>NW_009970725.1:15517574-15538168 GCF_000747805.2 Chaetura pelagica
TTTAGGGATCTGGGGCTCCTGGGGAGAGTCTGCAGCAGTAAAGACAGAGGCAAAGAAGGCATTCAGTACCTCTGCCTTCTTTATATCCCCTGTCACCAGGGCATCCATCTCATTCAGCAGTGGGCCTATATTGCCTCTAGTGTTAGTTCTATCTGCAATGTACATGAAGAAGCTCTTTCTATTGTCTCTGACCTCACTTGCAAGTTTTAGTTCCAAGGAGGCCTTAGTTTTCCTTATTGCCTTCCTACATCCTCTGACAACAGATGCCACCTTTTGTAGAAGTTACGGGGTTTATCTACAGAAGGCAAAGTGCAGAAAGCTCCTCTGACATTTCAGGTCAAGATTCAGCAGAGCACTTCAGTGTGTTAAATTTTTACCCATTTCCTAACTTTTAGCCTTGGGATGTTAGCAGAAGGGCATATCTAAATACATGGTTGCAGACAAACTGAGCAGAATCTGCCTTTGCTCTGAGGTGACAGGTTCCAGGCCAGAGCTAAAGCGGAAGCTGCACCAGTTACTAGGAAGCTACTGTGTCTGGCTCAGAGGCATCTCATCAAATCTGTGCTATGTAAAAGGATAAAGGGTATCTAGTGTGTGATATCAAGCATAAATTATTTTCCTCTTCTGTTGTATCCCTCGAGTACTTACAAAGCCCATGAAGCCCTTCATATTTAAGCCCTGACATGCTGTACGTCATCTCTTTCTCTCGCTTGCTTTTCCTTCTCTGTGTACTCATCTTCCCATGTTGTCATACTGCTCTCCCCTTAAAGTTTAGGAAGCCCCTCTGCATGGTTCTATTTGTCATTGCAGGTTCCTGTACAATGATTTTGTGTCCTAGAGGGATTCAAAGATTCCTCTGTAGTTGTGTGCAGGAAACCTGGTTGTCAACTCCTTCACTTTCTCTCAACTGTCCATTTTAAGGCTTGTCAGTGCACTAAGTGAGAGTGTAGTGCCTTTTCCTGCACTGGCCCAGTTAGCCTGGGCTTATTCTAGCAGTGATGAGACAATCCTGTACTGTGGCACTGGACCGACCACGTATGCATGGTGAGGTTGGTCTGCACGTGGTGTGTGAGTGTGGTATTTTCCAAGCGTGGGCATGCTGAGCACATGCTACCGGCCATCTGTTTGGGGAGTTCCTCTGGCTCCTTGGGATAGAGATCTTACTGGGAGGTGGCTGCTGCCAAATGATTTATTCAACCTGCTGCTCTCTGCAGAGGAAAGCTATGGGAAGGGAGTAGCTACAGGTGGGCTGTAGGACGCGCTGTTGCAGAGACTACGTGTTACACCTCCTTGCATCCTAACGACGTTACAGCCTTGGAGCTCACCAGCATCGCAAGCTGTCTACCACCTCAAGTAGTTAGCCCAGAGAGGGGAGAGCCGTGGGATCCTTTGCTCTCATCGTCGTGGTCCAACTGTCCCAGCACCCTGGTCAGACTCTGGGGGGTTTCTGTAGCAGTGGCAGTGCTTCCAGGCGAGGTCTTTTACTGTGCTGGGATTCAGGCATCAGCAGTGTAAATAATAGGCAACTCCACTCTTCAGAAAGTTGTTTCTGTTAGACGTGGCTGGTACCAGCTGTGTGCCCAGGCTCAACATGCAGATCCCTACTCCGTCTCAGCAGAAGGAGTTTTTCTCTGTATACTGCACTGTCTCCCTCTGCTCTTCTTACTCTCCTGGCTTAGGGCCCACGGGCCCTAGGATGGAAGTAGTTGCTTCCACTTCCGCACTGGAAACTCTCTTTCATAAGGGTGTTTAAGTAACGTGAGTCATGGCGGTAGATTGGATTCCTTTCTGGGTTAGGTCATTGGTTTTGCCTTTGTTTCTTCACTTCTGAACCTAAACACATTAAGGAAGAGAGTGAGGCAGTTGCACTAAATGTAAAGCTACACACGTTAGATTTTTCAAACCATACTCAGGAATCTGCTGTTGGGCTGTGTATGGCCTGTAGGTCATGGGCAGTTAATTGAGCACTTTAGCTTTGACTAATATGTTTTAATTTATGGTTGCAACAGACTTGGAGCCTACTGGGCCAGCTGCTCATAAAACTGATTGTCTTTAATTGTATAGATACACCCTCAGATATTTCAAAAGAGCATCTGGGTGATGGAGGGGGTGGAAAGGAAGGTGGGTACATGTATGTGCATGTATTTATACAGTTATGATTTCTTGCATTGACCAAACCTTCTGTAGGCACTGAAATACGTGAATCTAGGTAAGATTTGTCTTTTGTATCAGGCTTTTGCAAATGGGCATACCTGCAAAGGGAAATTGTAAGTAATGGCAATTGCCAGCCTCCCTCTACCTCTGCTTTCTAAAGCTACAGAAGTGATTGACCAGCTTTGTAGTCCAAAGCATTTCCCTTAGCAGTTGAATCTGTTGGGAAGTTCCTCTTAAAGCAGCTCTCCTCTTTGGTTTTAGTCTCTAAGTGTCATGATGAATATCTAGTTAGGTCTATTTTTGCATCTGAAATATGTTTAAAGATGTTGTGCAGAGAAGAAGCAGTGCAGTAAGGCTTGAAAGTAGTCTGTACAGGGTAATGCTTTTGGGCACAGCATTGATTTTCCTTCCTGTTCATGACATTTCTTACGGCTATAAAATCATAAGACTTGAATTAGCAGCAAGAAAATAGTCATGACTGTGCAATGTTTTGATTTTTCTTTCTGCACTAAGATTGAAATTCTGTGCTTTATAGCTGCTCTGATGTGTCCTTCTCAGCTTTGATATTTTCCAATAACTGAAAAATTCCAAATCCATTGCAGTAGTTACTGCTACTCTAAACAATTAATTGAGAAGAAAAATAGGGACACACGCATGTTGTTCTTCACCCTTTTATTCTGCCCTGAGTGCTGGTACAATGTCAGAAGAGCCTTTCAAGTCATGACAGACAAAATGCTTTGGCCTGAAAAAGTGGTTGGGGAAGTGGTTGAAGAGGGGAACTGGTGACTGAAACCTCAGATGCTTAATTATTGTTTATGGTGGGAACTGGGCAGATGACAGTTTTGACCAGAATAGACCTAGGTTTAGAATGGCTGTCACTTCACTGAGGTTACAGATGCCAGGTTTCATTATGAACTGTTTTGGCTCTGGTTTGTACTCAGGATCCTGAGTGGCAGGTCAGCCTCATCAGACCTGCCAACTGTGCTGACGTGGCCTTGTCATGGGTTGGGAGCTGAAGGGTGTCTGCTCGGCACGCAAGTGATCAGTTGCTGCTTGCTGCCATGCACTTGCAGAATGGACCAAGCCTGACTTCCTTGGGTGCAGAGCTGATGCTCTAGTTTTGGAAAGCAAAGGGTGGGACATTACTTGTTTATCACCTTTCTCTAGGCAGAGACAATTCTTAGAAGCTGACTGCTCCTAAAAGTTGTGTTACTTGAGGTAGGATGGTGATGTGATCTATTAATCTTTCTCTCTTGTGTTTTTCTACATTCCAGGAAGGGTGCTTGTGGCCTTCAGAAAGCTCAGTTTCACGCCCGGGTGCTTCAGAGGTACTAACAGATTTCTTACTGTCTTCACCAATGTGCCTGTTACGTATATTTGACTCATCTCAAAAGCATACATCTATTTAGTAAATAAAGCTATTTTAGTGTAGACCAAGAGTCAAGTACTTCTGAGCCTGTCTTAACTCCCATTCTATAAATGCTTAAGACTTTTTCATTAAAACAATTAAATTCTACCTACCTGACACCTCATCTCTGTCTGCGGCTCCCTTTATCATAGTAGGCATTCACAGGTAAGTGTTGGAAGGTGTCTTTCTCATGCAGTGGCCTAGTAATTGGCTTATTCAGTGGAATCTGTGAGACTAGTTGCTCTTCTCCCTGTGTTTTTCCTGAATTTACAACACATACCCTATCTCCAGTGTCTCCTGTCTTCCAACTAGCACAGATCCCTGATTGAGTATGTGTTGCTCCAATGGGTCCTGCTCACCTGTGTCAAACAGTGAGTCTTCCTGGTGGCTGACCTTGCATCTATGAGACTTGGGATCTAAAGACCCTGCATGGATCAAAAAATGAGAAGAGCAGTTTGATAGATCTAGATCTAAGAACCTGGTGTGTCTCTAGATCTCAGATAGACCACGTGAGCAGCAATAGCTTCTCACAGAGTGTCTTGAACTCCTTGCCTTGTGAAGCCTGACCTTCTGCAGGGCTTAAAATGCTGGGAACATTTTTTCCACTTGCAATGCAGAAGCGTTGCAGATCCTCCCTGGAGGCTGAGTTCTGGCTGAGAAGTGGGGGGGAGGAGGACACCCGATACACTCTGGTAGTGAAGGCGTGAGGTATGCCAGGCCTTTATAAAATGTACCAAAGCGACCATGTGAATTCTTTGGTGATGCAGGGCATTTACATTAACTCTGAGTAGGAGGGACAGGCTCAGGCTGCAGCTGAAATTCAGTATTGGGACATTTTTGTAGGACTAGTTAATTTTGTCAAGACTAGAGAGAAAGTGTTTTGTGTGTACAGAAAACAGGATTGTTTTCTCTCAGCTCTGCATGTTTTAATGTCAGAAGGAACTGTGAGGTCTTGGTCTTCTGTTGTGAAGCTGTTAATGAGTATATTGTGTTCAACCCTTCCTGCAACTCCTACCTCTTTTTTTCACATGTGTGTGTGTGGGAGCACACATGCCCAATGTCTGTTGGGTTTAATCTTTCAAGTTAGATGGCAGAGAGGAGTATTTTCTGTTTTACTGGTACTTCATAAACATGCAGCACCCGCAGTGCTTTGCTGGGATGTGGAGTCACGTGTCTCTTTCCTCCCATTGCAGATCATGTACACTCCAAGGTCCAGGGACAGGTTTACTGCCCCGTCTTTTATGCAGCGGGACCGTTTCAGTCGCTTCCAGCCCACTTACCCTTACATGCAGCATGAGATTGACCTTCCTCCGACCATCTCCCTCTCCGACGGGGAAGAGCCGCCGCCGTACCAGGGTCCGTGCACCCTGCAGCTCCGGGACCCAGAGCAGCAGATGGAACTCAACCGGGAATCTGTCAGGGCACCACCCAACCGAACCATTTTTGATAGCGACTTGATAGACATCTCGATGTACAATGGGGGCCCCTGCCCACCAAGCAGCAATTCGGGCATAAGTGCAACCAACTATAGCAGTAATGGAAGGATGGAAGGACCACCCCCGACATACAGCGAGGTCATGGGGCATTACCCAGGCTCCTCTTTTTTCCATCACCAGCACAGCAACGCGCCTCCTTCCTCGCAGAGAGGGAGCAGACTTCAGTTTCAGCAGAACAATTCAGAGAGCACAATAGTCCCCAGCAAAGGCCAGGACCGGAAACCGGGAAACCTGGTCTAAGTCCCTTGCCCAGGTGCATTTGAACTGAAGACAAGGAGACGGAAGCAGAGCGGCGGAGGAAGACCCCCATGCTCCAGTGCACAGTGTTGTTAAGTTTCACCTGGTACAACGTAGTAAAACCAAACGTGCAAACCAGTTCTTTGTTTCTGATTCCTTTCAGGGGAATTGCATGCAAAGCAGATTGAAAGAAATACAAACTTACATTTGGTTTGTCTACAAGCAGTGTTTTATGGGTGGGGGGGATATATTATTTTTTTTTAATAAACTATTTCACTTATTTAATTCTAAAAGTTAACTTAGCACAGAATTGAGGCTCGTACAGCCTGTTTTATACTCACTGAATGGCAGAAGAAGGAAAGTGGTTTTGCTAGATAAATGGGGGAAGAATTGGCCAGTTTGCTTTTCTTTTTCTCCCGGGGTGTGGATTTTTTTTTAATATGAAACAAAATTCCTGTTTTGTGTGCCAAGGTATAAAGTTGAGAACTTAGATGAATGCAAGGAATTAATTTGTGTTGTGATAAATGTGTTTTAAAAAGTTGCACTATCTTAATGTTTAAAGAAATATATATGAGGGAACTGTTTTATGTGAAGTTCTTCTATATGTTGTCTTTTCACCTGTGGAATAATGGTAGAGCCCCAGAAGTAATCTGGAGGTCTTTCCTCCCCCCCGGTTTGCTAGAAAAAGGGGACAGGACTTAGCCTAACATCTCTTGACTTTTGCAAATCAAGAAATACAGGGACACTTAACTTGTCTTTGCAATAATTTGCATTCAAATAACAGTGCATCAGTGAAGTGTCTTGGAGACTTTTGGATGGAAAGAGGCAAATACGAAATCCCAGCATTTTCCATCACTTATGGTTTAGCTATTTTGCAGCATAGACTATATGTTTTGTAAATGGCAAAATGAAGTTCCAGATGTGTTAATTTTTACTGATTCTAAGAGCTGCCATTCTTTTCCTTTTGATAATGCAGTATCGCCAGTACTTAAGGTTTTAGAGATTTTTGTCCTCACTGTAGCCTGAAATGTATTTAGTCACATATCATGACATTATGCAATAAATTGTTTAAAAATGCAAGGTGGGTTTTTTCCCCTGCAATGCTGTTAAAATACGTGAGAGACAGTTGTGCTTTTTGCTTTCCATTTCATCCTTTCGGTATTGAAGTTCAGTCCTGGAGATCCATCCCATTGCAGTGAAGGGGCCTTTGTATCTCTAACCCCCCTGTTGCAGCTTTCCCCAACAGTACCGAGAGTGCTGGTGGCAGTGGGGCTGGCTTCTGTGCCGTGTCTGGCAGTGACCCCAGTTATTCCCACTGCAAACCATTTTGCTCTGGGCCCTGTTGTGGAAACCCTCCTCCACGTATCTCATCCGGCTGGTGCCAGCAGGACCGTGCTCATGGGTAAAGATGACTTGTGTATTAACTAAGTGTCCGTAAGCCCAAGTTTTGCCATGCTGATCTTAAAAGTAGTTGAAAAATGTTACCTGCCGATAAAATGGCATGTGGGGTGTTTCTTCTCTGGCTGTTTCTGCGTGGAAGCACAGGCAGCAGCGCTGGAAGGCAGCTGACAAACGGTGATAGTGGCATCACAAGCACATGAAAAAGCACAACTTGCACTTAAAATGCATTTTGGAAATGGACTTAAAGTAAGAACCTTTAGAGTCTTAGCTTGAATAATTTCTAATACATACGTGTGTGGGTGGGTGTCCTAGACCTTTTAAGATCTTTGACTTTTTTCTGTTTCCTGAAGCCTTGTGCTTGGTTTCGGGCAGCAGCCACTGAGTGCCCCAAGCGCGCTGTGGAGGAGCACCGTGCCCTGGCACCTGGTCCCATGGCTGGAGGGTGGGTTTCTGCAGGACTTCTGTCCACCAGGGGCTCTGATAACTGAAGTGCATCTTTGATCTATGCAGAGTTTTAATGCCAAAACAGTATGCGTGTCCGTGTGTGTGTTTTATGGGCCTCAGTGTAGATCATTTTCTTCATAAGGTAATTTGGTTTATTCTGGTTGAGAAAATGTTTGTGTAGCTGTTAGAATACTTACGTTTGTCTCTGTCATTGTTTTTTGGTCTGAGTCATGCTGGTAATGCGGAGTAAAGCTGCCTTTTAATTTATGTGTTGTTTGAAGGGAGAGATAGCGATTGTATGATGGGATTCACTTCTGGTTTTTTTTCCCTCATTCAGACTCACAGGACAGGTGTTTAGGAGATGACTAGGTGGCTGTCAGTCAGCTAGGGCTCTTGTCATGTCTGGAATAAAAGCTGTGAAACTAGATTTTTGCAAACAACCCATGAACATAATTCTTAGTTCAAAACAAAACACACACAAAAAACCCCAGTACAAGTAAACAAAAAAACCCATCAAAGCAAAACCCAAAAATCAAACAGAAGACAAAACCAGAAAATGTTTGTTTTGGTCTTCAGTGACTTTTGTTGTCCTTCAGAAGTGAGCTTTCAAGTCAGAGAATGTGTGTGCCTACACAGATACTGTGCTGTTGCCTAAATGAGGATTATTTAGCTGAGAAGCCTTTAGGTGAGAACAGCTGGAATATGGCAGAGCACACCTGGACTGGGCCCTGGGCTTGGGCCAGTTCAATACCAACCCCATGCATAGACTTCCGCAAAGGGAGCCTTGAAGTTGCCTTCAAAGTCATCTCTTGGGAACATGCTTTCTTTGCAGACAGCTCTTTGCCATCTTTTGCCACCTCTGCATGCCAGTCAGTTTATGCACTTCCCATTACATTGTGCAGTACAGTGTGTACACTATTGTATCTTAATTCTTCTTGAGTGAGGAATTTTTTCTGTGCATGGAAAATGTAACCTACTCCAGTTCTGTAGACAAGATTTGTTTAAAAAGACTTAGTATTTGCTCACCTAATGGTTGCATTTCCTGTTGCATTTTTGCCTTCTCATGATATTCTGCTGTCCGAAGGTAACGTGCAGCCAGCGTACGCATCAGCTCTGAAACTGTAGTCACTTGTTGCTCACTATAGATGAGCTTGCAATCTGCTACTTTTGTTTTTGGCCTCTCAGAGGAGTAGATACGGTGTTTTCTGATTAATATTAGTGAGCTCTGATAGGAGTGCCCTCAATAGTATAATGTTGCAACTGTGTGTGTTTTCTGTTTTTATTTTTGCTGCAGTGAGAGAATATGCCCTTTCTAACAGGACAGGGTAGTAAAAGGATTATTATCAGTATAGCACTATCAGTCATTACAGGTTTAGAAACTGATGATCTCTGAAGATAGATAATTCAATGGAGCATTTATAGAAAGCTCCCTTTGAAACTATCCAGAATTAATAAACTGTATTCCACAGACAGTCAAATGAAGCCTTGTAAATTATAAAAGATCTCTGCAAGCAGTGTAGAGTTAATAATGGAGATTATACCTCCATACTTGTGTTTTGGTTTATGTGTATCATGCACAAAACTCACATAATATGTGTGTGGAGTTTTCTGTGTGATGGATCATATTAACCTGAATTCTGGTTGCATCTCCTGACCTTTGCCCTGTAACCCATCTACTCAAAATTGAGTCTAGTGATGTCCCTGCTTCAGAAGTTTTCAAGTTAAAAGATTTTTTTTTTTTTTTAATGTACCTTTAAGAGATAAAGCATTGTGACCTCTATCCTACTGCAAAGGTTACTTCTTCCCTTGGTGTGACTCCCTTCTTGGTGCTAAGTTTGCCCCATCTTCGGTGTTTTCCTGTGATCTTACGGTGTTAGAAAAGGCAGGGGGTTTAGCAAGTGAAGTTTCTGTCCCAGATTCCCAACAGAGCACGTGGCTCTAATTCTGGATGTACATTTAGCCTGTTTGTGGTAGGGTTAATCTTGTGGTAGGGTTAATCTTGCTGCTGTACAAGTAGGCTCTGTGCATGTGACATTGCTTAAAAGATGTGAGTGAGGAAGACTAGCACCCAGTCAACAGAGCAGTGTCCAGATCCACTTTCTGTAACATGTGGCATGTGCTGAATTTGCGATCCTTTGCTTAATAGGGTGGTTTTTGTCAGGGAGGACCTGCTTAATTTACTCCTGGTCTTGTCACTGATGGACTCTGCTCCTAAATCAGCTCCAGTCTGCTGTGACCATTACAGCATGCCTTTTCCATGTAATGTGTGACAAACTCAGATGCATGCCCTGTGTGCAAGTTCTTGATGGCTAGTGAGGAAGGCATTACATTCCTGCAGTCATGGCATCTGAAGGAGCCATGGATCAAGCTGTGCTTCATTTGGCTTTTTATTTCTTGCCCACATACCCCACCAGTTTGTCCCAGCTGGAACCTGCTTCTGTTTTCTCAAATCTGATATTTTGTGTTGCAGAAATACTTTTTTTAAAAAGCCACTGATTTTTTTTATTTTTATTTTTTTTGTGAATGTTGTTCAGGGAAGAGTGAGGAATAGGTTGACCTTGTTTTGGAAAAAAATGCACTTTCTTTGCAATAGGGAAGAAGGCTTAGTCCTGCTGGAGAGTCCCGTGCATAGGCTGGCTGGAGCAGCACTGTCTGAAGCAGTTGTTTCTAATCTTGCCAGGTACTGAGGTATTGGACCTTAAAACTGACTCTCTGATCTGTAAGGAATGTTTGAATGGTTCAGAGGAGATTGATTACTAACCTTTCTCTGACTCTGAGCCATGTATGCTCATGGTAGCTAAGGTAACCTGATTTCATAGGCAAAGAAAAAGAAGACAGAATGATGGTGAAAGTAGATATGCTCTTAAACTGTTGTGGGTGTTTTTTGCCTTTTTTTTTACCCAGTCATAGACAGTAGGCTTGCTGGTGCATATGAAGGATTATTCACAGGTTCTCTCTGGTCATTACCATTAAGTCATGTTCATGCACATGTATATCTCTATGTACCTGCATGCACACCTGTGCCTGTATCCTGCCCCTTCATTATCTGTATATTAGTTACTCTTCCAGAATCTCCTTCCACAAGTGCTAAATGGCTGCATATTGTGCTCTCAGGAACGGTGACAGGTCATTTGTCAAACATCTGGAGGCATGAGGAATATTTGCTTTTCAGTCCTATAAGTGTCATGGCTCTGTTTTTATCAGTAAGGGAGTTTCTTACTGCGCAAATTCTTGCCCGTGACCTGGTGCATTCACTGGTGCATCTTCCATCCAACAGCTCTCTCCTTCTGAGTGAGCTTTGAAAAATCCTCATGCTTTTGGGACAACCCTAATGTAGACCTCATGTATTGATGTACAGAAAGGTACTTCAGTATTCTGAATCTCAGAAGCATGTTCTTTCAAACCTGGCTGATGCTGAGAACCAAGTGATTTATTCATACAATGGGTTCAGATGAAGGCTGGCTTTTGATTACTTCTTTGCTTTGTAGATAAAGGCTGTTGCCAATAATTTAATTACATGTATTGGCTCTTTTTCTGCACTGTGTTGCCTGCTTGCCAACCAGCACTATTAAAACTTTTTTTCTGTACTAGCTCTAAATGTGTAAATTGTTTAAATCCCTGGGAAGAGGCACTCCTACTGAATTGTCTGAGACGTGTTGAGGCCTTTCCTTGTGATGAGAACCTGTTGAACTTGGAGGTTTCTCATCCAAAGACTGTTCTGTACATTTTATTAGGAAATGGTTTAAAGTTTTGAGAGTTTCCCAGCTGAAAATGTTGGTTGGTAATATCACTGTTGTTTTTAATACTTAATATATTGTTTGCCAGTCTGCTCATTAATCAGGGGTGTAAATTACCTTTTGACCTGCCTCTGATTGCTATCGCTATGCTGGCAAAAGCCCCAGTGGGCACACTTGCACCAACAAAAAAGAATAGTTTTCCTGGTACGGCTCCATTTGGGGAATTATCAGAAGCTGCACAGCTAAGTTCAGCCTCCAAAAACTGCATCAGACCTGCACCGACTCTTCCCTGCAAACTCGAGTGTAGGTTATGGCTCAGTTTCCAGGGATTGTTGTACCACACTAGTCTGTACCCCAGACAGTGGGGTAGTCTGGCAGCGTTTCCTTGAAGTCAACTTGCATTAAATGTATTCCAGAGCCGCTAATGCTGTTTTTGTAACCACTCCCTGTATTTCTTCTGCTTTCGAAAAGGAAAACCAAGCACGATTTTGTATTGAGAAGTTCTGCAAACTCACCTGGCCCTTCTGCCTCGCCTTGTATCTTCCGTTTCTGGACTGACCACAAGCAACCCGAATATTACTGGCATCGTTTTCCTGCTAAAAAGAGCTTACTTTTTAATGTTGGTTAACAGTAAACAAACTCCTCACCTCGATGCTTCCCCCTTCCCTCTGACAGCTGTGTGATTTACTGCCAGAGATGACTCTGTCATTTCTTTGCTATATTGCTGCTGCTGCTGCTGGTTGAAATGGTTTGGTGTGTGAGCTTTCTGAAACAACGTGGTGTGTGTAGGATCTTGTGGGTGACAAGGCCATCTCCTTTCTTTCTCCTTTCTCTCCTTGGTTTGTGCTTGTCTGTCTGCCGTGATAGGTTTATTAATCAATTATGTATGTCCGTATTAGCTATAATTTTGGGGAGGTTTGCATGTCGGTAGGTTGCAAGCAACTAAGGTGCCTCATGTTCAGGTCTGAGCAGATAGGAATCCCCTTGCACTCGAGAGGGCCTGATCCAAAGCCCAGTGAAGTTAGTAGGAAGACTCTTGCCAACTTCAGAGGGCTTTGGATCAGGCCTTAAGCTCCCACCTTTGTTGTGCCTCACTTAAAATGGTGCTTTTTCAGTTGTCTGTCTTTTTTTCTGGTTTTTGTTGTGTTGGTTTTTTTTCTTTGTATGGTGCTGTGTATAACTTGAATATATTATGCACATATCCTACCCAATGGGTAGAACAAACAAACATACAAAAACAAATAGATGTTAATACTGTAAGATAATGTATAGATAATACCAATTTTAACACAAAAAGAATGGCATAGACTTTGTGAATGCCACCTTCTGTGCTTGGTCCTTTTTTGTAAGAAAATTTGCAAATGAATGCATACAAATGACAAAAAGTCTATGTATTTTATTTTCCTATTAAATATCAATATAATATCATGAGGGGAAGAGTTTGAACAAATCCTTTTTGACTACCCTGTGTATAGCAATTGGTCGTTTGATGCATCTTTGCTGTGAATATTATTATTTTTTTTTTAATAGAAATGTGTCACTTTAAGAAAAAGATAAAAACGTAAAACATCAAAACTTCCACAGCTTTAACCTTGCAACGAGATGCTTCTCATGTTGGTTGTTGGCTCCCTGTTGCTGAGTTGGACCAGTATTAGTTACTACTTCTCCAGCAGATACATTATTTATTATTATACTTTATTACTTTTTGTTTTGTTTTGTTTTTTGTTTGTTTAAATTTAGAAATGGGTTGAAACCTTTGGAATCTTTTTATCCACATCCTAGGTTTGAAGTGAAGCTCAGACGTGTGGGAACTGACTCAAACCATCCCTCCAAAATTAAAACATTGCCCTTGCTCCGTGCCCACCACTGGTAGATCCTGCCAGTGCAGACTGGTGTGTAGCTGGGACTTGCTGATGACCTGTGTAGCTGCAGGGTGTGAGCCCTGAGGGCAGACAAAAGAAGCCACAGTAGGTAGTGAGCTGAATGCAGGTTTTGAGCATCAGCTTTGAGTCGGCAGCGCTGCTGCTGTGTTGGCCTCTGACAGCAGAGGCTTAGCCCAGGTTTGTGTTCAGGATTACGGAGAGACCCTGTTCAGACGCAGTGCAGGAAGTGGTGTGGAAAGTAATTCAGTGCTTGACCATTCCTGCCAGGCTCCCTCGGGAGTGAGGCTCTCTCCAGGTCTCCAGGCGTGGCTCTTCCCAGGTGTCTCCATGCGTTAGGCTGTCCATCCCCGTGCCCCTGTGCGTGCTTGGTGCAGGCTCTTTGGTAAAGCAAATACCTCAGGAAAACTCAGCATGAAGTTCTAGTGCAGAGACTTGCAGATGCTGTACTTATTTTTCTAAAATGTTCTAACTATCCCAGGATGGTAGGCGATGTAAAAGTTTATCAGTCCAAGACAAACTAGTCCTCTCACCAATGGATAGTGACTAATCTTTCATAGATACTCATGTCTATATGTAACTTTTTTATACTTGTCAGGCTTTAACCACAGATGTAAGGTAGCAACGTGTTGAGATACATTTGAGATGGCATTTTTGTCTGTTTTTTTCAAATAAATAACTACAGTCTATGCTAAAACTCTCAGGGGTCCTTATCTGAGGCCCAATGAAGTCAATGGTGAGGCTTCCTTTGGTTTGAGTGAGCTCTCTATCTGCTCCAAGGATGGTGCCTTGGAGCACAGTCCTTCTTGACTTCTCTGTCAACCTGAAACTTCAGCTACATGTTTGTCTGCAAGTATCTTTTTCAAAGCCCTCACAGGAGTCCTGTATCTGAATGTTGATCATGGTTGTTTTGGTGTGGGTTTTTTTGTTGTTTGGTTTAAGATGTGTGTAAATTCTTTTTTGGCCAGTTTTGCATCATCAAGCCCTTACAGGTAAACTTGTGTCCATCCCTCTGTATATTGAGCTGTTTTATCAGTAAGCATGTACCATAGGGAAATATGCACGTGTCATGACTGTCATTTGTTAACTCATTTATTGTTTGTCTGGGCATAGAGGCTTTGTTTTGGACATATGCCTTGCCTGGCCACCTTCATGTTTCTGTTTGCAGGGCAGTACCACTTCTGTGCAGGAAGGAAGAAAAACACAAAAAAAAATCCCAGGCCTTGACTAGGAAGACTGTACAGAGCAAACCTCCTACTGGAGGAATCTAGGGTAGGATTTATCATAACAAAACTTGCATATTGAGAGGACCAAACATGAGCATGTTTCCTTTTAGAGGCACTAATTTGCTTTGAAGCTGCAGTGGAAAGAGCAGACTATCAAGTGTATTCACAGCTGTGTTCACCCTTTTCTGTTTCCCACAAAGCACAGCAGGCAGCCAAGATTTTAAAAGAAGTACAAGCAGAAGTTATGAGAGCCTCAGATGTGATAGACCTGGACAGCATAAAATAAAATAAAATAAAATAAAATAATAAATTCACTGTAGTATTCTTTAACAAAGCTTTTCTACGTATAGTACAAAGACTAAATAAGCGTTGATCGGGGTTTTATCTTTGTATAGCTATCAACTGCCCAGTGCTGCTGTGCTCAGAGCATTTCACCATGGTATGTACATCAGTCAGACTGTTACACTTAAAATTAACCATCAAACGCCTGGTTTTAAGAGTGCTGACCCTTTCTTTGTTGTTTCTTGCTAGTTATTTTACAGTGTAAAACACTTTATTGCTGTATGGATCTTTTTCTATTTCCAACATTGTGGCTTTCAAGATCACATTTTCAGCACATCTCTTTGTTTTGTCCATTTTGTTTCAAGCTATTCTGAAATATGTACAGCACTATCAACAATATTTAATCTTTCTTTTAAGTTTTATTGTTGTAAAAAAACACAAAACTATTAAAAACAGTAAGTCTTTTATAACTGTATTGGAATTTCTCAATAGCTGTTCATGTGATGCTATGACAAACCCGGCTTGCTTTAGTTTTTAATTATTTTTTTTTCCTTTTAACACAAATAATTTGTTGTTTATTTTCCACCATAACTCCCAGATTATATATACAGGAAAAGATTTCAACTGTTGTGTATCTGACTCTTAATTGAGCAAATGGTGATGTCCTAGTTTTTAGACCTAAGGTCTGTTTATTGCAATACTTTTAAAGGAAGATGTTGCTCTAAGTGCTGTTGTTAGTTTTAAATACAGATTTTATGCTTGTTCTTAATATGCTGTGGTTAAACCATGGCACAAAATTATTAAAAATCATGAAATGCATTTGTCTCCTGTTGAATTTATTTTATCTTTGAAGTGAAAGAAACCAAAAAACAACAACAAAAGGTGAAATGTTAGTGGCCTTCTGTAAAACAAGAACATGTCTTTTTCCTGTTCTGGTTTGTTGCTGGGGACTGTGTAGCTGATCATTAAGGAATCAGAGGATGGACTCAGTCCTTGAGACATACAAGAAGGCCCTGGGTAACATCTGATGAGGATTTTATATCAATGTTCTGACCCTCAACCTTTGGTGATGGATACCGGGATGACTGAGGTGTTCCTGCCCTACCTCACTGCCATTGGGCAGTAACAGGAGGCAGCTGTGTCAGTGCACCTGCCTGTCACCCACTGGAGTTAAGCCTAGGCACTTAATCTCAGCCACTCCTGATTTCAGTTCCTCTAAGATAACAACCCCCCCCTCAATCTCAGTTAAAGCACTGGGTGTTGGTGACTGCCTCTGGCACATCAGTGCTTACTGAACAGCTTTGGGGGATAAGCAGTGGCCCCAAATCATGGAGTTGCAAAAATTGGTTAAAGAAATGAAGAGTCAAGATACAGCTTGTGGAAGGGGGAAGCACAACCTGGTTTAAGAAACGAGGGGCATGCTTGGGCCAATGCTTAAGGTAAGAGCAGTTGTGGTCCAGCATTGGTCGGGGAGAAAGGGGGATGGTACAGTTAGTAAGAAACTAGACAAAAGTGTCCCATGAAAGACACTTGCCTTTGGTAATACTGATCTTTACAAGGTAGATCAAACTGTCGATGGTTGGTACCCAAATAAAACTCAACAAAACTAGGCAAGATTTTTTCTTTCACGGAGCAATTTCTGTTTACGTACGAGTGTAAAGTAATGTTTTATTTAGCATGGCTATTAATGAAATAATTCTCTTGCATTTCATTTTATACCTGTCCCTGTGCTTGCTGGAGCTTGATCTCTCTGGTGTGGAGATGCAGTGCTTGGAGGGAAGTAGTAATTCCAGCCTGGGGCTTTCTCACAGGTCTTTTCAAGGAGAGGTTGGGCCCACAGTCCCAGCCCAGTTCTGACACCCTGATTGCAAGGGAGCCATTATATTAGCCTAAGATAACAGCCAGGGGTTGTTCCCTTTGCTGCTGTCCCTTTCAAATGGCGTTTTTCTTTAAATGTTACTTACTTTTTGTTCAAAAGTAGCCATGTTCTTTTCCTGTTACGCCCCTGAGTTAGGTCTCCATCTACAGCATTTTAATTCTTCTTTAGTACCCCCCTGAGTTAGGTCTCCCCCATCTACAGCATTTTAATTCTTCTTTAGTACTTAGAAAATCACTAGTTCCCTAGCCCTTAGAAGTGCTCTGAACATCCAGGCTTCTCCTCCTCTACTGTCTGAACCCTGAACTCCCTAGAAATGCCTTTTTTTTTTTCTTTTTTTTTTTTCTTTTTTTTTTTTTTTTTAAAGCCTGCTTTGATCTTTTACTTAATCTGGTTTTAATTGTATTTATGTTTGTTTTATAATATGCCATTCTGTTTGATTGTGTCTTAATATCTCTGCCAGTGGTTGCAACTCAGAACTCGGCTATACATGGGATGTCTCATCTCAGTGGGGTTACTTTTTCCTGTTAAAAGATTAATACAGTGGCTGCTGCAGTCCTGTGGAACCTCTAGGTCTGGCTTCCAGGCTCCCAGCAGTATTGCGTCTCATTACAAATACCCAGTTTTACATCCCAAACCCTTTTCTTCCAAAGACCACTCTGTAATGAGACTTCATTACTTAGACAAAAATTAATTAGGCTTCTCTCATTATCACTGTTTTGATCAGTTGTGCTTTAAATGAGTTCTAATTAAAATGCACATTTAAAAAACCTTACTGCTGGATCCTATTCTAATAGCTTGCCTCTACTGTGGGGATGCCCTGCTTTTGTAAAGTTTGCATTGTACAGAGATTTGGCACTGATTAGGATAAAAACTTGCATGATTTTTTTGCTTGCTTGCTTTCTATGATTTTTTTTTCCAGACTGACTGCCAAATGATTGCTCTTGAGAGGGGAGATTAGAGCTGAGATACGGAATTCTCTTTTGCATGTGGTGAAACTGATGAGCTGAGTTTCCTCAGTATCCTGTATAGTCAGTAACATTACTTGTCCCCAGAATGTTTCAAAATGTGAGGGAGAAACTATGTGTTGTACTTGCTACTCTTAAACTGCCTATTTCTGTTTATCTTAGGTGTTCCAAGTTGCTCTGAATGTATTGTTTAAGTTGGCAGGACTGCATGATCTCTCTCAGTGATGTCCCTCCCATGCTAAGCCAAAGGCAGCTTTGCTGGGATGCCAGTGGATGTACTAACTACAGCTAGAGGAGGGCACGTTGAAGACTTGATCTCCTTAATAAAGGGACTAATGTAAACAAGAAGATGCTGGCTGTAAAATATTTTGTACCCTTTCATAGTTTCCACTATGAAGCGCTTTGCAGAATAGTAGCAGAAAAGTGCTAAGACTATTTTCAAGATGAGGAAATGTGCATTAAGAAGGACATGGCAGGTCTCAGCACAGTCTGTGGTGGTGGTAGGAAGGTTATTCCCACCTTACCACCACCACCTTTCCCAGTGCCTCCACCTGAGAGGTGTAGTTCCTCCCTGCTCACCTCTAACACGCATGTGCTGCTGCCTCAGGTGGAGCTGATTTTCTGTTTGGCTGGTCGTTGCAGGGGCTTAAGCAAGCAGCCAGGACTGAGAAACAGGGCATCTTTTTCATGGAGGCCACAATGCCATCCTTGAGCCCCAGAAACTCCTTTCAATGCCAAGACCAGATTGCTCCAGATTAATTCAACATTTGCAGACATTTCAGTGACTGACAGTTGAGTTGAGTGGAAAATTCCAGTTTAATCCTGCTCCGTGCCACAGACATGGGCTCAGACAGCTTGACCTACATTTAACCCTGGGCAGCAAGAAACTCTGAGGAGAAAAAGAAGAAATGTAGTTTTCATCTTGAAGCAGTGAGAGTGTTCCAGCTTATTACATGTCCCTGTGCCTATGCATACACCCATCATTGTTACCGTGCTGTGAATGTATCATAAGCTGAGCCAAGTTTGCCCTAGTTGGCTTTGCTTGGTGAAGAAGCCTTTTAAGTTGAATATAAAAGCACAGATGTGCTTGCACAGCCATTCAGCAGGGTTTATGGCAACAGTGAAATGTATAGGAGCTGGGCCTTTCCTGACAATGGGGTTAGGACTGTAAGTGCTATAAAATTCGCTTACAGCTGCAAACTGTATGGCTCTCAGGGAAAAAGCTGATGAGCTGGTGACATTCACTGGTGTTTTGTCAGGAAAAGCATAACAGGTAAGGCTTGACTGACTGACTACAAAGTCAGTCTGGTTCCTCTGGCCCCTGCCTGCTGCAGATCAAAGGCACTGATAGTTACTTTAAGCATATTTGTTTTGGAGAGGTGCTGGTGCAGTGTGAGGTGTCGCAGCTTCTCAGCAAGAGGTGCCCTGGCGCAGGTTAAAAGCCCTATGGCTGAGTGAGCTGCTCGACATGCAAGCCCTCTCACCTGATAAAATCATGCTGTATACTCTGCTGATAGTCTGCCTGTAGATAAGAAAATACGCATGCTAGCTCCAGCCACATGCTAGGGGAAACAGACACTCTACTGTGAAGTTATGCTCTGTCAGGGAAGTGGTATCAGGTACACGAAAATCACCATCTGACAGTACCACAGAAGGAATGAAGTGCCTGTCTGTGGTAAAGCTGTACTCTAGTAAAATTGTGCAGCTGTAGTTTAAATGCTGCTTGTGTACTGGCAGTTCTATATTTTTTTAAAGCAAATGGACGGTATGCAGGTACATACTGTGCAGAGATGTGCAAATTATTTAGAGAGGTGACTACTGCACAACAATCCAGCAATGTAAAATATACTGATAGTGACATTAGGCATGACTTGGAGTACTCCTTATATAAAATTATGGTGCATTATCTTTATTATCATGGCTTTTCTAATCTTATCCAGGATAAAAATTAAACCCAGGTATGTGACAAACTGAAACATTAGCCATCAGTCAGCCAAGGCTGAGAAATTTCCCTTCCCTAACTAAAAATTCTGCTGAAGTGTCTCCTTCTTCATTAAAACAAGACTGCCACATCTGGGAGGTGGCCCAAGGCTGTAGCTGTGTGCAGGCACCTGCTGTTGGGGGAAAGGTGCTCTGAGTCAGCTTTCATGGAGTGCCTGGATTAAAGAGCAGCACTGCCAGTGTAAATGTGCTGGTGGGAAGTGCTGGTTGGTGCCAGCTGAGGGCATTTGGCACCACTTACCGCAGAGCCTATTAAGTGTGACAGGCAAGTACAGCATCACTACCCATCTCTTAATTTCTCATGCTCTCTGTGATCCACATCATTATGAGCTCGTTGACATCTTGTTGGCATTTATGGTCAAATCCATATGAAAGAATTAAAAAAATAAAAACAAAAAATGTGTGTGTTAAACTTGCAGCTTGTGTGTTTAGTGCAGTTTCAGATTGGTGTAGGTATAGGATCACAACTGCATTTCTGATGGAGTCAACAGAGCATCTTATGTGGAAATTATGTCAGTTTTATTGCTTTATTCTGATTGCAAGAGAGCAAGACATCCTTGATTCAGCATGAGATTAAAAGAAGAAGACACAGCCTATTTGATCCTGTAATGAGTCAGACTGCCAACAGAGTTGATGCAAAAACTGCAGCATGGCCAATCCATATGAGCTCATACTGTATCATGCATGTAAGGAAGCCACAGTATGTGTCATCGGGCACCAAGTACAATAAATCTGGATTTAGCTCATTGGTAAACCAACATTATCACACCAGTGTTTGGCAGCAGCTGAGCCCCTCAGCTACTCCAGCCACCTAACAACACAGCAATATTGCCAGTTCTTTTATTGCTAGGGGCTGCTGAAGCCCAGAGGTTACACGTGGGATCTTGTCAGCAACATCCATTGCTGTCTCCCTGAGCTTGTCCATGTGCTGCACTGGGACACATGGGATTGCCTGAGCCTTTGTCTTCCCACACAGTTCTTTATGGTAATAGATGAGGCTTTCAGAAATGGTGCTGCTTCTTCAGAGATGGGCAGTCATGACCACCATAAACCCCCTGTGACTGTTGGCCAGGGAGATGCATTCACAGTTATGTCTGTGAGGAGCAAGTGCTCTCTGAGCACTCATGGTGCTGCCCCAAGTCACAAGGACATCTCCTGCCTGGTGCCTGCAAAGCACTGGGCAGTTTTCAGTTATACCAGTTCCGCACAGAAAAAGTAACAGACTTTTCAGAGTGGTGTTTTGTTGTTTGTTTTTTTTTTAACAGTATATTAAAAAAAACACCAAAAAACTTTAAAACTTTTTTATAAGAGTGCTGAAGAATTTAACCAATATAGGGGTCTCCTCTGATTGCAGTTTAGGCTCTTATTGGCCACTTGGTCCGACCCAGAAAGAGCTCGCAAGCTTTTTTAAATTATGTCTCTTTATGAAACCCTTCCTCTATTGTGTTAGGGCTTTTTTCCCCCCCCCCCCTCTTTTTTTTTTT
>NW_009970725.1:15538303-15560649 GCF_000747805.2 Chaetura pelagica
TTATTCCTAAACAAGCCTGTGTATCCTCCCCTGTGTTCCCTCCTCTGTAATTGTCCAATCAATTCATCAACCTTAAGCCCAAACTTAATGCTGCATATTGCCCTGAGGGCTTATGAAATCAAGATATGTTCTTCTTAAGATCATCTTCATCAAAGTAGCCAGATAATTGCCAGGGGATAATTATGATCCTCTAATTATTGTTGTTGCTGATGGTAAGTGATGAACAAGGATGAACACAGCGCAATGCTCTAAGCTGGCACCCTGAACACGACATAATCAGAAAAAAGGTGTTTTGACTTTAGCTCCAGCCCCATCTGGGGTGGCTACTTTGTCCTGTCACTGGGTCACAGCTTTGGCTCAGCTGTGTGACTCCAGCCCCTACCTGGGCCTCACCTTCAGCTCTGGCACTAACTTCAACCACAAAGGCCTCTGGCCTTGGTTCAGGCCATTATTTTTATTGGCCACATTTTGGCCATTGCTTCCACTCCAGCCATTGATCTTTTATCTACTTCAGCTCCTGCTCAGTCCTCAACTTCTGCACTGCCCTATCTTGGTCTGTGACTTTGGCTTCTGTGACTTTGGGCTTGATGTTGGCCCACTATCAGGCCAATATTTTTTTGGCTGACCCCATCTTATACTTAAATGTGGCTGCAGCCCCATCTTTGGCCACAACTTTGGCATGGGCCATTGCTCAGGTAGCTACTTTGGCTCTGCCCAGACTTGGGCTTTGGCATCTCTTCAGGAGGCTACATTCAGCCCCTACATGGGCCATGGCTTTGGCTATGGCCCCATCTTGGCTTGTGACTTTGTCCCCAGCCACATCTTCATCTGCAGCTCTGGCTACAGTCATTGCTCAGGCCACAAATTTGGTTCCATCCCTGTCTTGAGCTGCCACTTTGGCTCCAGCCTGATATCTGATTGCAGTTTTGGTTCTGCCCTCATATTGGGCTGTGACTTAATCTTTGGCTTGATACTGGCCCCTGCTCAGGCTGCACCTATTGCTCTTGTGCTAGCTCAGGCAGCTACTTTGCAGTCATCTTGGTATCAGATCTCAAGTTTGGCTCTGGCCCTGCTTGGGAGGCTGTTGTGGCATGGGCCCATATTTTGGCTGCTACTTCCGCTCCAGCCCCATGTCAAGCTATGACTTTGACTCTGGCCACCTTACCATCCGTATCTTTGTCTCTGGTCTGATACTGGGTTGCAACTTTGGCTCTGGCTGCTGCTTGGTTCATGACTTCCACTCCACCCCATTTCAAGCTGCAGCTTTGGCTCTAGCCTGTTTTCAGACTGCAGTTTTGGTCCTCACCCCTTCTTGGGCAGTGATTTCAGCCCTGTTCCACACCTGGGCCAGGAGCAGCTGTTTTCAAGCTACATTTTCAGCTTCCGTCCAATACCAGACCATGACTTTACCTCTGGCCCAGTACTCTGTCAGGGCTTCAGTTTTAGTCCTTGATCCTGCTCCTGTTTGGGTCATGAATTAAACTCCAGTCACATCTTGGGCTGCGACTTTGGCTCTGGTCCCACTTCAAGCCAGAAGTTTGACTCCAACCCCATGTTGAGCTGCACCATCAGCAGCAGTGGCATTTGTGTTGCATCTTTGACTCTTGTCCTATCTCAGACCATGTCTTTGGCTCTGGACCCTATTTGGGTTATTAATTCATCCCTTGCTGTGTCATAGGCTGTTACTTTGCCTCTGGCTGAAATCCTGGGCCATGGCTTCAGCTCTAGCTACATCTCTAGATGTGACTTCAACTCTGTTCCAAAATCAGATTGCAAGTTCAGCCCCAGATCCATCTCAGGCCTCTGATTCAGGTCTGGCCTAGTACTGGGTCACTACTTCAGCTCTAGTACCTGCCTCCATCTGCAACTTTGGCTAGGGCTTGACAGCAGGCTGTGACTTTGGCTCCAGCCTCATGTCAGGCTTCATCTCCAATGGCATCTCCAGTCATGAGTTTTGGCTCTGGCCCAATATCGGGCTGTGACTTCAGCTCTTGCTCTATCTTGGGCTGATACTTGCTTCCAACTCAGACTTGGCTCTGGTCCATGCTCAGGCAGTTATTGCAGCTCTGGCTGCTATTTGGGCAGTCACACAGGCTCTGGCCCATCTCTGGCTGTGGCTCTGGTTCCAGCCTATCCTGGGCTACAACTTTAGCTCTGGCCCTACCTTATGCAGTGACTGCTTCTCTGGCCTCATACTGGGCTCTGATTTTTCTCCAGTCCCTGTTTTGGCCATTACTTTGACTCTGGCCCCATCTTCAGGTTTTTTTGGCTCTGACCATTACTTGAGCTGCAATTCTGCCTCTGGCCCTATCTTGAGCCACAACTTAGCCTCTCCGCCCACAAACTGAGCTGTGGTGTTTGCTCCAGCCTGCAACTTGGTTGTTGTGTGATTTCAGCTCCAGCCCCATCTCAGAACATGATTTCAGATTTGGCCTCCTGCTTGGATCACAGCATCTACTCTAGTCTCATCCTGAGGCCCAAATTTTGGAACTGATTACCTGCTCTGATCACAGCATGTGCTCTCTACTTCACCTTGGGCTGCAACTGTTCTGACCCAACTGTGGGCCCTGCTTTTGGCTCCAGCCTACTCAGGCTTCCACTTCAGTGCTGTCCCAGTTTCAGGTCATGATTTCAGGTCCAGGCCCATCTCAAGTTGCAACTTCAGTTCCATCCCCATCTGGGGCTGCAACTTCAGCTCTGGTCCTCTGGACAGGTGGCTACTGAAGCTCTGACCCCTTATGTGGGTGATGACTTTGGCTCCACCCCCATCTTGAGCAATCACTTTTGCTCTGGCTCACCACCACAGCCTGTATGGGGCTGCGACTCCAGCTCTGGCCACATCTATGACTGCAGTATCATCTCTAGCCTGATATTGGGCTATGACTTTATCTCCAGCCTCTGGGCTGTCACGATGACTGGCTTCCACTTGGTCCTTAATTTCTGTCCCAATGCTGCCTTGGGCTGCAAGTTTAGATCCTGCCCAGTATCAGGAAGCAACTCTATCTCTGGCCCACGGTTGGGCTGCTTTGGTACTTGCACAAAATCAAGCCTTGACTTTGTCAAGATATTGGGATGACCCTTCAGCTCCTCCCTCATCTTGGGCAGCAATTTTGCTCCAGCCCCACCTCAAGTTGCTGTTTGGGTTTCCCATCTTCAGCTGTGACTTTGGCTCCAAAGGGGACCCTGCCCCTGATGGGGGTGTATATCTTTGGCTCTGCTCATCATTTGGCCATTATTTTGCCTCCAGCCCTATCTCAGGCTCTTACTTTAGCTCCAGCCAGACCTTGCCTTTAGCTCTTGCTTGAGCTGCTACTTCAGCTCAGGTGTCACCTTGGGCCATAACTTTGGTATGGATCCTTACACAAGTTGCATCTTCTGCCCCATCCTGGGCCACTACTTCTGCTCTAGGTCCTTTTCAGGTTGCTACTTTGGCTCTGGCTCCATCCAGGGTTGCAGCTCTGGCACAAGTTCCATCTCAGGCTGTAACTTTGCCTCCAGATCCTGCTTGGGTGCTACTTCAGCCACTGTTCCTGCAGACACTCAGTCCTTTCACATATGCACCTATCCCAGAGACAGACAATGTGATGCTCTGCAGTGGTGTTACATTTGGGGCAGGGAGCCAGCAAGTCACCAAGGCAGCAATTTCTCTGCTGCCTGTGTAGTAGCAGATGCCTTAGTCCTGATCTCACTAGATTTCTGAAGGTTTTGCAAAGAGGTGGAGGGACCTACACCCCTCCCTCTAGGGTCTAAAAGACAGGTAAAGGGACAGCCCTTTCCCATGAGGCTGCCGAGTTGCCAGGGAGAGAAGGAAGCCCCTGCCAGCACTGACTGGATGGTCCTGCAAACAACACAAGGTGCTCCTGGGATTCTGACTGATCTTTTTACCTCACCAAGAACTCTTGGCACTCCTCTAGGGGGAGCTCAGAGTTCTGCTGGGTACTCCCTTGCTCAGGTCCCTTGTTGGCTGCCTAGACACCAGCACTAGATGGTACAGCCAAACTGTTTGCTTTCCTAGGCCATGGCACCTACTCCTTGGTTCCTTCTGTGCTGCCAAAGGCACCCACTGATGCTGCCCACCTTGAGGGACACTGTTGCTACATGGAGTGTGCCAACTGTGCTGGCTGGAGCACTAGTGAGAAGAGACCCAGTCCTCCCCAGGCACCTCACTGCCTGATACAAATGCCCAGCCCATTCACAGAGCCTGGGTGGACTGCCTCACCTAAGGCAGATGGACACTAGCTTCCAGTCACAGGGTCCCATCAGCAATAAGAACTGCAGCCTGATCATGTGGCAAGAGCTATGGAAATTAAGTTACCAGATACAAGGATGAAAGTCAACTTTATCCTATAGTTAAAACTGCAGTGTAGCTGGCTCTGTGCTGAGCACCCAGTGGACTAACATCATTCGTTCCCCGGGTAGCACAGAAAGAGTTCAGCTGGTCTCTACACTAATGAGGCAACTGCAGATGATGCTGACTCAAGACAAGGTCACCAGTACAACCAAGAATTTGACTCTCTAGACCTGATTTTCAAAGTCTTGAAGATGATTGTGCTTTCTTAATTGACACGCTGGGTGGAGGATGCACCTGTTCCAGAAATCCCTTGAGGTTTTTCATGCTGCAAGATTGACCAAAAACCACACAGATAAGGCACCTCCCATAGTCACTATGATCTGTGCCTGCAGATGCAGAAACAGTCACAGAGGACAACAGACTATTGCAGATATTTAGGAGAGATCTTTTGTATTTAGCATTGATAGCAATGGACCATGTAAGCTCTGGAGTGCTCACAGGCCAGCTAGGAGATGGGGAAGGGTAAGAGGATGGGGCTACCAAAAGGGTGTGTCTAATGAACAAGTTCTAACATGCCTTGAGGCTACAGCCTCATCCTAGGACACCAAACCCACACCATATATAAAGAAGATATGATCCTCTGAGCTGCACCAAGAGGTTCCTACATCTGGCCCCAGACTGAGAAGATGACCATACAGTAGTTGTGGGGCAGACTTCAGGCTTTGCTGGACACAGACAACACTGCCCACAAAAATGGGAAACCAGAACAAATGCCAATGTCAGAAGAAGGTGTGCATAGGGACAGTAAGGAAAAGTACATTAAAACA
Source organism: Chaetura pelagica (assembly GCF_000747805.2). NCBI lineage: Eukaryota > Metazoa > Chordata > Aves > Apodiformes > Apodidae > Chaetura > Chaetura pelagica. The sequence continues at coordinate 15,543,422 of NW_009970725.1, forward strand.
GAAAAAAAAGTATCTATGAACTTCAACCATGCAGTAGTGTTGATCTCAGCAGCATAAGAGTTCACAGAAATATTTTTTTAATAATATTTATCAGAAACATGGCACTTTACATCTTGAGGGCACAGAATATACAGTTATTATTCCTCACAACATCCCTGTGAGGTAGGCATTAGATTGCAATTATTATTTGACATATGGACAGAGGCAGAGAAGTATGTAATCAATCCTGCACAATTAGGTTGATAAAGTTCAACTTACTTACACACTGTGACCTGACTGAAAGCATAATAGTGGGGTAGAGGTGATAAAAGTATCAGCTATATTGTTTTACTCTGGTCAATTACACTGCTCAGGGTCCAACTCTGTTGCTTCCCCATAACCCCCTGCAAAAAACTCACCCTTGTTAAATAAGATACACACGCAGAGTTGCTACAAAGTGAGATCTGTAATGGAAATAGGAAAAAACCCGTAACAACCCACTTTGATTTAGCCTACTTTTGAATAAAGCCATGAGAGAAATTTGCCTGCCCAGCCAAACAAAACAGTTTCAACCTTTGTCCTTGATGACATCTCCAAGTCAGCATTTCAGCCTTCACATACGACTGTTTGTTTGAACTAAGAAAATCTAGGGGGGGGAAAAAAAGTTTGGTAGTCTGTGATCACTGTCTCAAAGTTATGCTTATTTTAATTAAATTGTTCTACTGAAGTCTGAGGGATTCCTGTATAGGAGGAGGAACTTCTTCATTGAACTCTTAACTTTGCACATATTTAAAAAGCCCCTTAGAATATCCATCTCCCAAGTAAACTTCTCTTTCAGAATTTTTTGTTTCAAAAATGAAATAGAACAGCTTTGTAAACTTTAACATAATTAAAAAATCCTAGTTTTTAATATACAATGATTGATTAGTTTCATTTAATAACTTTATACTGTAAATCAACTTTAGGAAACAAAGTATACTTGCCAGTATGGCTGCTGTGATTAATTCATCTTTCTTTAGCATTCAGTTGAGATTTCAAGAAATACTGTCCAAGAAAGATTCACAGTCTCAACCTGTAAACTACCACAGCTCAGCTGAAGCCACTGTAGCCATCATAATTCATTCAGACTGAGTAGCCCATCCATGGATTCCTTCATGTGCAGTATCAGTGACAATGGTCTGTCTCCAAGTTGAGGGATGATCACAATTGAAGAGGCCTGGGTCCACATACTCTGGAAACCAAAGTATGGTGTTGCCTTTCCCAGTAGAGAAGTCTTCATTCTCATTTAATGGAAGATTCAGTCTAATGGAATAATGGCTGTGCACTACAATGAAAGAAGAACAAAGTAGCTGCTTTTGAAAGAAGCCATCTTCATTTTGGGGACTGAGGGGTTAAAAAAAAAAAAAAAAAAAAAAAAAAAAAAAAAAAAAAAAAAAAAAAAGAAAAGAAAGAAAGAGTAACTATTAACATTATTACCAATGGACACATGAACTTCTAATGCAAGATGCACTTTTCCTTCTGTAAATGGAAATTTTGTCACAATCTCTCCCCCAGGAAACTGTAACCTTGGTCAATAGACAGAATTTCTAAATCCACAGAGCTACTGTAGTCTCCAGACAAGGGGGGGGGGAAAAAAAGTGTGCTCAGAAGTGCACTTTGTATATCCTGCCTCACAAAGGGTTAAAGTGCTAAGTTGTTTGATATATCCAAAAATCAAGCATTTCTCCTAGTCCTTTATCTTTTTAAATGAAACTTTATCTTTGGTTTCTTGTATCTTCTCTGTAATTTTATCCTTTGTTTCCTCCATCTTCTCTGTAATTTTATCCTTTGTTTCCTCCATCTTCTCTGTAATTTTATCCTTTGTTTCCTCCATCCTATCTTGTAGATATTCTTTTACTGGTGGTGGTGTGGACATGTAGCCCCTCTTACGTAGATACTTAACAGTGATGGATGTTCCTCCCAAAGTCACAGTGTATCTAGCAGGAGTTGCAATCTTAAAGAAACCAAAGAACATACCATATCAATAAAACAGGCAATTATCATCTAGCAAAAGGTATTTTTAATATTGAGAATTTATTTTGGCCAGTGTCAGATACAAAAAAGTCTTCTATTTATAAGGAAATCAGCTATTTTACAGTGCATCCCCCAGAAATGTATACCTTTCACTGAAAGCACCCTTTAAATGAAACCAGTACAGGCATTAGACTTCATTCTAAAAGAACCCCACGCTTCCCTGTGCAGCTGGTGGGATGAGCATCAGGCATCTCGGAATTCAATTCAGAACAGGCAGTATGTGAACATTGAGCCATATAAGCAAAGAGGAAATACTGACAAGATATGCTTTAAATTCTAAAATTCGTAAGAGTATAGGGATCCTTCAGCCCAAAACTAGAGCTAAAGAGACCTTCAGAGGACAGATAATCTAAGACACAACAAACTAGGTTTGTTATTCTAGATAGACTAACCTCTTATTTCAGAACTTCAAAGATAAAGCCTACACAATCTTCCCTTTGCAGCCTATTCCAGTGCTTCCCCATCTTGAAAGTTTCTTCCAACAGTGCCAGATCTCCCAGGTACAATAAAATATTTATATTTAAGCATATTTATTTATTGGTCTCTTTTAGGCACAGGAATTATTGGCCAGAGTAGTACTTTCACATTTTGTTTGGGAAAACAACCCTTTTAAATAACAGGTAAGTACATCACATTTGGAAAACAAACCAGATGAGTGGCATTTGAAGCCAATATAGTACTTTCCTTTTGCATAATCTGACATGTTTAACGTTTTCCAAACACAGATTGTGCACATATGAAGCAATAAAAAGGGCCCCAAACTGGAATTTAAGTAATTGTTTCAAATGGACAATAAAGTACTTGACAATGATGGAGAAATAAGGTAGGAAGACAAGCTACTCAATCTTCTAGGATAAAAACACCTGGAAATCATGAGGTGTTTAGACTTTACCTCTTTATCTCTGTTAATTATGTCAGGGATACAGAGGAATAACTTAATTGTAATTGTAATTAAATCTCTCAGGGCAGACAACAGTTCTGCAGCAAACAAAGAAGTTAATTTAGAAATACAGATAAGACTCTTAAAGGAACACAGAGCCTGTATCAACTTGCATATGACTATTTTTACTGCAAAAATGAATGCTCAGGTATGTGTAACTATCAAAGAGAGAAAACAGCATTAATTCTTTCTGCTGTAAACAAATAAACCCTGTTTAGTTCACCAGTCAAGATTTGGAGCTTATTTACAAACTATAATTATACTTACTTTATACAATGCATATGCAGTGAGAGCATTTCCACTCTGGGAATTTTTCAGGATGTTTGTTATGCTGTCTGGTAAGCCAATCAACTCTAGGAATGGAACAACATTCACTCCTCTATAAAAGAAAAAAAATTGGCAACCTTAATTGGAATTTGAAACCTTAACAGTGATTGACAGTACCATTTCTGTTCTTTAACTCTATTATACAAACTTTGTAATTTAATAGCAAAGTATTTTTTAATCTAAACAATATACTTACAGGATTTATATTTCTGTACATATAGGCAAATTAATGTCCTTTTCAGCATTCCAAGAGGTGACCCATTTATATTATCTCTGTTGGGCTGAATAGCTACTAACTTACCTGTGTCTCAGTTTATTATGGTTGGAGGTAAACAGATATAATGGTGGTAAGACAATTACTTGGGCTCCAGTTGTACAGGCTCAACTTCACATTCTCTTTTGCCTAAAATTACTTCTTTTCATTTTAAAATTTCTAATTAATCTGCAGCATGCCCAGAAACACAGAATCCAAATTTTATTGTCCTCCATTCACTGTTAATATATCAAACAAATGGAATGTTATATGGACAAGACCTGAGAGTTTTGTGCTTAGTTGTTCTACCTTGTCAATACAAGGTGGCAAGATGGGTTGGGTGCAGAGAGCACTTATCACAATTTCTTTCTATTTGAAAACCAGGGAAGCTAACATCAGCACCAAAGAAAAAAGCAGCTGGTTTTTACATTAGAGGAGAAAGCTCTCTGCAGTTACAGAAGACCTGATTTCTACTTAGAGGTGTTTTTATTAGTATCATTATCTATTTCTACCTAGTATTTTAAGCATTCGGCTGTGCATACAGTCACTTCAGCATCAGGAACAGTAACAGGTAGTAATTTACCAACAGTTAGTAGAACCTACAGTCTGAAGCCTATCCTAGGAGCAGAAAATGGAGACTTAGTAAGATAACTTTGTTATTTCATAAACCACCATTGCTTAGTCTCCTATCATAGCCAGTCATTCTGAAAGTTATTTTTCCACTTGTTTTCAACCATCAAATACCTATTTTAGAAGCTAACTTAAGTGTTTCAAGAAAAGTATTCTTCACTCATTCTGAAATATCTGGATGTAAGCATCAATCTGAATTAATCCAAAGCAAAATATTTTTACAGCTCAAGACCTTTATTCCTCTGACATGAACTAAATTTAGAATGACATTTGGATCTATAGCTCCTAGAAAGGGCAATTATGCCAGCTGGTTAGAGTAACTAAAACAAACACTTGTGCAGGAAGGCATTCTGATGCCAAAGCCCCATCCTTGCTGCCACAACCTGTTGTCGTCTCATGCTTTCTATTATTAAATATAAAACACTAGCAATCCAGAGATAAACATTTACTCATATTTAGCAAACCATTTGCAGATAGAGAAAACCTTCATCTGGATTAGCAGGTCATAGTTGATAAGCTTTTTTCTAATAAATGCCATTTCCCCTAACAGTATCTGTCACACACGATAGCTGAAAAAACCTAAATTAGAATAACTTACTTTTTTTTTTTTTTGCCACACAAGTATTTAATTTCCAACTAAAAAGTCTGGCCTACAGTAGCTATTTTTTCAGTTGAAGACAGTAAACAGAAAGAAGAAAAGGAAAACGTATGCATAGCTTGTGAGGAACTCAGAGTGAGGTGAATGACATCAAAGTCCAATGATGAAGGAAGACTGGGGATGAAGGGGGGAGGAAGTGGTGAAATACCTCTGAAGTCCAATGGCAAAGGAACAGCTCTATAAACGTCTCACCTAGCAATTCGTAATCAGGATTCCAAACCCCTATTGTTAGCTTACAAGAGGTTATTAATAATTAAAATGCTGTTTCATTCACACATTTTCAGATGAGCATTCCTCTAAATGCTGGCAACCTATCTGATACATAGCAATAACTGCATGATAAGAGCATGTATGTGACACCCTCATGACTCCTATATACTTTCAATAATTATGCTTCAGTTAAAGAGTAGCCTCATTCCCCTATGACATATAGAGGCACATTTTAACATGCAGTAACATTTTTTTCATGTCCTTTCACCTGTGAAAGTCAGTCTCAATTCAAAAGCAGAATTGGGCACTGTAACAAAACATCAACTTACTTCATGGCTGCATAGTAAAAGGATCCAAACCATACAGTGGAAGTAAGAAGATGCACTGGAATCATGACTTTTCCATACTGTTTAAAAGTCTTCTTGAATCTCTGGACAAGACTAATTGATTTATCTTGTAATGGATCAGGATCTGAAGAATCCGACTCTACAGGGTTCTGCTTGGGTGTTCCAGTGGCCAAAGTCAAAGCGTTTCTCTCTTCTGCTACTTTGTGAGGAGCGTCTGCTGGTTCTGATGAAGCAGCACTTTTCTTTGAGGCAAAGCATGCTGCACCTGTGTGAAGACATCGTTTAGGAGGGTCCAGTGCCAAAATCACTTTACATCCAGTATCAGACAACAATGATTGTCCTTTTAAGCAGTGAAAGATACTAGTGTGAGGCAAAAACAAGCATGTCCCGTGTGCCAGCTGAGACGCTGTATGTAGCAGACTTCGTTGCATTTTGATCAAGTGTGGCTGAAGTTTCTATAGAGAGGAAACAAGAAAAGAGTAAACACATTGCACTTCAAGAATCTGATTTGCATTTGCTCCATTGGCATCTGAAATTCTCAAATTTTAAATTGCTTTAGAATATTCTAGTTTAAAAGGTTTTCATTATCTTGTTTTGCAGAATTTTACCTTCTAGAATTAAGCAATTCATTTTAGATCTCACTTATTTAGCATTCTGAACAAAAACGACCCCTTGACGTAACATACTCCTCTTGTCACAGCTAAAATGCTCATTCTACTCTCTAAAAACATTTTTAGCTATCTAGTGCTATCTACTGCTTTTACCTGTGTAATCTGGCGCTTTTTGAAAAGTTACCCTTGAAACTTTACATCTTGTAGCAACTGATAATCTGAGTGACTCTTCATGCCTACATAAATGTAGCATGAACTCACTAAAGAGCAATTAAAATCAATTTTTGGTGTCAACAGATTATTTTTTTGGGTATAATTTTTAATGTCCTATACTATTTTGAAGTAAGAATTAAAGTCCTTATAGTACAAAAAATAAATAAATAAATGAATCAATTAATGATCAATAACCTTAATAGTAACAAACCAAACTAGAACAGCCTGCCTGCATATATCCATTAGGAAGGGGGATGGGATGGTAACATCTAATATTAATATTAATAGGAGCAAAACTGAACTGCAATTTCAGAAATATTACAATGCAAAGAACATTTTAAAACTGTGGGTAACCTAGTTAACTCTATGATTTTGAATACTTAACAGGTATTCCTGAAAGTTCAGAAGGACTATCGAGAGATTCTCCATTACAGGAATTTTCTTTGGCATGTGTAGATATCAAGGCATAATTTCCCCCACTCCCTCCCCATAATGCATGCTTTGAACTACTGAATGAAATACTCTCTCCTTTCCTTTATGCAATGACTGCAAGTTACAGAATAATTTTCCTTCCATCCAAAAAAGTGCCACTAATTGACTTTATGTAACAATTGCTAGTTAGGTCAGTTAAATTACAACTGTCATATCCTTCTGATGATTTTGGTTTTAATTATCATAACAATTCTTGATCTAATCTAGAAATCATTCAAGTTTAATTGAAACTCCATCTTCACATCTGCTTCTCCTTCACCTTAGATATAATTCATTCAGGTTTTTGATAGTGAATTTGTCTAGGCTGCTGAAAATGATTGATACTTAATAACATAAGCTAAGTTTAAAAAAACAACAATGAACAAGCCTTACATACCCTTTTGTTACTTTTCAGATAGGCAATAAGAAAAGTGTATGGTTTGTATCTTCAAAGAGTTGCAACTCTTCCAAGCTCCCCACCTTTGAAATATGTCTTGAACATACTAATGACTCTGCTAAAGTAGAAAAAAGGGGCATTTAGAGAAGTAGCAACAACAGAGAACCAATAGCATGAAGATTTTTGGTCACCCTGAAACCTTGCTTATTGAAGAAATTATTGGTATAAATTCCCTTTTGCATACTGACATGGTAATGGGAGATTTTTTTCCTGAGTATCTTAGAAGTTCCTCAACTGTGAATAACTGCTTCTTTCCAAAAGGAGAAAAGTTTCATAACCTAAATGCATCTGTCAGAACATTCCTGCCTATATGTTTTCTAAGTATTCTTATTAATAGCAATTACTGGAATTACAATGCTTGATGTAGCAAAAAGACAGGAGGAATGGTTTCAAACTCCCTTGCACGTGAAGCACAGACACACTTTTGTTGAACTCATACTAACAGGAGGTATTGCATCAATAGGGAACTCTTGTCTCTATGTAAGCAAGCAGTGACTCACTCCTGTTATGAACTCAAGTGGGAGCAAAGAAGTTACTGCTTCTCACAGAGCAGTAAATCTGCTACAGGTACAGCCTCTCACCCAGTCAGTCTTCTGTAATAACTCTCTGGAAGTACCAACTACTCGGTTTTAGGAGAAGCAGAGATTCTTGTTGACTTCTTAGATTCAAACGCAATTGCTTCACAAAACAAAAAGCAGTGAAAACACTTAGCAAAACTCAAGTGTTAAGATGGCACTCTGTCATAAACCAACTACTTTGTTGATGAATAGAAATTCTAACAACAAACTGGAAGAAGACATTGCTGGCCTACTGCCACCTACACTCCTTTCCTGAGGGATAATAGCCTCCACAGAGGACCCTTTTCACCTCTCACTAATAGCACACAATACTGGGCATCTGCCCTAAGTAGAATTTCCCAATATCCAACCAGCAGACTCAGGAATAGATACCTATCCATCTGTGGGAATCTGAGAGCTCCTGAGTCAGACTTCTACTGTCCATCCATTTTCAGTGGATGGTACCCTACTGAAAAATAGCTGTTTCAAACAAGCTTTGAAAATTGCCACCATACAGCATGGTGGAAAACCATGCTCAGCACTCTGATTTTGTTTTGTCATGATGCAAGCTGGCTGGTCAAAGGGGAAGTTCTCTAACCATCTAGGGTAGATCCTGAAATGGTTCTGAACCTTGTAAGCACAGATGATAGTATGGTTCCACCTAATACTCTGCGAAACAGCTTACTTTTTGCTTCTTCACTTAGAAAAGTTTTTTTGTTGTTTTTTTTTTGTTAGATGCTTCATACATAAGAAAAGGCTTAGATATAATGCTTATATCTGATAGAATAAAAGAAAATGGGTTTTTCAAAACAATGTTGGAATTTTCCTAACAATCCTACTGTTTCATAGGAATGTGCTGTATTTTCCTTACCTAAATGGACAAAGGAGAGACTTCTGAATAGTGCTTCAGCAGCACTCTATAATATTGCCTCATTTAGTCTTAATGGTTACATCAAGATGGTTACAAATTGATAAACTAACAGACTAATATAGCACACTCTTCATAATTTGATTTTAAATAAATGAATATGTTTAAGGGGTGATGGGTGGAGCTGCTCAATTGTAGTATTTTAATTACTTGGGTCAACATTGCAAACAAACCTTAAACAGGACAGACAACTCAAAGTGCACTATAAATGCACTTGGAGGTCCAAAGAAATATAAAACTGCAGTTGTTTGATCCCTCTAAAACACAAGATCAATACAGAGAAATCTGTAATTTAAGATGCAATTAGTGAAAGGAAGTTCCTAGTACACTGTGCACTCAACAGGCAGCAAGAGAAAGCATGTCAGCTTATGGACATGAGACAATTTTGTTATCCAAGTATAATACTGCTCTTACAGAAATTACTGGAGCTATATAAGCTGTACAATTGCCTCTGCACCTTTAGGTTCTTAAAACCACTTAGAAATGAAGGACAATAACCTAAATATTATCACCATTGCACCCAGTGACTTTCTCAAAAATTGTTTCTTCATTTCAGTGTATTTCATTTTTTCATGCTGTTGCACGATGTTGCAAAGGCACAGAAAAGGACAAAAGCCAGAAGCTTCAGATACCAAGGCAGAAATTCAGATGGTCTGTAGTATCAGAATTTTGTGGGGGACACAGGAGGTGGGGTGGGGCTGATCTAAAGCATCCTAGATTTCTACGTAAGCTTTCTCTTACAAATACTGTAAGATACAAAATAAATATGGAGCTGTGGAAACGTCTAAGGACAAATAGCTGTTCTCTGCTGTAAGAATCCCATGTGTTCAGTGACTAAATAGATGCCAGTAGGTCAAACTATGAAATGATATACAAACACTTCTGGGATAAGGTGTCCTCCAAAGTGCTGTCATATTCTGGCTAACTATTCAGTAGTATCTCCAGCTGGCTGTAAACTGAGCTGAGGAGAGCTTGGCTGTTCAGGACATACTCCTAGTTGGGATTCTTGGACAACCATTTAGTTCCTAAAGGCACGTCTGCCTCATGGCAAGCTATTAACAATCACTATGACATAAAGAAGTGCACTAGTGACCTCTTGAGGAAAAGTACAGATCAGCTTCTAGCGACAGCGCTAGAGGTTATGTTTAGCAATCTTTTGTACTTCTGTTATAATTTAGATCAGCTTCAGCATAAACCCAATGTACTGCTGGAAGTAGTATTCTTGTATTCCCCACTCTTGAATTTGCTCTGCTCAGTCTTTGCTTTCCAGTGACTACTAAGAAGTGGAGATCTGATTTGCTTTTGTTCCTGAGGACAACTAAAGTTCAGGATCTTTTCATGTCACAGAGTAGGTCTATGTGACTATTACAGATTGATGGTTTTTGATGTGTGTTAATATTTTATACAAAAAGAGAATGAGAGGATCATTGGAAAACACAGAAGTAACAACCTAGACCAATACAGGTACAGCAAAGGCTGCTGTGGATATCTGCTGTTGGAAAGAAATATCATGCCAGAGATGCTGTCAGATGCAACTTTCATCAGGATAATTTGTATAAGAAGTCGCCCTGTTACAATTACCTTTTTTTTTTTTTTTTTTAGCTATAGATAAATTAAAATAGAAAAATGAAGGTGGATAGAAGATGGCAAAAACTAGCATAAGGTCTTTTGTAAAATAGGTCAGAAAGCATCTGAGGGAATTACAGGTATATTACATGTACTGCACTGGCTTATTTTCTCAGGTTTACCAGAAACACTCTGGAAACAATATGTAAATATGGATTAATTTCAAGTATTTTTAATTGTTCTGTTACTGTTTAAAAAGAAGAACATTAATTATACCATAAGAGAGTTCCAAATTACAATCCGTGAGCTTTTTCCACTCCCAAGGCACCTTTCTGTGAAACCAGAGAACTAATTTACATTCGTATAATTTTTATTATAAAAATCAAGCCAACTTTGAGGGTTGCATGTTGTATATACAGAAGAATTTTGAAAGGACAAACCCCAAGTTTTCAGAAATACTTCTCAGCTCACCTTTCAGATTGTATAAAAAGCAAACGTACAGAGATATCATTCAAATAGCTCAAATACAAAACCCCACTGTATTGCTAAATTTTTACCAAATACAGTTAAACATTATGAGAATTTGTTTTCAGATTTTAATTGTTCTTTTGAAGGACATTTTTCCAAAAAGTACCTTGCCAACCCAATAAACAACTAAACACACATGTAACCAGGAAACATATATGGATTGTCTAAAAAGTCGGAGTTACATTTTAAAATCATTGCAATAATAGTGCAATGCATACAAAACTTCATTGTTTTTCCTAAAGTAAATGTAAAATATAGCTAGAAAACTCTTAGTAACTGCAGTGGTGCAGCACAGCATGCAGCTTCTACCCACAGAGAGGAAAACAGCAGTGTACAGGGACTTTATATTCTTTGTATTAGTACTTTTAGAGTGTATAAATGAGCATTTAGAATTTGTATTTTCGCCTTTTGCAGTGTGCCTGATCCAATCTGCTATTCATTCTAAACTAAGAAACTAGTGTATAATTTGAAGTTTGGGCATCATTAGCTGTCTAATATCGTCTACCATTCAGAACTGTCTGAAAAAAAATGTAAGACTCCATTTTAGGTTAACAGGAAACAAAGCAAAAGAAGTCATGGTTAAATTTATTAAAATCCCAGTAACAAACATTTACATTGAAACAAATGGAAAAGTAAATTCTTGTAGATAAATTGCCCTAAGATATTAGCCTGATTCCACCTCCACCATGTCTAATATCTGTATCTCCACTTAGTAAATGCTATGCATTAATTTTTAAATTGCTCATATTATTACAGTTCAACACTGACACTACTCTTGTTCTTGCTAGAACAAACTTTGTGAAATAAAGAAAGTAAAATAAACCCTCATAGGACCCTTACACACACAGCAATCTTTACAACAAGATTCTAACACTTAAATATTAAAAAGCACAACAAAAAGTAGTTTCAGGAAGAATAAAAGGTTTTGCATTCATTTATAAAGGCTGCACATCAGATTAAGTAGGCAAATAAAGCAGAAGGACTTAATGCAATACCTATGTGTTGAGTTATAGATCTGGAATGCTGAACAGGAGGCTTGACAGCTGATGTGCATCTAGTCAGTAAGACAGAGGTATCCCCATTTTCCTGTTTTGGAAACCACTAGCTCTGAAGCTTGCATGCAGCTAAGCATATATAAATGTGTGAATGTTCTCTACAAAAAGTATCATAATTATTTGTAGTGCTTTCTGCTCTTCAGAACTGTGTTTTTAGTAACTGGTGCTATTTCATCTAACTCCATTTTTCCGCTTTGCAGTGCCGAACAGCTGTTGGGGGTTCCTTCTTTAAGAAGTTTCATTCTGCCCTCTACTGAATTTTTAAAGAAGTACACCTCTTATACTAATCCTATAAAAGATCTCTCTCCACAATTTGTTTCAAGAAGTGTAAATTTGCTGATCACCTTCTTTGTACTCTTATGTTTATTATTTTGCCTTTCTGCAGGTTACTTTTAACTTTAAACTAATAATAAAAATAAAATCTACTTCTCTATCCTTGCTGTTCCACTCTTATGTAATAACTTTCCCAAGCAATCTCAGCCTCTTTAATCCTGCATCTCCCAATGTATCATTAGTTCATGCCTGTCAGAACACTTGTGTTTTCCTGTCAGACGGTTTTCAACGACAGGGCTGTTAACATGGAGGTATGGGGCTGTGTGTGCAGTGGTGCAGTTGACAAAGCAGTGGGAAGCTTCTACTAAATAACTAAAAGGGGACGCAAAAGGTAAGTCACATGAGCAAGGCTCCTGTCAGCAGTATCCTGCATATGACTTTGAACTCCCTCAGAAAAAAACAAACCACAACTGAATTGGTGAGGGGTTAGATGCTAAAACACAAACAAGTAAATAAGTACACGTATCGGTTTTCTACACTGCACCTAAGCATTCTTTGAGACTCTTTTAGGATCTCCCCTCTCGATAGCTCACTGAACTTTAAATTGGCAGATTTCTTGCCTCTTTTAACTTTCACTGAGCATCTCAAGAGTTCTGACTCTTCATTTTAACACACACTGCATGGCATTGGAAACATGACTATTAGTTCCATGTTCAGGATTCAGATATTTCTTGTATGAATTTCTGGTACCTCTCTTTTAGAGTTCAGAGCTGCTGTGCCCATCTCTTTAACAAAGCAATCGACAACAGAAAAAGGTTGCAGACAAAACTGAACCCCAACTTGCTCAAGACTTCCTGCTATTCATAATGTGGATTCTACTAGCCAAGCTAATTTTCATGAATGGCATTTATTAGGAAGATGCTTAAACTTAAATCTTGGCATCAACTTCATACAGCCTTCTGTCTTATCTTGCGTTGTGACTACCAAAACTGTTTCTTTTCTAGCCTTGATAAATGCCACTTTCGTTACCTTTGATCTCTGCAGATCTCATTGTTCTGTGCCTCTTCCCTCCATACACCAACCATAATAAACAGTATTGGCTATAATATTTTAAATGCAAATTATGTAATGTAATTTTTTTTACAAAACACTTTGAACAATAGTCCCACCAAGTAACAAGTCTTTTACCCAACAGTTCACTCAAAGTGTGTCTAAGACTTTAAGAAAATACACTCAAGGAAAAACTCTTGCAGTTTCTAACTTACAGTTGGAAAAAAAGTAGCAATAAATGTCAGCCAGGCTCAAACTGAAAAAAACCCAAACAACAAAAACACGACCCAGAAACCAAGAAGCAAACCAGCTTCATTAAGAACAGAGTACACAGCAAAATTAATAGTGGAAGCATTAGGTTAAAGATTTTTTTCTTTTATTCTCTCACCACATTTATTTCACATTTTCAAACACTGAGAAGCTGTCATTTTTCCCAGCAAAAAAATACAGAACGTTCAACTCTCAGCAGAACTACTGTTGGCAGACATTCACTTCCAGTAGAAATCTTCTCTAAATATTCAAAGTAAGTTGAATTCTCTGTTGTGAATTGAAACTCATCCATATGGGAAAATATGTGTAATATCAATCAGAATATATTGAAAAATTATGTGTGAAGAGGCTGATCACAACATTTACAGAACACACACATGCTCAAAACCACACTCTTCATCTAGTTTTTAGTAAATACTATTCCCCACTCTTCGAAAAACTAACGTGAACTGTTCTTACAAAAGAAGTATTATTTTATTATTAAGGTCTTGATACCTGAATGGATAAACGTTTTTGCCCACTATTCACAAACACAGCCTTACACAGCCTCTTTTCATAGAGGACATGATCGCTAATGTTGCCAGCCATGCAAACAACAAAATTACACCATCTACAAGTTTCTGAAAGAGCATCAGACTCAGAGCTGTGTTTACACCAGAAGGAACTCTGATGGAACTGCAGTAATAGGACTCTAATAATGCTCCTGCTCAGTCTGAAATAGCAGATTTACTACATTGTTGTAATAAGATGGAGAAAGGAATCCTGCAACTGCAACCTTTGAAAGCTGACTGCATTCTGTGAAATCTGATCAAGACAGCCCAAGGCTTGTATTTCAACACAGGAATGCACCTCCATCAGAAAGTACTATCCCTATGGCCTGAGACACCAGGAAGCAAAAGATGTAATCTAATTTTAACATCAGCAAAAACAGCTTTTACATCCACAAAATATTAAGAGCAAATACTTACCTGACTGGCACACATTGGAGCACCACCATCACAGTTAAAATACTAAGTGCCCTCACATTCTACTCAACTCTTCTGCCAACCACTTTTGGAAGAGACTTACAGAACTGCTGTAAAGCTACTAGTGTATTTTTATTTAGAACTCACAAAATCCATCAATTTGAAAAAACTACTGATGTTTCAGAATTTGTTTGTGAGCACCTGATTTTATTAACACTCATTCCCCTCCTTCATCCCACTCTGCCAGGACTGACTACACGAGTTCTAGAGAGCTGCAGGGGACCATCTGCTACAAAGCTCTACAAAGCTACAACCAAAGCCACACAACTTCTTTTGCTTATATAAGAACACGGTCTAGGTCAGGTTTCAGACAAGATCAAATAGTAGATCCATGGAATTAAAATTTTCAGGCCAGCTAAGTGGCACTTTCATTTCCTGATGCACACAGAGTAAGAACTAGTTTTATAATTCAGATGTCTTTGTTTAGAAGGAGCAGTGTTATGCCATACAACGGGTAGTTAGTTTGAAGATGATGCAGAGAAAACTGAGTGATGGAAGTCACTGGCATAGAAAGGTCTGGAGCTTTTTAGAAGAAACACAAAGTTCATAAGAACACAGATCATTACCATTTGCTCTGCAGAAGTCTAGACACCAACCAGGGTAAAGCCCTACTCTGCAATCCCAGTGCCTTAAAGGAGAAATTACTTCTATCCTTAACTGCTTACTTAGAAAGTCAGACAAAAGGCGGGAGAACTGATATAACTAGGCACACCAATCTGGCTACAACAGCTGGTTAAACCCTGATTTTCCTGAGAATTTGAAGCAATATGAATTCTTAATACAAAAAGAGCATGCACTTGACACACCTGTACTGGTACCTTCAAGACCAACTGAATTTAGGAAGGTATCATCACAGCAGATCATAAAGATTATTTTTTTTTTAATTGAACAGTAACTTTCTGCTCTTACTGCAATTGTATTATAATGACAGGGACATAAAAATAATCTGTCGTTTTTAGAGGTATCATGATCCAAGATTTAAAAATTAATAAAAAGACTTGTAACTTGAGCATTATCTCTTTTTTTCGTTGTTGTTGTTATTGCCATACTGCATAATCCATTTGTCTGAACTCAAAGAATCTACTAGAGACATTTAATAATAATTAAGAATCCTCTGAGGTTGATCCTTGATCTGAAGTGATGGAACTAGGTAGTTACCTATCAGAATATCAAGGTAAAATCCTTGTGATCTATTGTGATGACACCTTTCTGTTTAGGAAGACTTCAATCATGTTTGGGGCCCAGGCCCCAGTTCTTCTAGTGGCTTTACTGCATTCTTAATAATGAACTATTGCTGAATGAGGTAGAATTTGAATCAGCATCTAATTTTCAAATAAGTTCTGCTTCAAATATCTGGGTTCACAGTGTATCAAGACCAACAAGAACTACACTGGATCTTCTTCCCAATCTGCAAAACTAGCTAATTGGAAGGAAAGTTACAGATGCAACTAGCAGTTCTACATTTTAAAAATCGGCGCTTTTGTCATTGAATTTGTTGCAGCCTTATCTTCAAACCCAGTCAGAACTCCCTGCAGGTCCAGAAATGTGTCAAGATGCAAACTAAGCTGTTATCTGGGATGAAGAGACATTTAGAACTCCCTGTCTTGCAAAAACACTTCAGTTTGTTAGTGATACCTATAAGCATACACACAGAGCTAAATCAGTTTACCTAGGAAAAAAGATCACCCACAGCAGGATAATTATACAGATCCTTAGATCTGTAGACAGTCATGCTAAACAAATCTTCAACTTTTCACATTCCTTACATACTCTTTTATCAGTCTGAATTTGCCTACTCAGTCTCTGCCATGTGCAAGCAAGCCATCTGATATCCACCTACCCAAATTATCGTAGGATTAATTTTTTTTTTTCCTTCCTGATGCAAGTGCTTCTCAAGCTATGAGTGCAATTCAGTCATGCTGCCACAGAGGCCAGTCACACACCCCTTTTACCTCAGTCCTTGAACAGAAAAGGAGATAAACATCTGCTGTCAGTCCCACCAGAAGAGATGGATGGTGAGGACACATACCCTCTGTGCACGCTTTTCTCACAAAGCAGCAGCTGCATGTCATATAAGCTAAAGGCACAGGCAGCAAGACACATTCCAAATTAGGAACCTGTTCCCTGCCTCTCCCTTAAGCAGCAAAACATTGACAAATCGTTTTAACTTTATACTTTTAACAGCAATAATAGGGGGGGATTAGGTAAATTGAGGAACACTTTTGATTGGAGCCTGCTTAAGAATTTGATTTGGTAAGGAATTCTAGGGCACATCACGTATTATTGCCTGAACCCATGATTCCTCTTATGGACCAGCTTGTAGAAGGCATTTCAGAAATGGACATAAACAAGGCAGATCATGTATTTTGTAATACCCAACGTAAATCCACGTTTGACTTAAAAGTATTAAATATCTCACCTGACCTAACAGCCTTATCAAAAGCACTTATGCCTTCCCATAGGATGACTCCCTGGATAAATCCCAGAGTTAATAACCAGCAGATTACTAATGAGAACCATAACTCTACGCAACTTCGGCAAGAGGTTGAGCCAGCCACTGCCTCCTATAGATTAAGAGATCTCCAAAACTAGTCCCTACAAAGTGTAAGAGAAGAGTGCTGAAAGCTCAAAATGAGCAAGAAAAAGTAATTTTACTAGCGAATAGGCAAGAGGAGCAAACCCCAATTACTCAGCTTTCAGATTCCCCCACTGAGGAAAGCCAGCCCTTTGCTCGCATTTCTCACGTGCCATAAGAGACCCACCAAAAACGGCTCGAGACGTTTATTTAGAAAAGCCTTGTCCAGCCA
>NW_009970725.1:15561687-15583329 GCF_000747805.2 Chaetura pelagica
CGCTGGAGCGGCCCGCCGCAGGGCCCCTGCCTGCCCGCCCGCTGGTGTCGGGACGCGCTGCTGCCGCAGCGCAGCCTCCCGTGACGCAGAGAGAAGCCCTGAGGGCCTCGGTGGTCACTGGGGGCGGCCCTGCAGCTTCTCTGGCTTCTTTGCAGCTCCATCCCGTCCCACTGGCGCTTTTGAGTTTTCCAGACTTTATTCGGAAGGAGCCGCCCCCGCGGGCGCTTGGCTGCCATCGCGGGCTCTGACATTTTGGTCATTTTTTAATTTAGGCCTTAAAAACAGCTGATAACTGCCTGGAGCAGCCAGGAGAGGATAAGAAAGGGAGTGCTTCTTCAGAAGTGTGAGTTAAAGGCAGTTCCAGGGTGGCAAAGTTACTTCTGTAAGTCAGTGCTTTTGAAGGTAGTGGTTTTGGAGTCTCTGTGTAGTGATCCACTTAATGAAGATGTTTTGGCCCTTATTAGGAGACTGAAGCCTGAACAAGGTGGAGGGTGAATGCTTTTTGCTAGGCTGAAATAAACCTCTGTTTTAGAAAATGAGTTGCTGAATTACCCTCTCCTATGCCTTGTTGAAAAATTATGAGCCCTTCTTTCTGATGAGTCTCCTTCACTGGAGACATTCAAAACCCACCTGGATGCGTTCCTGTGTGATGTGCTCTAGGTGACCCTGCTCTGGCAGGGGGGGTCGGACTAGATGATCTTTCGAGGTCCCTTCCAACCCCTAAGATTCTATGATTCTATGATGGTGTGGAGCAGGCTGGGGTGTGCTGGAGGCTAAATGAGCTTTTATAGCGGTGATTTTCTGTCCTGCAGAATGGGTAGGTGTTTGTGAAGTGGAAATACAGAAAGGTCCTTGCAGCTGAAGAGTCCTACTATGAGTGAAGCTTGAGGCATAGTGGATATTCTTGGCAATATTGAAAATCCTCAACTAATGTGAAAATTTACTCCTAAGAAATGCCTTGGTTGTTTGGTTTTTTTTGTCTGAGGGCATCCATTTGAAAACATATGAGATTAGATAATGACTCTTGTCAGCTTGCGTTTGTAAATATAAATGGACTGCTAGTTTGCTTTCTATGGGGAGGGGAAAAGGGAGGTTACAGGCTCAAAACCAGTAGTGCTTTGCCATGGGATCAATGAACATGGCTAAGAAGGACTCGAACATCAAGAGTAAAGATTTATCTTAACTTGATCTTAATTCTAGTGTACTATAGAGTACACTATAATATATAGAATACTTTGAAATTCCACGTTTTATTGTGCTGTCTTTATTAAATAACTAGTCAAATTTGAAATCTGTATGTTCTCTCTGGCAAGGCATGTTGCTTTTTTTTATAATGCCAGTGTGATGATTGAAAGTTATGACTATAACCACGAGTTAGTGAAATTCAGCACTAAATGCAGTTGGTGGGATTTTTTTCTGCTCTATAGGTGTCCATTCTGATCAACGGACAAGGAGACTAACCTGTGAAAAATGGCTGATTTAACCAAGACAGAAGAACAGGAAGTAGAGAAGAGTTTGGATGAAGAAGTGGAAAAAACACCTCCTACTTTAGAGGCAGATTCAGGCATTGGTGGCAAAGGTGACAGTTCAACCTCAGGTACAGTGCACTCCACTGAAAATGAAAAGGAAGTTGATAGTGGTGATCGGGACAGCAGAGGAAAAAGAAAGAGTTTAGATCCTGAAGATGAACCTCCTCAGAAAGTAGTAAGTATCATTTACTTTGAGCATTGTTCAAGTACTTGTTTTGAAGCCTCAGCTCAGCAAAAGGTTGAAAAGATTTATGCTAAATGCGTATGAACCAGCACAAGACACCTGATGGTAAAGTTTGTTGGTAGGTTCCTAGCAAAATAACAGATGGAGAAGTTACGTTGGGCTTAGCAGAAGAGAAAGAGGGCTACTAATTCTAGTGTTGAAGAAAACTGATCTCAGCACATTCTTAGTCTGGGTCTAAGATTGTTGTTCCATTGCCTGTGTGGTAGCAATCTGGTAGTGCAGTGCAGGATTTGCTGCCATTATTCTGAGTCGTGTCTCTGTTTGATGTTCTGTTCATTGTTATCCGGTGTGTTCGTATGGTTGTCTGAGCATGGGATATCTTCCATAAGACAATTTTGTCCTTTGGTTTCCTCAGTAAGGTTTTGTGGATGTTAGAAAATGCTCCAAAATGCATGCTCTGTGAAATAATTTAAGTATGATTCATTAGCAAAGTGAGGTACTGAAAGGTTTACAGATGCTTTTTTACCTTCTTTTTTTCCCCCCCAAGACTGGAAGAGTAGCAGAAAATATTGGTTCTTTTAACTGTGAGGGTGAAAAGGGTAATGTTATATATTATGCTGTCCTTTATTATATATGAGCATGTAGAAACTCATGCTGGAATATCCAGTCTATTTTTGACATTTTTTGATATTTAAGTATAGTTTTAAAATCTTTGACCTAATGTTTTGCTTCTCTGTTCAGAATTTTTCCAGTATGTTAATTTATGACTAAACAATCTACTAAAATAAAGAGGACTCCTTGTTGTGGTAGAAACATTATTTACCCTTTTGTCTTTTTAATTAGGTGGTTCTAGGGTAAAGGTTTAGATGGACAAGAAATACATTGGTTTTATGTAGCTTAAGGGTGTAGAGAGGTTATTGCACTGAATGCATCTGCCATTGTCTAGATGTTTTTGCTAATGGCTCTTTGCAACTGTGCTTGTAGCAGCTGAAATGCGTTAATGGATGGTATGAGTATGTCCCTGAGCTTGTCAAAGTCAGCTGTTTTAGCTTCTGTCACCTTCAGGGCCATTCAGGGAGCCATCTGTGCTTACCCAAAAAAACAAGATGGTCAAAATATTTGTTAGTATCAGTCAGCTGAGCATGGTACTAAACAAATGATGGGGTCATAGCAATTCCAGACAATTATGTCTGTGTTCATTCTGAAGAATACCAAAATTTTATGAAACACTGAAGAATTCGTATATTATATGAAAGTCAATCTAACCTTCTTTTCCCTTAAGGAACTGCTATTTGAATAATAAGATAGTGGAATGTTGACTTTTGTAGTCAGTTTTTGGGAATGCTTTTAATTGCTGTGTGAACTCCTACTGGTTGAGGCTTTGTAGCATGCTTGTGGATTTTAACTGAGGATCCTTCATTCTAGTTTGTACTGTTGTTTCAAACATTTCTGTGCGTCACAGAAGTTGGTTCTCTGTGTTCTGTTACTTTGTATTTTATTTATAATTTATTTTAATTTTATGTGCATAATTGAAGATTATTTTCAAGGTGAAGAAATGTTAGGACCATAATACTTCCATATAGGCTGCTTCTCTGTGTCACATGGGATGGAAATCTATTGAACTACTTACAGTTAAGGTTGAAACAGAGACATTTTTACAGCTTACTGTTAAGCATTAAATGGGATCTGGTTGTCAAGTCATTACTCTCTTTCCTTTACCGTGGTCTGTTTGAAGCTCTGATAGTGTGATCACCTGCTTAGGGCTTTATGCAGCACCAGCTAGTTGGCATTTTGCCTAAATTTGCAGCTTATACACTCCTGTTAGATGTAAAAACTGAGTTTCTGTATCAGGGTGTTTGGAGAAGCTTAAAGCTGAAAGAATACTCTTTAAGAAGGAATATCCTCTTCTTCAGTTCCAGGCTTAAGGGGAATTAAACAGACTCTTTGAGAGTCATCAGAGCATTAGAGAACTGAAAGTTAAGTATTTCTGTGAATGAAAGGTGCTAGGCATCATCCATCAGAAATTACTGGGACCAGCTGAAAAGGGGATTAAATTTTTAAGGGAGTTGTCTCTGTAATAATTAAGTGCAGGCATCAGAAATGGGAAATATATGTAATAGTTTTTATATATGTAATAGTAGTGGTCTTCATAGTATAACTTTTTACTTCATTTATCCTTAATTTGAACAGGTTTTTTTGATTAAATGAAAATGTAATAAAATGAATCCACTGCTTGGGTTTATTCTTTCCCTTGTTTCTACAGCGTGTGCAAGGCCATGGGCAAGCGGTCGCTGCACATTATAATGAACTTCAAGAAGTTGGTTTGGAAAAACGTAGCCAGTCTCGCATATTCTACCTCCGAAACTTTAATAATTGGACAAAGAGTGTCCTCATTGGTAAGGTTCCTCCACTGAATATGTAGAGTTTAATAAATTGTATCATAATGGTTTTTCTGCTATCTGATGTTGATAATGGCACTTTGTCTTAATATGTAGATTTTTCAAGTGCAATAAATTATATTTTTATATGAATCTTCATATTGGTGTTTTACATTGTTGGAGTGTTGAATGTATGCTAAAGTTTTAAAGATAATCTCACCTGAAAAAAAGTTCATACTGGAAACCATTCTTCATGACATTTAAGAGAAAGGTACAGCTTTAGATAAAAAAGAATCTATCTGTGCTTGTTAGATTGGGCTGTTCTCATTATGTAAATCTATCTCCAGTTATTCCATAACCATTTTCCCAAAGCAGTCTATCCTCAGCTCTAGATTAAGCAGTTCTGTAGGAAATGGGAACACACAAATATTTTCTGTTTTACACATAGTCAATGGTTTTAAAAGATACAAAACTAGAGGATGTAGTTCTTCAGGAATACATCATTTTTTATAAAATGCCAAGTCTGCTATCCCACATACTAATCTCGAAGTGAGGAAATTAAACTATCAGATACCCACAAACAAAGAAAATAATTATCAGCACAGTGTCACAGGTTAACGAAGAGCGACCTATGCCAGGAGGTGTTGGCACTATTTGTCTTAACATGCTGCTTTTTGTGTTTTGTCAGACCATTTAGAAGCAAAGTTTCTGTTTATATAGCTGTTCCTGGAGCCTGTGTTGAAACCTTTCAGTTATAAATTTCAGCAGTGTGGCATTATAGCAGTTGTATCCAAACACATTTCAGGTCTCTTACTGTGAAGAAATGTTGCTAGCATGCTGGTATGTTTTTGCATAGTATGTCAACATCAGTCAGAGCAGAGATAATCTGGACAGAGTGGAGATGAAGAGAAAATGAAATTGGTACATGTAGGGTAAAAAGACAGCAAACAAGCAGCTAGTGTTACTGGAGGCCGAGGAGAAACTGAGTGAAGAACATTATGCACATTTATAATGTCACCACAAGGGAAAGTTGTTGCTGATGCGTTTAATTGGCTTTTACTCTTTTGCAAAAGACTTTCCCATACTTTCAAATAACATCTGCCTTCATTATAATGGTAATGAAAAGGAACCCTATTTCCCCACTTACGAACAGGGTGATTGTTTAGCCGTGTGCAGTTTTGCCTTTGTCTGCCAGGGAAACAGTTCAGAGCTCCAGTCACGTTACATGCAAAATGCATTAAGCACAGAAAATATTCATTATCTCCATAGTTTTACTAGTTTTTGGTTCCTTTCATCATTAGTGTTTACTCAAGAAAGAGATTTAAGGCTGTAATGTTAAGAAGACTTAAAGGTAAAGTAAGTTCTGAGACGTTTTAAAATTCTCAAATAGTTTTGGTCCTTCAAGGATCTCTGTACAACACAAGTGAATTATGTAGATCTCTAAATGCGTTCTCCCTTTTCATGTTTTCTAGGTGAATTTATAGACCGGGTACGACGGAAAAAGAGCGACATAACTGTTTTAGATCTAGGATGTGGCAAAGGTGGAGACTTACTGAAATGGAAAAAAGGAAGAATTAAGAAACTTGTCTGTACTGGTAAGAATACAGAGTAACTTTCCAGGGGAAGGACACCACTGTTTTATGCAGAAAACCAAGCACATCTCCAGTATTTTACTATTTCCTTTTCTAGCAAGCCCAAGAATATAATGATACAACTTTTGTCAAAAAGTCTTCTTTTGTTTTTTAACCTGAAGACACCAGCTTGATTGCCGGCATAAATATAAGAACTTTGTGTAATGAGCTTTCCATTCAACTCTTACACAAAAACTACTATCAGTAAAGAAATACACTTACCACAGATTGTTTTAGGCCAAGTGTAACACTGGGTGGAAGACTGACATTTTTTGTTTTATCTCATCTCTTTTAAAAATATGTACCTAAGAGTTTAATTTAAAGTTAAATGCCATGGTGGTTTGACAGAAATGGTCTTGGATATTAACATCAAACAAAAGTTTTCAGACTCAGGAATTGGAAGTACTGAAAGCTGATTAACTAATTTTCACTTTAATAGTTTGCTTAGATGTCAGTAAGGTGATAATATCTTTCTTCTACCTAAAACGTGCCAAGGGTAATCAGAGGAAGTACTACTTAACTTCAGGTTTAACAGATACTAAAATTTAATTAAATTGCTTTATTGGGAGTTACTCTGGGTATTTGACATTTTATGGTTCTGTCTTGCCTTTCTTCTTTAGTTTGCAGTTTTCAAATACAATTAATGAATTTGCTTACGAAGTTCTTATATAAATTTATTGCATATTGTTAATACTATTTAGTGAGACTCAATGCCAGAGAGACAGCCTTAAAAACAAAATTAAAAAATTCCCATGGTGCAATATATCAGTTTATATTACAAATACTTGCATTTCAACATCTTGTATGTTTGTAAGAAGATGGAAAACTTTAAGTACCCAGTTGGGAAACAGGGAGAAACTCTGGGAGCTAAACTGGTTAGCTAATGCATACTGAAAACTTAATTCTAACAGCACTTAGTATTGATCACCTAGTATCCATCACTTGAAATTTTGAAGGCTTTCTCAGATCTTCAGATTACAGCTTTTGTCTGAAGTAGAGCCAGAAAATGACAGAGCTACAGTTCCAAACACCTCCTGCTAATTAAATTCCTTTGCTAGAAATTGGAAATAAGTGTTTGTTCCCAGCAACATGTGACTGAAGATCAGCTTTTATCCTTGCTGTAATGGATTTGCTATGTTCCAGTAATCATTGCAGTTTTCTTGTCTGGGGAGCAGTTTACACACTTTTTAAAATAAAAAAAAAATAATCTCTCTCTGTGTAGATATTGCTGATATTTCTGTGCAGCAGTGCAAGCAGCGATATGAAGACATGAAAGCCCGATGCCGTTATAACGAACATATTTTTGATGCAGAATTTATACAAGCAGATAGCACCAAGGTACAGTTCCTATGCTTTATAATATTTTTGAGATTTAACATTCTTGTGCTAATCAAATATAGGAAGTGATGGTAGTGGTGTAATTTTTAGGATGTATATTTTTAAAATTTGTTGTACTATCAGAAGAATCAACCATGCAAGTTACTGAGATGTAGTTACATGACTTTTATTACTTTTTTACAGTGTAACATTTTGAATGTCTGACGACTAAATGTCTTTTTCAGATAATAAATGTGCTTTTAGTTTCTTTCACTTAACAAGGGGATGGTAATGACAACTTCTTTCTGGACTTCTGGGAGCAAGAATGGGATGTTGGAAACTTATCTTGGTGAAAGTGGTTTTTATGCTGGAATGAATAAGGGAAATTTTCTGTTTTAACTTGTACATTCTTCTTATCCCAGTATTTTTTTTTCTGTGGCAGCATTTTGATGACTATAATGCATATCTTAAAAACTTGTGTGATAGAACAGATTTCTGAGACTGTCTGGAGGAGATATTGAAGACATTGCTGAGACTTAGGGGATACCATCTTATCACTAGCACTGCTTTTGCTTCCCAGAAATGCAGGCTGAGAGTGTCCTTCTGAAACAGGCTAAGGGACAGAGCTGCTTCCAGCATATCTGTAGAAAGGCTGAAACCATTCTTCCTAGCCTTGCAAGAATGGTTGTTGGCTTGAATTCTTGGTTGCGTCTCCTTCTGAGGAATACAGTCTGTTGCAGGCTCCACGTCACCTCTCTTCTCTTAAAATTACAGTTAGGATAGACAGGAGAGAGCCTTCTTTGCCAGGGATATTTTCATGTTGCTGTTAACAGTTCAGTCTTACATGCACGTGTTTTCTGTTGCATGCTCTCTTCTGTCCACGCACGCAATTTTACCTCCCTGACTTTGTGTCTCTATCATCTATGTTGTATACAATGCAAAGTCTCCTCACAGCTTGTCCAGTTCTGCCCACCTCTATTTCTCAGTTGCCTGTATCTCTCTCAAAATGTGGAGGGGGGAGTAAGTGAACAGATAAAATTTCTATGGGTATGTGTCCGTTTTTGTCTTGCCACATACAGAACGTTGATGGCATGTGGTATGAACTGGTAGAGGTGGGAGTAAGTGGGCAGATGGGAAGTCTGGGAGAATTGTTAAGTATGAAATATTTTAAGTACAGAATGCATATCATATGTCTTGAGGAGAACTTAGCTTCTGTGTTATTTATGGTGGCTACTAGTATTGTGTAATATGAGGAAATGCTGAGGGAGCTGGGTCTCTTTAGCTAGGAGGAGACTGAGGGGTGACCTCATTAATTATTACAAATATATAAAGGGCAAGTGTCAGGACAATGGAGCCAGGCTCTTCTCAGTGATGTCCAGTGATAGGACAAGGGGCAAGAGGTACAAGATGGAGCATAGGAGGATCCCTGTAAACATGAGGAAAACCTTTTTCACTGTGAGGGTGACAGAGCACTGGAACTGGCTGTCCAGGGAGGCTGTGGAGTCTCCTCTGAAGACATTCAAAACCCACCTGGGTGCATTCCTGTGTGACCTACTCTAGATGATCCTGCTCTGGCAGGGGGATTGGACTATATAGACTTTTGAGGTCACTTCCAACCGCTAACAGAAGGGGCTTGATCAATAAGAGTTAGAGAACTGAGGAGTACAGGGTCAGACTGTGGCAAGCTGTAATCTGATGAATTTCAAGGGCTCCATGTCCTTCAGAGTTATTGTTTACTTGGTCTGGAGTGGGGAGGAGTACGTTAGTACACATGTATGCAGACAATAAAGACAAATACAACTTGATGGGCAGGCAAATTGCCATATTTAATACAACCCCATCTCCTCTAAACTATATGTTCACTGGGTCAGTTCTCATTACAGAGACTTAGTCAACTGAAAATTAATTTTATTATAATAATTGTTTCCAGCTAAATGGTGGCCAGTTGTAAACCCTCAGCAGTAAAGTGTCTCTGGTAACTAACTTTGGGTTTCGGCCATTCAAATGTAGTGGTGTTATGTAACAACACAAAAAAATTTGAGGACACGATAACTTTGAAATGTGTATGTGTATTCTTGTTGTTCCTAAATGTTATGTATGGTTTTCTGTGTAGCAGAGAACTTACTCTCACCTTTTTCATCTTGTTCTTGTTGAACTTCTGAGAGAACGGAGGCTGAAAGGAGAAACTTGAAAGAATTATGGGAGTAGTTTATTTGTTGGAAGATTTAAGTGAGTAATGGTTGTTTCTGTAACTTTTGTTACAAACTTCTTTTCAATCTATTTTAGGATCTCTTGTCTTCCAAATACAATGATCCGGATATGCGCTTTGACATTTGCAGCTGTCAGTTTGTTTACCATTACTCATTTGAGACATATGAGCAGGCTGACATGATGCTTAAAAATGCTTGTGGGAACCTCTCTCCTGGAGGATATTTCATTGGCACAACTCCAAACAGCTTTGAACTTGTGTAAGTACTCCTGTATTCTATTAGTCTTTCAGAAGTGTTAAGTGATAAGTGATGGTCGTTCATACAGTGCTATGATGTGTTTATGCAATCAAAAGCAAGTTTCTTGCAATGATTTTGGATTCTAGTCAGGAAAATCTCACTCATGAAACTTGATTCAAACAAGTAAATCTGTACTAATATCCCTTGCACCTGTGGCTCCTCTGGTATAGGGTATAAATCTTCATACATAAAGACTCCTGTTGCAACTCAGATAGTGGCAAAATAGCCACAGCCTGGGGAATAACTGGCAGGGTTTTGCTGTGGTTTTTCCAAGAAGCCTGACTTGTCCATGTAGACTGTGTCTGGAATAAAGGTCAATTTTCTAGGTCTGTTTAGTCCCTCTTGTATTGTATAGGAAAGATAAACTCCTAAAACCTAGTGTGCTGCTTCAGTTCATTGTTTCATTGCTTTACTAGTTAAGGGAGGTGGGAAACCACAGGGATCACTGGATGCTGGAGTACTGGGAGAAACACTTTCAGTGTTTCAGTAGTTCTCTCGGCCTGTTAAATTAAAAACTGGTCAATTAATATTGTTTATATTTCATTTTATAGAAAGCGACTTGAAGCTTCTGAAACAAACTCATTTGGGAATGAGGTGTACAGTGTAAAATTTGAAAAGAAAGGAGAATATCCCTTGTTTGGCTGCAAGTATGATTTCCACTTGGAAGAAGTGGTTGATGTCCCTGAGTTTTTGGTTTACTTTCCATTACTGGAAGAGTAAGTTCATTTTTTAATTCATTATACAGTGAAATCTGTGAAACATAATAAGCATTTGTTTAGTTTATTTGTCATTTCATAATACAGAATATTATATTTTTGCTTTCTTATTATATTTTTCAGTTCTTCATTTTTTGTGTTGCTCCATCTAAAGACATTTCTGACATTTCTATCCACAACTAATCTGTCCATTGCACTCAGTTGAAGGTGCTTTGGCCAGAAGCTGTCGAGATTTAAAATAGGTCTCACACAAGAATGTCTATCTGATATGTTGAATGTGTGAGCAAACCTTTACTGATGTCAACTTTTTCTTCTTTTTTTATCTTAACTTTTTGGGGGGGCTAATTCTACCTTTCCTCAATTCTCCAGTAAGCTCTCTTGTGTATCCTCTTTATCATAGTGTCTCTTTCTTGTCTTCTCCAACTTTCTTTGGATGCTCTAGGATTTTTCCTAGAACTTTTTTTTACTTCCACTGAATCTTCATCTGTGAGCATACATTTTGCTGTTACCTCTGTGTGAATTCAGATTTTTCTTTCCCAGCCTGTCTCCTGAAGTAGACTAATGTTTTCCATGTTGGGTTTTTTCCCTGCTATTCAAGCTCAGCTTGATTTTTAACCAATATTAAACTTTCCCTTCAAAGCTGTAAATTTTCACATACTTAATTTGTAGTTCTCTCTGAAAATTACCAACATCTGCCACTGACGTGTAACTTCAGCGTTGTATGACCACAATGTCTACACTGTAAGGCGCTAAATCTAGCAGAAAGAGGTTCTCTATATCCATAATAGTGAATACCTGGAAGTTCATATGAAGCTTCTGTGTCTTAGGAGAAGAGACATTTTTCTATTGAAATGTTTGTAATGACCTCTGCATGGAGTTTTGTTGTCCTAATTCAAAAAAGTAGTTTGTGGTGGTAGTGCATTTTTTCATCTAACTGTCTTTAAAAAAAAAAAAAGAAATTATTCTGGAAAGGGTGTAATCCTAGAGAATACTATGTCGCTGTTGCCTAAAATAGTTCCTTTGAAAAAATAAATTACCTTAATTTTGCCGCTTCCCTAATTAACCTTATTCTTTTTACAGAATGGCAAAGAAGCATGGTATGAAACTAGTGTATAAAATGACATTTCGGGAATTCTATGAAGAAAAAATCAAGAACGAGGAGCATAAAATGCTGCTAAAGAGAATGCAGGCCTTGGAGGTAAATACGGAGTTAACTTGTTTCATTTAAATAACATTTTACATCTTGTTAATTACTAGTGCAATAGTTGAAATTTCTGTTGTGAACATTATGCAATTAATTAAAGGCTATGTGGGCAGCAAGTGGACTTGACTGTCCTTGTTGACTCTGAAAGGGATGGTGCTTTGTGGGGGCCCACACTGACAGTATGACATATTCACTTGTTCTTAGAAAAGTGAGAGTTGTCTTAAATTAGTGGCCATTTAAAATTGAAGATTGCATTGTCCAGTACAGACCATTATGCAGTAGCTGGGATCCTTAATCAGTATATATTAGTTTTGAATAATGAATTGTATACCTCTGTTAGAGTTCCTGTGAGTTATTATAGCATTTTAAGCATTCTGCTTGAAATCTTACACTTGCTCATTTCTTAGTACTTCTACTTAAGAGATGCTGGTTTGTTCAGATGCTGTTCTAAAAGACAGTATATCTAGGTAATAGTTGTACACCAAGAATAATTTTTATAGTTATTCTTTCCCCCGTTTTGGAGACATAAGGATAAAAGCTAGTTTATACATTCTGGGTGTTGGATTTTATGGGAAGTAGGGAATATCAGACTGATCTTGTAGGTGTTATAAACAAGAGATCTAAATGTAAGATCCTCTTAAAACTGGGCTTTGTTGTGACAAACACTTGACTAATGTGATTAATGTATCTTACTGTGCAGTTAATATTTTAACTTTTTTTTTTTCTATGTTCTCCAGCCATATTCTACATTTGGTGATTCCCGGCTTGTTTCTGATAAACCTGCTGATTATGAGCATGCAAAAGAGTTTGTCAAAGATGGCAAGGCAAAGTTACCGTTGGTAAGTTCCTTCTCACTTCACTAGAGCAAATGGAGTCTGAAGTTGAGGTCGAGATCTTTCAGATAAGTGGTGCCCTCTTAATTTCAACTACAAAGAAACTGGTGTGAATCCTAGACTAGTGTTGGCAGAGACCTTAAAGATCATCTAGTTCCAGCCCCCCTGCATGGGCAGGGACACCTCCTAATAGATCACGTTGCTCAGAGACCCATCCAACCTGGCCTTGAACACTTCCAGGGAGGGGGCATCCACAACAGGGCAGCCTGTTCCAGTAATGAATGTCTCTCTGCGTGTGAAAAATTGTAGAGCTGCAGGTGCTTAGGAGTTAATCTAATCTACGCCCTATACTCAAAGCATCAAATTCACTTAATTTGATAGCCATTAAGAAATTTGCAAAAATGCAAAAGAAAATTATATTTTGCCAACTTCCTTGGCAGCTGTTCTAACATAAATAACTCTTCTTAATTTGAAGAATTGCCTTATGTTTCTGGATTTTCATACTATCAATTGAAAGCTTTAGTTTTCTTCTTTTAACCCTCTTACATGAGAGCTGAAAACTTTCTTCATAATACTGTATGTATTTGAAATGTTAAACATTGTTTTTCTGTTGTCCTTATGGGTGATGACAATCCAGCTCTCTTAGCCAGTGTTACTGAAATTCTGTAAATGCTATTTTTAAAAATCTGCTTTGCCTTAATTTAATTTTTTAACAGAGCTCCTACAATTAGACTAGTCCTAAGTGATTAAACGAAATCCCTATATTTCTGTCCTTAATTTTATTAAATATGACATTCTGTTCAAATTCTGGAATGGAGAGAAACTTTCTTTTGTTAAGTTTTTAAATGTGGTGGGGTTTTTTTGCTTCTCCTCCAATCTTCTAGTACACTTGCTGCCTTCCTTGGCAGGCTGTCTTCCTCATGTTTTTATAAAGGGTTTTTCTTGCTTCCATTGTCCTAGGAGTACCTGACAATGTTGAATTGTGTGCAGCTGCTCCCCTCCCAAACTTTTGTTCTTTCATATTGGTCTTAGAGTTGGGTGGATGATGGACAGGAGCCCACACGGCTGCCTGTTCCTGGGAAGCCAGCAGGAGGACAGGCAATGTCTGCTGACACTTTTTGCAAGGAATTGCTGCCATTTGGCTATTGCCTGTCTATTTGATCTGTAGCTAAGCTAGTTATTCAGGCTAGTAGCATATAGCTGTGTGCTTGCTTCTGTCTGCATTTGAGCAATCAGGCAGGATGGAAACCTTGCAAAGGCTTGGTTTAACTTGTGCTGAATAGCTCCTGATAAACAATGTTGGCTGTTTCAGTCTGAGCTTTAGGTCTGCTTCAGATGTTGAACTTTCTTTAACAGAGAGAACCAAAATTAGAGACTAGTTTGAGTAAAAATTGTAGTTTTAGTGAAATCATATGCAGTTACTGATAGATGGCATCCTATTTCATTGTCACAGGTACATCATGAGGCTGATCAGCTTGAAGTTTTTCCACTGGGGTTTTTCTTTTAACCATGGGTTTATATACTCTTCATGATCTGAATTCTTAAAGAAGTAGTTCTTTTACTGTATATATAGAAATTCTGCATCAAGAGGGGAAAGAAACCTGATCTGTGTTTGAAATCTAAAAATTTTGAAAAGCAAATGCTTCTTTTAAGAAATATGCAAATGAGAATGGTCAAGTCAGATCAAAGCCCTCTTTTTGCTAGGTGCTGTGTTACCTGACAAAGAGGAAATTTGCTTGAACAAGCTTTTTTTTTCCACTAGAGTTTTAAAAGATGAAACTTTTGGTCAGGACTGGTCAGTGGATAGCATATGGGATAAATTATGCCCCCAGTGAGGACTCACTGGATGGGGATGCAGTGGGCAGAGCAGAAAACCAGCTTTTGTTACCTCATGCTTCTTAATAGCAGCACTGTATTACTTGTGCACTTGCCATGCTTTTATCTGAAAGGCTGAGCTAGGAGTAGGTTTATAGGCTACAAGGCAGGCTGTTTTTTCACAGTGTGAGCTGGTTTGAGATTCTTTTGCAAATGGAGTTTTTTTCAGGGCTGCAGGGAAGTGTTAGCTGGAGACAGGCAGTATTCCTGGTGAAGCTGGCAGCACTGTGATACAGGGCCTCTTCTTGACTCATGCACAAGTGTTGGGCATCTCAGGCTGAGCAGCTTGAGCCAGATCAGGTCACACAAACATGCAGTGGACACTGATGGTAATGGAACTAGCCTGCTCTCCATTGCAGAGGCATCCAGCGCAACAGGCTGTTGGCCTGTGCTCCTATACCTGTGTAATTCAGGTGTGTTCCATTATCTGGGGTGTTCCAATTCCCAACTGTCCTGGTTAGTGGAGTTACAAGTCTCTGTAATCTACAGTAATGCTCTTCTGGTCCTTAAATAGCCAGCCAGTGTGGGTGGTTAGAAGTTGGTCTGTGAAAGATCGATAATACTGAGTTAAAGCGGTGTTGCATTGTTTAAACTGTTTTTGGTTTTGTTTTTTTGTCTCCCTTCTAGGGAACCTTGAGTAAATCTGAATGGGAAGCAACAAGTAAGTATTGTACCTCTGAATGTTCAGTGAAACCTGTATTTCCAAGTCACTTTTTTTCAGAGAGATTTGGAGTACAGAGCTTCTGATAATTAGGGTATAAGCACAGCTTTCTTCTTACGTGGAACTTCACTTCTCTATTCCTGAGGCTTGTCTTGAATGTAGCTCTGGCATCTCATCCATGAAAACAAAAACTGAGTTCAGGTAGAAATCCATAAATGTTTAATTAGAGTTATGGTCTCAAGAAACTGGTTGTCTGTCTGGTACAAAGCATAAGAATTTCTGACGTAGCTGGCATTGATTATTTCCCAAGGGTGCTAGTATGGACTGTATGAGTATGCATTTCTAGAATCATCCTTTTGGAGTTAAGAAAATGCCATCTAGAGTTTGTAAATACTACTTCTTTGCCTGTGATATTTTAAAAGAGAAAAAAATTAATCCATGAGTTTATTCACATTTTAATTAAAAAAATAAATGAAGTTGATAATTTCATACCTCATTGTCCATTACTGTGTTTATGAAGGAGTTTTAAACTTAGTTGCATATGAATTTTTATGCACCAGTGGATGTTAATTATATGTAGCATACTACTAGTTTATTAATTACATTCACATTTCAGTAGTATCTTTAACTGAAGTTAGTGTTGCATTAACCATATCCACATATTTAAAGTGTTTTGCTTCTGTGCATTCTTAGCGCTGTTGTGAAAAATGTGCTGGAATTGAATGCTAGAGTTATTAATTGGGGAACCAGTGCAGTTTTGAGAATTTTCAATAACCTGCTAACAAGTTATTTGGGCAGAGTATCAGCCTGTTTACCTTTTGAAAACTTCAACTGAGTGACGGAGGAAGGTGAAACTGTAAATACTCCATTTTCTTTTTTAGGTATTTACTTGGTATTTGCATTTGAGAAGCAACTGTGAAACTCCACACAGTGGATGCAGCAAGAAGAGATCATGTCCATGTGCAAGTTGGAATGGTCAGAAATCCATTATGGCAACTATTTTTTTATTTTTTAATTATCGGAAGTGTGCAGGACACTACCAAAAACTAGAGCAAGCTCATGGTTCTGAATTACACTGCCTGTCTGTGACAGAGGGACTTGTATGTGTATATAGAAGACAGATTCTGAACCAGTCTTTTTAAGCCTTTGTAAGCAGTCTGCATGCTATCAAAACTCATCTTTGAACTTGACACAACTTTATGTTGCAAACAAATGTTTTGTTAGAGTATGTTTGTGATTACAAGCCTGACCCTGCACTTTCTGAAGTTGATGGAAAAATGACTGTTGACGTTGGTAGTGCAGAATGAGGGCCTAAAAATTGTACTGCAGAGCTCAGTTGATTATTAATGAGATGTGTTCAGACGTACCGGGTATGTCTACATTGCATGCAGAGCTAAGTGGCAAGTAATAACTGAGTCAGCTGGAGCACCTCTGTGCTGTGCTCAGGCCTGCAGTGTAAATCTACCCTAGTGGTATTCAAAGTGTAGTCTACATGGGGAAGTCCCATGATGTTCTTGTTTTTCGTGCTTGCTGATATGTAGTGTCACTTGATGGTGCTTTCAAGATTAAACAAGTTTGTTCTGTACAAAACTGCCCTGAAAGAACTGAGCTTCTGAAGTTTTAAACCTTTATGTCATTTTTCCAAGTATGACTATGCGGTAATCAATAACAGCTGCTGAACTTAGGTTACTGAATGTTTTCTATCATATTAAAGACTATTCTGACTTTGACTTTTTGATAGTTTTAATGTCTCCTGAAACTTATTAGACAGATGTTAGGATGTGTTTTCTTACTTGACTGATAAAATTTCACACAGGCTCAGCAGAAGGATGAGCTATTGGTGGTGATGGGGACCTCACTGCAGTCCTTAAGGCATTAGGTACATTGTCATGTATTGGACCATGATCTAAAAGAGGAGCCTGTTTAGTGTTTGAGGATAATAGAAGTTCACTCTGGGAGGGCGGGCTGTTTATGTGTGTACACACCCCAGTACATGTAGATAGCAATCTCCAAATTAGAGCCAAATAATTTATTTGGGAATGTAGCCTAATTATATCAATAGGTAAATCAGTTCTTAACTATCTCTTAAAGCTGGCTTAGGGATTTCTAACATGGTGTTTGCTCTGCTTTCTATGTGCCACCCACTACTGTGAAGGTGTGAGTACTTCGTGATTTTTCTTCGTCCTTCTTGGGTCAACAGCAGCTGTTAGCTGCCATTGGCTAGTAAGGTTTACATAGAGTTTAAATGTTGATGGTACATGACTATTTTGAAAAGTTATAATAAGCCTAGGAAGGAACATACCTGTTAGAGAGTTAAGCGTTCCAGTTATTTGAGTTTGTAGTTGCATTGCTTTCCCCCTGTAGTTAGGTCATACTCTTTCCTCTTAACTCCTAATTATTTTTTTCATTGTATAGAAGAACACCTTAAAGCTTCACCAAAGCAGTAGAATTGAAGTCACTTCTGCTGCTGAAATTAAGAAAACAAGACTCTTGTCTGATAGAATTAGTGCTCGTGAAACTGGCTGAAAAATGCCAACACTGTAGAAGTGCTGCAATGTTTCATTGACATTTTGTGTGTGTCAAAGCTAGTTTTGTTAAATTTCATGTATTGAGTTTCATTTGAAAGTACATTGTTAACCTATTTTTGGAAGAAGTCAGAATAATAAAAAGTGGGGAAATACAGTGAAGTGTCTTTCCTCTTTTAAGCAAATGTCAACATTTCACAGAATCACATAATGGTTGAGGTTTTCTGGTCTAAACCTTGTGCTCAAGCAGTGTCACTTAGAGCTGGCTGCCCAGGCCCACGTCCAGGTGGATTGTGAATGTCTCAAAGGACAGAATCTACAGCCTCCCCGGGCAGAGTCTGTCACCGTCACAGTGCAAAAGTGTTTCCTGATGTTCAGAGGGAATGCCCTGAGTGTCAGGTTGTGCTTGTCACCACTGGTCCTGTCACTGGGTACCACTGAAAAGAGTCTGGCACCATCTTTACACCATCTGTTCAGATGTTTGTACACTTCAGTAAGATTGCCACCCTGAGCCTTGTCCCTTCCAGCCTAAACAGCCCCATCTCTTTCAGCCTTTCCTCATGAGAGATGCTGCAGGATTTTGAACATGATTTGGCCCAGTAATTGACCCCTGGAGTACACTGCTAGTTAGTGGCCTACAGCTAGGCTTACTTCCACTGATCATCACTCTGGGACTGGATGCTCAGCCAGTTTTCAATCAATTATATCCACTGCTCTTCCCTCATCTAACAAGCCAATCATTTATTTCATTATAGAGATTTATCTCATTGGTCAAGCATGACTTCTTGATGAATTGGCTTATCATGACCAGCAGTTCGGGGGAGGTGATTCATCTCCTCTGCTCTCATGAGATCTCACCTGGGGTACTGTGTCCAGTTCTGATGGAGCAAGTCCGGAGGAGGCCTATGAAGGTAATGTGAGGGCTGGAGCACTTCTTTCAAGACAGGATGGGAGAGTTGGGGCTGTTCAGCCTGGAGAACAGAAGGCTCCAAGGAGACCTTAGAGTGGCCTTCCAGTACCTGAAGAGGGCTTACAGGAAAGCTGGGGAGGGACTTTTTACAAGGGTATGTAAGGACAGGATGAGGGTATGGCTTTAAATTGGAAGAGGGTAGATTTACACTAGGCATTGGGAAGAAAATCTTCACTGTGAGGGTGCGAGATAGGTTGCCCAGAGAAGCTGTGAATGCCCCATCTCTGGAAGTTTTCAAGGTTGGGTTGGATGGGACTTTGAGCAGCCTGGTATAGTGGGAGGTGTCCCTGCTCATGCAGGGGGGTTGGAACTAGATGATCTTTAAGGTCCCTTCCAACCCAAACCATTCTATGATTCTATATTCCTATGTTACATATGATTTTGTATTGATAAAGGGTCAAGTGAAACACTAGCCCTTTCTATTCAAGATGGATTCAGTGTGCATGAAATAGGCTTTTGCTGAGGTAAGGATGGAAGACTTGTTCAAAACAAAGGTACTTGGGTGCCAGTGGCAATTTGTCCTAATGTTTTTTCTCCCATCTCCTCTCACTTCCAAAAGAAGCAGTGCTGTGTTTTGTTTCTGTGTCCTGCAGCTGAGGCTATGAGGCAAAGAAGTTGCCCAAGTGCTCTTAGTATAGGTAATTGCTCCTTATGGGGTCTTATGGGACTTGCTTCAAATCCTACACATACTCCTGTTACAACATTTCAGAAGTTTCATTTACGTAATAATCATCTCAGTTCTTTGAGTAAAAGTATTTTTGAGTCATAATCTACTTAAGAAAGCACTCTCTCTTGTAATACTGTTTTTATTATTTAAAAGTGTAATTCTGTGCTGTTTTCTAATTGCTAAACTGTGTTTATAAAGACTTTGAAAATAAGGTAATTTAGGGAGCATTAAGCTGGGTAGCAATACATTTAAAACATCTGCAGAGCCACAGCATCTGTCCCCAAAAAACCAGTCCCCACAGCAAATGTGCTTGGCAGAGCACCTTTTCCCCCCTTGCAAAACCAACCTCTTTGTTTTCTCCAAACCAAATTTGCTGCTTCTGTGGCTGCAAAGCCCAGCCCTGCTTATTTTTCCCTTAAAAATAATCATTTCCCTCATTTTTTTTTCCTCAAATTTCCCTCCAAAAAGCATTTGACATCATTCCCCATAGAACTCTCATAAAAACCTGGCTGCTCATGACCTGGATGAGCACACGATCTGTTGGATCAAGCACTGGCTGGACGGTCAAGTCCAAAGAGTAGTGCTCAATGGAGTAAAATCCAGTTGGTAACTGGTCACAAGTGGTGTTCCTCAGGGCTCAGTGTTGGGCCACAACAACCCCATGAAATGCTACAGGCTTGGAGGAGTGTGGCTGGAAAGTGTCTGGCAGAAAAGGAACTGGGGGCTCTAATTGACAAGCAGCTGAATATGAGCCAGCAGTGTGCCCAGGTGGCCAAGAAAGCCAATTGCATCCTGGCTTGTATTAGAAATAGTGTGACCAGCAGAAGTACAGAGGTGATTGTCCCCCTGTGCTCACCACTGGTGAGGCCACACCTGGAGTATTGTGTCCAGTTTTCAGCACCTCAATTCAAGAGAGATATCGAGGTGCTGGAGCGAGTACAGAGGAGGGAAACAAAGCTGGTGAAGGGGCTAGAGAAAGAATCTTATGAAGAATGCTTGAAGGAGCTGGGAATGTTTAGATTGAGGAAGAGGAGGCTGAGGGGAGACCTCATCAGTCTCTACAACTACCTGAAAAGTCATTGTAGAGAGGCTGGTGCTGGTCTCTTTTCACAGGTAATTAGCCTGGATGTGTTTAAGGGTCGTTTGGATGTGGTGTAGGTGGATGTGGTTTAGAGGAGAACTCTTAGAGTAGGGATGATGGTTGGACTTGGTGATCCCAAGGGTCTTTTCCAACCTGAATAGTTCTATGATTCTAAATCCTCCACAAAATGAAGCGTTCCTGTGGGAAACTGTTCTTTTCTTCCTCACATAAGTCTAAACAAAATGCCTTTTAAGCCAGCGAAGGCCTCTGGTGATTATTCTGAACTAATGGACTAAACCAGACTGGCTAGTCAAGGACAACAGAAACCAAAACAACAGATGTGGTACGGGACAGAAAGGATGGGCAACAAGACATACAATTGTCACCACCCTAACTTGGGGCTCATGTGGGCACTACTGGGGGGACGTGCCCATGTGCCCGCGCCCTGTACGCGCAGCCGTGCGCAGGTGCGCAGGTTCCCGCAGGCACCTGCCTGTCCCGGCGCCTCGGGCTGCGGGGCGCGCAGGGGAGAGCGAGGGGGAAGGAGCCAAGCGGCGCTCGGACCTGATTAATAACCCTTAATAAACCGATTAATTTGTGTACTAAACATCGGTCGCAGTAGCGATTTGTGAGCGCGGTGGGGGTGAATCAAAGTATCACTCTAAAACACGGTCCCGCAGCAGCGCCACGTGTGACCCTCGGTCTCATTCAACAACCCCTCCACACTGGGGGGGAACTCACAAAAGCACCTGACAGCCGGTAGCCCCCCAGTATCAACTCACGACAGTTCCACCCCATCATCACTGTTTTCTCTCAAAAGTTGTTTTTACCCTCAAAACCCCACCCTTTCTCCAACTCTACCTCTCATGAAACCATGAGGTTTTCCTCCTAAAATTCTTTCTTTCCCCCCCAGAACGTCACAGGTGTTTTGGCTTGTCTGACACGGAGCAGGACTGCCAGCAGTCTCGCAGCCTCAGTCCCTGGTGTTCCCAGCAGGCTACAAACAGGAGCCTCTGCCTGCCGAGCAGCGAGGGAACAGACATCGGCGTTGTGACCTGTGCGTGCAAATAAACATCCTGACTTTTCAGAAGTGTGAAGCCCAAGGATCAGGTCACTGAAGTGCCCAAAGATGTGGGGACACTTGTTGCAGTGTTTTTGGAACAAGGAACCTCAGCTGAGATGTAAGGAAAGAAATCTAAAATCTGAATCCTTGGGCTGATGACACTGGATGCTTTGTACTGAACTAAAAACTGTTTGAGTAGAGTTCAGGCTTTTGCAGCTTCAGTGTGCAGCATTTTATGTGGGTGTGGCAGTGCTGGGGAGATGGCTTTCCCTTCACCTCCCTCCCATCATACCCCTCTGACACACCAGATACCCTCTGTTATTGTCACTGGGCTGTGCACTGCCTTGTGCAATCTGGTTCCTTACAGAACAGATGTAAGGCAGAGCAAAGCTAACTTGATAAATTAGGTTTTGATAAGGTACAGGTTCTCTGGTGGTGCTTCAATGCCATTGTTTGGAAGCTGTAATCCTTTTTCCGTGTTATTAGAGCTGGTTCTCAACA
>NW_009970726.1:0-28596 GCF_000747805.2 Chaetura pelagica
ATTTATATTATTATAATAATTATAATTATTACAAATATAATAAAAATTACTACTACTACAACAACAATAATAATAATAATTTAGTTATTTTTTAAAAATTAAGTAATTAACCAGTCTCTAGCTCAGAAAATACCAGAAAGGAGCCTTTACAGGAAGGAAAGTCATTATAGGAGGCATGTGACTTTTGTGTTAAGAAATCAGTTTTCTTTCCATATATCTAATGAAAGGTATTTTCTGAAACCTCATACACATTTTACAGAAAACACTACTAGAAATTCAAAAGATTGTCTGAATTTATGCATAGACTGTAGAATGAAGGCCAATTCAATTGAATCACACTGAAGCAAACTTATTACATACATATTAACAAAAGCAACTATGTGTTTAAGTTTTCAGATCTTATTGCTTACATAGAACTGTAGAATAGCATTAAATTCATATAAACGAAGATGAAAAATACTGTTTTGCCATCCTCTGCCCTTTAACTACAGAATAAACTTTTAAAGTTTATTACCAGTGATCACTGATCCTGTACTGAACTCAGAAATCACTAGCAGACATTTATTGTCTTCTTCCAAACTTTGAAAATGCAGAGCATTTCCTAACAAATCTCATTAGATCTCATCTCTTTTGGTCAGATTTGATTGACAGTAAGAGATCCTCTCTCTGGATTGGGCTTAACAGCCTGGATCTCAAGAGTGGCTGGCAGTGGAGCGGCGGCATTCCCTTCAAATACTTTAACTGGGCACAAGGTAGTAATAATTTTTTTAACAGGTTTTGGAATTAATCTTTCCCAACATAATGTTCAGTGCACATTAATTACTAGTCCTGTAGTATTCCCCATGAATACAAGGAAATGGAATTGAAGGATTTATGAGATTTGTTGGACTAAAAAGCTGAGAATGATGCTTTTCTTCATTAGATATACCACAAGGAGTTTCAAGAAGAGTTAAATAAACTCATCTCCTATATGGAAGCAGATAAAGTGAACAGAACTAGTTGAACTGTAGCATGCTAGGAATGCCTTCAAGTCAGCTAAAACCTCTGTCTCTCTTCAAACCTCACAGGGTTATCAGACTGTGCATCCTGCAAGATGCTACTCAGCTGTCAGTGAGCATCAGTTTTTCAAAGCCTTCCCTGCCACTTTTTATGCTTTTCCTCTTTTCTTCTCTCCTCTTTAACATTCAAGAGAGCCTGTAAATAGAGTTCACAGCATTGGGAGTTTATCCTTGAAAGTCACTTAATGACTGTCATGGCAACAGCCAGTTGCAGCAAGTGCTGAATGTTTGCTTGCTGAATAAGTGCACAAATATTCCTTCTTTTGTCTTTCCCCAAGTCTCAGAGATGCCACCTGCTTTTATCTGGCACAGAAGATGATAGGAAAGCCCACAGCTGCTGATTTTGGTAGTGGTTTTCGACCTTCTGCTGAGCTTTTCAAATTCCTTAGGTCTTGCAGAGAAGAGCAGCTGAGTCTCAGGTCCAGTAGCCCACACTCTTTGGGTTTCCCTCTCCTGCATGATAGCTATTATGATGAGTCAATCTACACATCTCCAGTTTATGGTAAAATTATTTTAAGTTGTCTCTTGGGTAGAGAACGAAAAGCAAAAAAAAAAAAAAATCACATTGTGGACCCTTCTGACAGGAGGAAAACACTGCCTGTTAACTCAAGGACAACAGTCCTGGAGAACCTCCTGGAGGGCTGGCTGCAGAGGCAGGCAGGGGAGAGACACATGACAACTGTGAGGACATGCACAGAGGCTCACCTTGCAGCAAGGAGCAAATCTGAAGCCACATTGCTAAAGGGACATGCAGAAATGACATTTCCCAAAGGGCTGAAGTATAACTTTTTTGTCCCAGCACACCACCGAAAGCTGCAGGACCAGAACCTACCATAAAAAGGAAATACCTCCCTGCAAGGGCATTGTGGAAACCAGATTTGTTCTCATATGTGATTTGTTATGCCTTATCCAAAAGATGTGCCCTATGTTTTATTTTAGAAATTCCACTTTATAATTTCTGTGATCTGCTAAACACAGCTCTAGAAAGTACAAGCCACTTACCATGTTTCCATAAAGAGAAAGTCTACCCTGTCAGTGTTTGACCAATCCTGCTTCTCATCACTCCTTACTCAACTGCCAGACATTTGCCACTGATCATGGCATTCTGCTTTTGTCTACTATTTTTTTTTTTTTAAATATTAATTCACTGAATTTAGTTCAGCTCTAAAACATAGAGGTAGAACTCTAACTTTCAGGCTTTGAAACGTCTTTTTATTATTAGCAGCTGACATCTCTTACTAGGAAGAATGCTTTCTCCTCCTCAAATCTGTAAAAATCCTTGTCTCATGATGGAAATTAAGATGCTGCCTTATTGTGTTCCTGCCTAAAGATACTAGGTCACACTGTGCCCTCTGATTTCATTAATGTAATTGAGTGTTTCAAGTTCATTACTTAGTCATATGAGCATAACAGGGTCCTGACCACAAGTTGTATACAAAACTAGATGTTTCATGAGCTGTAAAACTATGAACTCTGATTTCCTACAGACTGTGTACAGCATTGTGACTGTACCATCACTAGGCATGCCTTCCATGTCTGGACTCTTCAGTCTAGCATCTACTGACTGGGCAATAACATCATTTATTCTGCAGCTGGTAGTTAACATATGTTCCTCAGCACATATACAGATGACCCCTATTCACAGGCTGATTAAACAGGTGGAGTGGCAAGGAAAGGACTCACTGCAGGCTTTCTACCACTGTGGGCTTGAAGTTTAGTCTCTCTTCTGTGCAAGCCAACAATTTTCACAAAACTTACAGGAATGTCTTATGTTTGAGACTGTTATTCTGTCATCAAATATTGCAGAAAGTGTGAATTATGCAACAATCATCTGAAGAAATGTTTTGATAGGTCCTTTACATTACATTTCCTTATGTCTGGTAGAAAAATAACTGTATCAATGAAGCAATGAGTCTGTAATTGACACATGAAAAGGCTGGAGAAAATTGTTCTTTCAGCTGCTGACATAAAATTTGTGCAACACAAAAATAATTTGGTTTTTATTCTATGAAGGAAGCCCTGAGCCTGAACCTGAGAAACTCTGTGCGGTACTGAATCCCAGAAGAGATGCTAAATGGGAAAACCAGCTATGTCAGCTGAAGCTTGGCTATATCTGTAAAAAGGAAAATGCCACACTGGATCCTTTCATTCTTCCATCAGGTATGTCAAGCAAATAAACACCCTTTGAGAAAGACAGATATTGAATCACTAAAATGAAATTTCAGAGCTATTGTCACAGTTTGACTCAGGTCCGACAACAATGCTCTCGATCCCCTCCCCCTCCCACCCAGGTAGGGAAGGAGAGAGAGAAAGAGAGAGAGACTTGGCTGGATTGAAAACTAAACTGCACAGCTTTAATTAAAACACTAATGAATCATACAAGAAAATATATACAATTATGTACAGATAGATTCAGGTATGGGCAAAAGCCTCTCGCCTCCCCCCACCCCAGCAACTCCCACAGCACTTCCCTGAACTGGGAAGAGTCCCGAGGAATCCCGGAGCTGCTGCTGGAGAAAGCAGAGAGTTATGGGGGTCACAAGAGATCAAGCCTGAGGATCGACGGTGATGGATGAACAGAGTCCTCCCTGGACGCCGGCCATGGACGGAAGAGAAGGGAAAAGAAGGAAGGAAGTTGTCTTCTGTGATCTCTGACCTTCCTCTGAGCTTACGTAGATATATGGAATGGAATATCTTTGGCCAATTTTGCTGTTCATCTAACTCAGCCTCCTACGGGGGGGTCACAGATCTCCCCATAGTGTCTGAGCTGGCAGAGTGCAGGTGCGGCCTTGAAGCCTCAGTAGTTAGAAAAACATTCCTCTGTCTTATCAGCCTAGCAGAACACACTGTTGCTAGTTACAAGAGAGCTTACTGAAGGAAAAAAAAATCAGTAAAAAGAAAAATTGGCTTCATCCTGGCTCAAACCAGGACAGCTATTAAAAAAAAAAGCAAAAAAAACCCCACCAAAAACGCAGCATTGTCATTTGTTCATCTGCTTTGATGAGTGGCACAGAACAAAACACACTGTTATTTCTTTAACCAAGTATATGTAAATGCGGGAAATGTTCCTGGAACCCAGTAAACACACAAGAAAGTTTCTTTCATCTGCTCGTACGTAATTCCAGAGGCACTGCTCTAAGCCATACAGTTGCCTAAGTATCATGGACTGCATGGATGTGAAAATAAAGGTAGAGATTTCCTGCAGCGCATTCTAATGAAAACACCAAGGCTCCTCAATGAAATCTCGGAAAGGTGGCACCAGTAGGCTCAAACCACCTTCTCAGTGGGATTGCCTGTAACCTAGAAACATGGCAAAAAAGAGCAAGTTCCTTCAGACCACTTTCCTACTACATTTTTATCTGATTTATTTAATGAGACTTAGTATGGAAAGCCATATAAGAAGACAATTATGAGGGCTGCAGTAATACTGCCTTTATGAAGTCTGAAACATATAATTGGATGGAGTACATAGTATAAAAATACTATACAAGGAATTCCAAAATATTCCTCTGTCCAAAAGTGAA
This sequence comes from Chaetura pelagica, assembly GCF_000747805.2. Lineage (NCBI taxonomy): Eukaryota > Metazoa > Chordata > Aves > Apodiformes > Apodidae > Chaetura > Chaetura pelagica. The sequence continues at coordinate 4,583 of NW_009970726.1, forward strand.
TATTGCATACTAGTGAAGCTCAGTTACCACTGGCTACATTATTTTCCTCTTTTGTTTAAATGTAGGATGTTTTCTGTAGAAGTCCCTTGTGCAACAACAGACTAAAATCTTATATATGTATGAGGAATAAAAAGAAACATTGCTTTAACTGATTTAAAATGCAATTGCAATTATTCTAGACTTCAGTTTGTGCTGTTAAAAAACTTGAATTATCTATTGATTTTGAGGGGATGCAGAGCCTGTTAAATGTCCAGCAGAATGGTTGCCCTATGGAGATCACTGTTTCATGATTCTTAGAGAGCCCAGAGCATGGACAGAAGCCCTAATTTCCTGCAATGAGAGCAATGGCAATCTGGCCAGTATCCACAACCCTGAAGAGCATGGCTTCATATTGTCTCAGCTTGGCTACAGTGAGTATTTCTACAGGACAGTGGTACAAATGGAGAATTATATTATTAGAGGTCTTAAAGGATTTTTTAAAAGTATCTTTTTTATTTGGTATGAATATTTGTAGGGTAGCCTAGAGATATACAAGTTAAAAAAAAACCCAAAACAACAAAACCTCAAAAAAAACCACAAGAGGAATCATTAGTGCTCTCTTCATTTTCTTTTTCTTGCTTTTCATTTTGATTTTAATTTGTTTTTCATTGCACGAAACCACTGGAAGGAAATAACAGCTCTAGTTATTGCAATATTTGTGTTGATTATCTGCCTCAGACACCTTGTAGCTGTAGATACAGTAATGGACTTTTACTGATAAAGCTGAAGAATCTCATTTCCTGCTGGTATCTTCATCTTTTAACTTCTTGAAAGAGGAATGTGAATTAGAACTTAAATTAACTCCACTGTCATTTATTTCAATGAGTTTGTGTTGTAACATGGCAATTTCAGCTCATCTCCATAAAATTGTGCTCCTATGGACAGTTTCAATGCAGGTACTAACACAGGTGAATTTCTATTCTTAGAAGCTGTGGATGAGCTGTGGATTGGTCTGAATGACCTCAACACTCAAATGTACTTTGAATGGAGTGATGGGACTCCTGTGACATATACTAAATGGTTGCCTGGAGAACCAACCCATGCATTCAATGGACAAGAAGATTGTGTCTTTATGGCAGGAGAGGTAGAACCATTCAACAGTTGCGTAGCAGTTTATTATTTGATTTTGAAGTTTGTATTCTTGTTTTTTTTAATTAATCTAATTTAGAAACAGATCAGAGACTGGTATCTCTATGGATCCAGAAAGACAGTTGTTTAAAATTAAATTTAAAATTAAATTAGACATAAGTAGATCAATGTTATATCTGATTGTGAGTGGACATTATGTGCCAAGCAAACCTTAACAGTCTGCCAGGGACATCTAGTTAGCTTAATATAACCTCACAATTAAGCACAAATACTTGGAATTCATTAAAAGGTACAGATCTTTCTTTTTTCTCCTATTGAAGTGGTATTTAAAAAAAAAATCAACAACATTTCTAAAGGAAACAGCTTCTGCCTCACTATTTTTCACCTCTTCCAAAACTGCATCTAGGATGGATACTGGGCCGACAGTGCCTGTGACATAAAGTTAGGTTACATCTGCAGAAGAAACCCACTAGAAGGAGTTTCTGGGACAGTAAAGACTGATCCTGCCTGCCTGAAGGTAAGAAGACAATGTAATCAATAATCTAGTTAGCAAAACTCTCTTGTTTTCACAAGCTCCCTTTAACATTGAAACTGTATTTTTTCCCCCCTAACAAGTGTGGCTGTTCATCAAATTAAGGGTGGTAATTTCCACTACACTCCCTTATTTGAAATAAAGTTATTTTTAATCTTTTTTAGTCCATATAATTTGGGCCTCTTATCTCTCAGAAATGTCTGTGAAAGAGACTAAAGCCATTAGTGTGGCTTCTGCAAATTTGTTCTATTGTTCTTCAACCATTTGTGGTTATCTAAGTTGTAGCAGAGACTGGGAACCATTTCTGGACTATGTGACATGATGCCAGAAAATGACAAACCTCACTATCGAAGACAAATCAAAACAATCAAAACACCTTTAAAAATTAATCTGTTTTGAACAAGTACCTTACTGCTTCTTCTTTTTTTTTTTTGTTGTTTTTAAATTCTTCTTTCTTTCTTTCTTTCTTTCTTTCTTTCTTTCTTTCTTTCTTTCTTTCTTTCTTTCTTTCTTTCTTTCTTTCTTTCTTTCTTTCTTTCTTTCTTTCTTTCTTTCTTTCTTTCTTTCTTTCTTTCTTTCTTTCTTTCTTTCTTTCTTTCTTTCTTTCTTTCTTTCTTTCTTTCTTTCTTTCTTTCTTTCTTTCTTTCTTTCTTTCTTTCTTTCTTTCTTTCTTCCTTTCTTCCTTTCTTCCTTTCTTTCTTTCTTTCTTTCTTTCTTCCTTTCTTCCTTTCTTCCTTTCTTTCTTTCTTTCTTTCTTTCTTTCTTTCTTTCTTTCTTTCTTTCTTTCTTTCTTTCTTTCTTTCTTTCTTTCTTTCTTTCTTTCTTTCTTTCTTTCTTTCTTTCTTCCTTCCTTCCTTCCTTCCTTCCTTCCTTCCTTCCTTCCTTCCTTCCTTCCTTCCTTCCTTCCTTCCTTTTCTTCCTTTTCTTCCTTTTCTTCCTTTTCTTCCTTCCTTTTCTTCCTTTCTTCCTTTCCTCTTGTTTTCCCCTCTTTTCACTTTCCTAATGACTAATGTTCTATGTTTAGTAACATTTCCGACAACACCATATGAGGGAGACAGCTGAGACTGACTTGGCTAGATGGAACTAGACAGCACCCAAATACTGAACACAGATTTTATTTAACTTTCTCAGATGCAGCGAGTATATCTTGAGCTAGTATAGAAGGGAAAAGTGTCTTGGAATTGAGCTGTAATTTTGAGGATTTTGCTTTCCAATAGTTTCTATGCTACGTCTGCAGTCAGACTTTTTAGGTGAGCTGATGAGCTAAATAAGTTATTTAGTCTAGTTACAGTTCTTGTAGTCCAGAAATGTCAGGAAACGAGTCAGCATCTCGCTAGATCACAGACTAGTTCTGGGCAAGGAAGTCTTTTACACACCAGCTTCTGAATACACTCCATTCTGTGTGCCTCTTAAGTTTTTAATGGTTAAAACTGATCAATTAATAATTGTCAAAAAAGGGGGGACTCATATGCATTATATCTCTTTTTTCTGGATGTTTGCTAAATTTAATTTCCATTATTCCATTGGAATTCAAATTAATGTATTACCACATTAGGTTACATGAAAAACATGTTGATTTAAGAGCAGACACTGGAATTCAAGCATTAGAACTTATACTTTTTACCACAAAGAGATTTCACATTTTCTTTACAGGGCTGGGAAAGACATGGTTTTTACTGCTACCTGGTTGGACATACCTCTGTAACGTTTTCAGAAGCAAAGAAAACATGTGAAAGGAGCAGTGGTTATTTAACAAGTATAGGAGACAGGTATGAAAAGCATTTCAGAACCACATCTGATGAAATAATCTTGGAATTTTATAAAATAGTTGAGAACTTCTTGGAAAACATGTGAAACCAGAAAACCAGAATAACTCTTTCCTGGAGAAAAATAAAAAAAAAATAAAAAAAAAATCAGTAAATACAGTTGATCTTTTCTAACTAAATATATTTTGCATATTCGTGTTTTGCAGTACTTTGAAAAAACAGATGAGCTGCTTCTGTTCTGTAAGTAGCAGTTTTTTAGGATAGTGTGGATTCTCCTGCTATTGAAGCTGGACCATCTGCTACCCAGCTAAGCAACATCTTTGCACTCCAAAGGAAATCTAGGGCAAACTGAATTTATTCTAGTCTTGTGTAGGTTCAGTTGCTGAGAAATGGCAGACGAAGGGAAAGCTATACTTAATGCCCATCTGAGTCCTGTCATTTCAGGTATGAGCAAGCCTACCTGACCAGCCTTGTTGGTCTGAGATCTGAGAAGTACTTTTGGATTGGTCTCTCAGACATGGAAGAGCAAGGGATGTTCAAGTGGGTGTCTGGTGAAGGTGTCCTCTACACAAACTGGAACGCAGCAATGCCTGGTACTCAGCAATTGAAGGAAATTTACGCTACTAAGGAGCTTTCTGTTTCTCAGCTTTGCTAAAACACTTCCATGATCACAAATACAGACAAAATAACAGGCTGAGGGAGTTGGGGCTGTTCAGCCTGGAGAAGAGAAGGCTCTGAGGAGACCTTATAGCAGCCTTCCAGTACCTGAAGAGAGCCTACAGGAAAGCTGGGGAGGGACATCTTTCCAGGGTGTGTAGTGATAGAACAAGGGGTAATGGTTTTAAGCTGTAAGAGGGTAGATTTAGGTTAGATATTAGGATGAAATTCTTTACTGTTAGGGTGGTGAGACACTGGAGCAAGTTGCTCACGGAAGTTCTGGCTGCCCCCTCCTCAGAGATATTCAAGGAGAGGCTGGACAGGTCTTAGAGCAACCTGGTCTAGTGGAAGGTGTCCCTGCCCATGCAGGGGGTTGGAACCAGATCATCTTCTAGGTCTTTTCCAACTCAAACCATTCTATAATTCTCTTATATGATTCTATGAAAATTAAACTGAGAGGAAACGGTGAAATCTTTTCAAGCTTGAGCGACTGGCTGACAAATCCTTGCAGTGCATGGCATAGGAAAGGAATGCAGGGATTGTTCATGCATTTGTAAAGGTTTTCAAAGGGGAGGGAGGATGAGGAAGGACTCAGCTCACTGGTTTCCTCTTTTTACAAAACTCCTCTTAGCAGACAGTACACTTAGTATTTCAAACAGTCTTTTTAAATTTAATCACATGCAATGTAAAAATGTCAAGGGAATGACCTTAAAACACATTTCAGTTTCCTTTTTTATCTCACAAAGGGAATGAAGCCGGTTGTGTTGCCCTAAGGACTGGAAATGCAGCTGGACTATGGGATGTTCAGAACTGTGAAAAAAAGGCAAAATTTCTCTGCAAAAAACTAGCTGAAAAAATTCGTCTTCCCCCTTCTCCTGAAACTGTTTCTGAATCCCCATGTCCCTTGGGTTGGGATAAAAGCAATAGCACTGATTCATGCTTCAAAGTAAGTATTAATTTTTCCATTAATCCTACTAATGAGACAGAAGAGTACCAAATAGATAGGGTGTCTAAGCTCCAGACAATGGCACGTTAATGCACAAATATAGTAAGCTTTTATACAACTATTCACAGAAGTCACTGCACTTATCACACTATCAGTGCTATATGTAAGATTATCCAATCAGCATACACTTTAATCCATATTAAATACGATAATTGCAATTGAATGTTTTCCTATTTTGCTTACACAGAGCAGTCACTACATTTATTTTTAACATGCTGCAAAATTGTCTACAGGTTTTTGTGAGAGAAGAAATCCAAAAGAAAACATGGTTTGAAGCCCAAGATTACTGCAGAAAAATAGGAGGAGACCTGGCTGCCATTAGAAGTGAAGAAGAGCAAAGAGTGATAGAAAACTTAATAATGTAAGTAAGGAAAATATCTAGTAATTGATATAAAAATATTATTGAGTTGTTCCCTGACATAATTAGTTGAAAATCCATACCTGTCTAGCATTGTAGTCATAAGAAAAAGAACTGAGAAATTATTTCATATGGGTACCATTTTTGGAGTTCCTAAAATTTGTCATCATTTGCAAATCTTTTAAATTAGAAAAAAAAAAAAAAAAAAAAGAGCCAACAACCACATTTTTGAATGCATCTCTTTCAGACTCATTCCTAAGTTTTTCCACTGAACCATTTTGAAACTAAATTGTGTCTTTCAGCAAACCTGAATATTTAATTTCTCAAAGAACACTATAATCACAACAATAATGACTAAAAAGAATTTGTTGTGTTCGCAACATAATCATTTCCAAAATAGAAAACTTTAAGGCATGAACTTCACTTACTGTCTAATGGGAGTTTGCTGACCGACAACATTTTACTCTTTTTAGTATTTCCACTCTATTTAAAGTCTTCAGTATGTGTGTGAGTTATTGTCCCACGTAACTTGCAAATGTACATGGTGAGGACCATGTACGTCCTCTTCATCTCTGTCACTTTTTTAACACTCCAGGAAAAAGAACCCATCGTATCAACCTTTCTGGATAGGTTTGCAGTGTATGAACCCTGATGGTGGGCTTTCCTGGAGTGATGGATCCCCGGTGAGTGTTTGACCTTGTTAATTTCTTTCTGCAATGACTTTTTTGTTCTTGGAGCTCTTACCACGACTGGTGTAGATGAAAGTTGTATAAGAATTCTCAAAAAAGTCTACCTTACCATTGGGTAGTTATAAATCATTGTTCTTCATAAGCATTTGGAAGAGAAAAAGGCCAATAAAACCTGGTTACACCATCACAACAGTGGTAACATGGAGTACTAATTGCAGCTACAGAGACAGTTTTCTAAGTGATAAATACATGAGAATGATCTCTCCTGTTTTTTATTAGTCTCTGGTGATATATTGCCTGTTTCTTTCCCCTACTATTAAGTTATAACCTCATTTGATTTGAGTTTTCATGGGACTGCTGGAGACTGTTCAATGTTGTGTAAACCCAGAAGCACATAGCTACAGCCCTAGTATGAAACTAAGGAGTGGTTTGAAACTTCAGTGCTACTTCTCTTTCCTTCCAGAGTACAACTTTGTTCCCTTTATGATAAGAATAAAAACCCAATTTGTGTTTCTTCTGTAGGTGAAATATAAGGAAAATAAATATTTTTGCTATACTGGATTTGTATATTGTGGAGCAATCAGGGAAGATCGTTTCTCATCTTGGACTGAGGAGAACTGTGAATACAGTCATAACTGGATTTGTCAAATAAAGAAAGGTGTGTTACTTTTTACTCTAAATTCAAATTACTTAGAAAGTAAAGCTGAAATCTACCGCAATAGGAAGCTCTGCAAGTTACATGCTTGTAGAAGATTTGGTTGATTTCACAGGGATGCTGCGTAATGAAAAATAGGTCAAGACATACTAATACTTTTAGAATATGTTTCAGCTGTTAAGCTTTTTGTTTGTTTGTTTAATTTAAGAAAAATATGTTATATTATATATTTTACTGAAAATATACTGGTTTATGTAATTACAGGATCATAGAAAACGAGGTGAAAGCAACCTCAAGCACTTACATGGTAAAATCCACTGCTCTGCCCAAAAGCAGATTTTTGTCACAAAAAAGTCTTTGACTGGCACGAAAGTGCATGTTTCTTGGAACTTTTATTTGTAGGGAATTTCCAAGGTGGGGCTAAGAGGTCAGAAAGGGGGAAAGAGAGGATTGCAATTTGCAAATATAAAAAGATTTATTTAATTCTCTGTATCCTTTGTGTAGTGAAACTTTACTCCTCCATTCAGGTGTAGCTTGAACACTACAAAAGAACACATTACTCACCTACTCTAATTTAAACAAGACTGGCAGTGCAGCAGAATCATTCTCTTTGTAAGATGATCTGTAAAGAAACTCCTGTAACAGCAGGATTGCAGTAATAAAAGTACAGTAACACAAGCTTCAAAATTTAAATACATCAAGGCAATAGGCAGGCTGACATCTTTCTCTCTTACTAGCAGCAAAATCTTCTGTGTTTATTATTATTATTTTATTATTATTAATTATTATTATATCTCAAATGTAAATACATTGAGTGAAATAAGGAAAGAATCAATTATAGCTTTGTATTAAGTTGCACATTTTACTCTCAAGGCTAACAGAAGTGCTGCTTTGGTGGCTCTCTAGGCTCAAGCAGTAAGGGTTATGTTTAAAGTGATACTTTTATAAATAAGACCATTTCTACACTGATGTATTATTCAAAATAATCTGATTCTAAACAAAGCACATTGTCTCAGCTCCTCGTGCTTAAAAAGTAAGTCACAGGCACCCATCTCAAAGCGATGTTGTTAGTATACCTTTCCTAGTAACTTTCTTTGTAATTCCTCACCTGCACGATCTGCACAACTAAAAATCATTTTCAAAAGCATCAGTAGTTCTATACTGTTAATTAATATTCCTGTATGAATGGCAGAAATTATAGCCTGAAGAAATTACCATAATTAGTCAGTAGGGCATAATGCCATACTGAAAGATACTGCAAAAGTCAGAATGATTTTTCCTTCTAGAACAGACATATATTTTTTTTCTCTTAAATCTTTTAATGAACCATACAAGAGTTTATTTTTATAGCTCTTGCATATTTAGAGATAGACTGCTCCAATATTCCTCTCCATATGATATGGAAATTTTTCATTCAAATTATTTTGCAAAATTTAGTGGAATTTCAGTTAAACTTGATACCTCACAAAGCAGTTTCATAGAAAAAAAAAGTTTCACTAATTATTACTAATAAAACTTAAAATATATTGAAGCTTTGTTTAATATTTTAATTTTTTGTTCAGATAAAAGACAATGTCCATGAAGAATCTCTTATTATTGTAAAGAGTATACCAACATTGAAGAATTTTCACTCTTTAATTTTCTTTCAGAAACAGGAACTCTTTCATATTAACTTCTAACTTAGGCAACACTCAGGATATACAAGATGAACCTACAAAAAAATCCACCAAGACAGAGATGTAGGGCTGTAATACATTTGTTGTTCCTTGAACATCCATTTTTGCTCTGCACCAAACACACTATAAATATATTCTGCATTTAATACGTAAAATATAGAAAATTGATAGACTTAAGGACAATTTCCACTAATTGAACACTTATACCAGCTCAACATTTAGGAAACCTTTTACATATTAATTTTTACCCCATTTCAATTCAGGGACACCCTTGAAACCAGAACCTCTGGGCCTTTCTGTAGGTAAGATTCTGTTTATTTTCCCTTAACTAAAAGGTAGTATCATGTAACAAAACCAGCTTAGTGTAAGGAACATGAAGAATTCAAAGATTCTCCTTCTGTGTTGCAGCATATGAAGTAATGGAAGATGGCTGGGTTTTAAAAGGGGACAAACAATATTTCTTCAGCACAGAAAAGACCTCTATGGAGAAAGCCAGAACATTCTGCAACAGCAATCATGGAGATCTTGCAACTATAGAAAATAATAGTGAAAGAAAATTTTTGTGGAAATATGTAAGCTGAAATTTGACTATGTTATACCATATATAGCCTAGACACCCTGATGCCTATGCTTGTGAAGTACAGGAGAATGTGCTTGTTGCGTCATGTTACTACATTTTATTAGCATTAAATATAAATGTTCAATGAAAAAAAAATTTTTTCTACAGAAGAAAGTTTCCCTTTAGGAAAATAAATGCAAAGGAATTTTCCATTTACTGGGGTGGATATATTCTAATCTAACCAGAACTCTGCCCGTGATCTAACATGCATAAGGAGCAACAAACAGGCAGATTAGATATATACAGAGAATATCACTACCAGGGTGGTTGCCTCTAATCTGAGTATCACATTCTAGAATACAGTGTAACTTGCAGATGTGAGACTATTGTCAGTGTAGCTCTGATGGTCACATACTATATCATGTAGTGTACATGAACAAAAAACCTTTTCAAAGAAAGATTTAGTCCAGGCCTGGCAAGGGACTGACGAACTGTGATCTTCATGAATATTTTTTCCTGCAACACATCTCAAAACTCTTCATGAATTTCAGGAGCACTGCCCTCACATTGCCTGAGACAGGTCTGATGGTCATGTGCCAAAGCTGTGACAGGGGGACACTAACGATTTAATGGCATGGATGTTGCCCAAAACCTCTGCCATAATCTTACTCAGTCAACTGATGTTGAAGAAGCCACACAACCTTTTTTCTGTTTCACACTATTTGATGCTTGCTTTTATTATATGGGAAAGGATATGAAAGGACGAGAGGACAGTCAGCTTGAGACACAGGAATTACATGGCCAGTTAAGAATAGCAAAATACCAACAAATTTTACACTACATTTTTTCTTCGGTGTCCCTTGCTTGTTCTTAAATTGAAAACATAAATTTGGAAGCTTTGATCATACAAGTAAAGCAGTCAAAACCAGGAAAGCAGCAATAAAGATAAAGCAAAAGTATGTGTTTAATGGAATTTACTTCAACAGGAGTCCTCTGTGGTAACTACACATGATAATTTATACAATGTGTATTAATTTGCTTCCACAAAGCAGAACGCATATTTTTTCATATTAGATAATTACTAAATAAGCACTAACTAAAAGTACATTTTTCTGTTTAGATCTTAAAAAATGGCAAATTCGAGTCATATCTCATAGGATTAATTCAGAATGCTGATCAACAGTTTAGGTAGGTAAACAAGCTACATCAAGACTCAAAAAAGGTGGTTGCAGAAGTTTTTTATTGCCAGAGTTCCTTCTGGAGGGACCACTGTGAGGGAATACACATGATAAATACGGAGATAATGTCTGTTAAAAATAAAGATAATTTTGTTCTTTGACTTGACATGCAGGGATTTAATTATCTGAGGTCTTTTAATCATAATGAAGACTCAATTTACAGACAGACTCAGGTGTAATTAAAAAAAAAAAAATAAATTGAAATACTTTGCATGTTAAGGTGGTTTTTCCTGAACTTTTCCATTAACATCAGCCAAGCAACCGCTACTGGGTTTTGTTTGGTTGGTTGGTTTTGGGTTTTTTGTTTGTTTGTTGTTATTTTTTGTTTTTTTGTTTGTTTTTTCCAGTTGGATCGATGGAAGCCCAGTGCACTATGCAGCTTGGGCACAGGGTGAGCCCAACTTTGCATTGGGTCAAGAAAACTGTGTGGTCTTATATAAGAAAGATGGTGAGTTACACAACTTTTGAAAAAATTATATTTATGGTTACTGCTCTTCCCTTGTTTGTTGAAATATCTTGCCAGCTTTAACCCATTCTTTTGAAGCAATATGCAAAAATAGGTATAATAAAGTACAGTAATTATATATGACATTTCCTTTGAGCTAATATTAGCTATAAACATGGAATCTAAGAAATTTATTTTAACGGGGAATGCAGGCACAATTTTATTGCTGACTTTTCAGCTTCACAAACAGTACCTTCTATTATAATTAACAGCAAGCTGGTCCTCCAAAAAAACAATTAGAGAATAGTTGCCAAAGAAACAGAACATATATGGAGTTTCACATTTTACAGTGTTTGCACTGACAAAGCGTTGTGCATTTGGGTGGATTCTACTCAGGTCACGATGTTGTCACACCACCCATCTTGTGTGGCAGCTACTTCCAGTCGCAGCACGATGAAAGTCCTCCAGTAATCGGTGATGATGGGAGGGAGAGTTAAGCTGAAGCATGTTATCTCACATTCCCAGGCCAATAAAAGCACGGAAGCCAGTTCAGTTTCCCACAAATTTCAATCTTATTTGATGTCTTATTATTTATGTTTAAATTTATTTCAGGCTTGTGGAATGATGTCAGCTGTGGCTTTTCAAATGGCTATATATGTGAGAGGCAAAGAAGTTTTATAAATGCAACACTTCCTTCAGCAGTACCTTCACCTCCTGGAGGATGTCCCAAAGATTGGCTTTTATTTAAAAATCAGGTAAGATAACATCCTTCTAAGCACAATGATACTAGTCTTTGGAAGATACTTCAAGATCTACAAGACCGCTTTTGTGTCTCAGTATCTTTTGACAGTGGTTATCCAAAGTGGCATTAAAATTGAACCAGTTGCCTAAGTTTTGCAAAATGGTGGGTCTTAATTCTTTTCCTGAGATGTGGTCAACAGAGATATATTGGAAAAACTCCTACATTCTACTACACTTCCAAAAATGTTGAACTGAATTCAACTGAATGTGCCAACTACAGTGTAAAACCAGGCATTTGAACTGCAATAAAACAGAAATAGGGCCAAATTTGAGACCTCATAGCAGCCTTCCTATACCTGAAGGTGGACTACATAAAAGCTCTGGAGAAATATTTTACAAGGGCATGTAGAAAGAGGACAAGGAGTAAAAGGTTGATTGTAAAAGGGTAGATTTAAGTTAGATATTAGGAAAAAATTCTTTAGTATGAGCATGGTGAGACAACGGAACAGATTTCTCAAGTAACTTGTGGAAGCCCCATCCCTGGAAATGTTCAAGGGCAGGTTAAATCAGTCTCTGAGCAACCTGATCTAATGGGAGGTGTCCCTGCCCCAGGAGGAGGTTGGAACTAGATGACCTTTAAAGTCCCTTCCAACCCAAATGATTCTATGATTTTTCCTAACAGGCTTCAGTGTAATACCTCTTCCCAAAAGAGCTAAACTTGATGTGTTTATTAAGTAAGGGTTTCAGTTTCAAAAATGTACAGTATTGTTATGAAAGCATACATGGAAACTTGCAGCAGTGGAATTTATGCCAGTACATTTTTCTGTTTTGCATTTTTGGTACAGTTGTTGGAGTTGTTATTTTCCACAAATGATGCAAGATAATTCTCTGACAGTGCAACTGGTGTGCCACAGGGCAGAGTGTGAGCTGTAAAAATGGAGAGGGTATATTAGGCACACCAATAGTTACCCAAAGCATTCTAGGGTGAATATGTATTGGTAATGTGATGACTATGCACTTTTCAAAAACCATGAATCCTATAAATCTATTAATAAAAGATCTGTAAAATGAAAAAAAAGCTGAATACATATATGAGAACACACTGAGCATAGATAGGATCTAGGTCAAAAATGTTTTTCAGAAAATTCAGATGATTCCACATTAAATCCTGGTTGGGCTTCTGTTATAGAGTCAGTACTTTTTTGTCTTTTACTAATGATGGAGCATAGCTTCTCAAAATCTGAGTTAGTTAATGCATTAGATTTTCATCAGACTCCTGCTGTGCTATATAAATGGTTGAGTTTTGTTGTAACTTTCTGAGTCTCTCACAGAAAGACACAGAGGAAATTTTAAATTTGTGAATAGCTTTTACTTGGTTCCACAGCTGAGTCCCCGTTAGCTTTGGAAAATTATTTTGTGGGTCTAAGCTGGGATAATTTCTACTTAAACTAGTATAATTAAAACCTGTCACTCATTAAAAGTCTATACTAATTTTTCTCTAGTGTTACAAATTTTTTGGCTCTTCCTATAAGTACTGGTATTCTGCAAGAAGAGTTTGTATGGATCTTGGAGGAGACTTGGCAAGCATCCATAATGAACAAGAACAAGGTATAGTGCAACAGTTCTTTAGTTAATACATAGAATTTACTCTGTATGCAGTGGCCATTTCCTGCAAAGGACATGGCAAAAAGAGACAGTATCTAAATATATCTCTTTTATAACATGTATGCTAAACATGGGTATGGCATGTAACATTTTTGGAAGAACTGGAACAATGTGTCTAGGGTCCCCTAGTGATGCTAAGGATTGAATCCTCCTGCTCCATGCAAACTGCTTTATGTTATTTTTAAGGTTATGGATTAGCATAAAATAACAAATCAGACTTGGATTTTGTAATTCTAGACAGAGAAAGAAAAGGAATCTATGGTGTGTTTCTGCCAGAAATAAAAAAGATATATAACCATATCTCTCTGAAATGGCTGCCCACATTCTGCAACTGAATTTCAGCAGTAGAATGTCAGAGGAAGACACATTTTCACCCTGTCTCTCATCCCAGGCTTCCTTTTGCCATTGTATACAGCTACGCATTTCCATTAGTCGATCAGCTCATCCTGAGTGCTGAAATCACCAGATAACACAGTCATCAGGCAGGATTTTTTTTTTTTTTTTCAGTTTCCGGTCTTCCTTCATAGTTCCAAATACTTTCACTCTTTGAGATTTTTCATAGACAAAGGCTTGGTATAACCTCAAAATAATTAACTTGGGTAAACTACTGATAAAATGCTAATGAAAACATATTTACAAGATTTTAAGAAGCAACATACTTAAGGTTGTTTATGCGCTCATGTCTTGACTGAAGACATGACATGTTCATCTCTTCTGTTGGCTTTTACTTTCCAGCCTTTCTCACTTACCATTTGAAAGATGTTTCAAATGATCTCTGGATTGGCTTGAATGATAGACTCAGTGAACTCAACTTTGTCTGGGCTGATGGAAGTGCTCTCACCTATACTAACTGGGCTCCAGATTCCCCAAAACTTGTAGAACCTATTTTGTTTGACAGTCTACATCCAGAAGATGGTCACAATCGGCAACAGGTAAATACTACTCAGCATTTAGCATTGAGTGAAATCTGAGGAGCAGTATCACTTCAAGTAAATAGCTCCCTTTGGTACAGACATTGCCTTAACCTTCTTCCCAAACTGTTCATCTGTCTTTACATTGGGATTAGCAATAAAAAGTTCCAATGTTCAGCAAGCTAACTTACGTCTGTAAAGGAGGGAGGTGAGTATGCAAGAGGAGAGACTTGATTTTTTTTCCTTCTTCTTTCCAATTTAAAATTTTAATTGAATTGCTAAGGTCCAATAGATCTCAACTACTTTCTAAATGAACCCACCACTGCTACGACTGAAATGCAACCTCTCAACACTCTAAATAAAATAACATTCTTTATTTTCAGATCAACATAAGTGGATTTTCACACCCACATAGCTTTTCTTCATTTATTTCCATATCTTGCTTTCAGAACTTGCCCTTCACAATGTGTCATTCCACTCACTGTGCATACCCCCTTCATTTTGGTACCTATACCTCTAGACAACCAGTTTAATCTGCACCTGAGCCAAGTCATTCTGCTTTTGCCCATCTAGCCATTGGGCAAGGCACTCAAGAAGGCATATAGATACAGCACAATACATAGCTCTACTTTATTACAGCTCTAATAATGCTCCTGGGAAATATCAAGCAGGGGAAAATAAAACAAATAAATGCACAAAAGTACATTCTAGTCTTCTCTTTCACCTTCAAGATACTAACAGCTATCTCTTTCAGAGGATCCTTTTGAAAGAAGTGAAATATAGCTTACCAAACTTAAGAAAATAGAGTCAAGAACTACTAGAGCAGGTGTTCCAAAAATATAGGCATGGCAGCTTAGTAGGCTGTTGCAGGTTGTAATAAACTTGAAGTCTCACTTTCTTAAGCATACAGCACCTGATCTGGTGTAGCTGAAAGAGAAATTCTAAGAACTATTGTTGATGATAGCTCTGACAAGGACCATCATTTAGATTATTCTGCCAAGAATAACCACTATTTAACGTTGGCTTCGCAAGCCAAATAAAAAGCATGACCTCCATTTATTTTTATTTCATTCTTATTTAAAAATTACTGATAGCCACTTATTAGTTCAGACAGTAGGTGTGACAGAAATTTCTTTAAAGTGATAGTGCCTTTCAAATAAAGTGCCTCAAAATAACTAAGTGAACAAACAAGATTAGCTGAAGATTACAAGACTTACACAACAGTACCAAGGTGGAACTGGCCACCACATAGGAGCGCAGAAAAGACAGAAAAGGATAAAAGGAAGGTTTCTAGAGTTGTAATACAAACCCTGCAATGTCGTAATTCACAGAAAAAAGAAGTGAAACTCCCCAGGGGTTACAGTACTCTGTTTAATAACTTTTAATATCAATGTACTCATATTCTTTCACTTGTTTTAACAGTTTGATTGTGTTACTCTGAAGAGAGGTCATGCTGATGACACAGGCAAATGGAATGATGAGCAGTGTTATATGTCCAAAGGGTTTATATGCCAGAAGAATAGTGGTGAGTTCTATATCATTAACCTTAAAATGTATAGCAAGGATTAAATCACATTTCTCATGTAAAAATACTTTAGACTAGTTATATATATATAGTTATTTAATTTTTTTGAGGGGGGTAGGTGGCAGGGGAGTAAAGGATCAGTAAAACCCAGGTTCCATCTTGCACCCCGGTGTTACTTTTAGCAATGTTTTGGAGAAGGGAATTATAAATAAAATATCAGTAATTAGGAAAGCAAAATAATTTTATTTTTTAAAGTGCAATTAGTTAGAAGTTACTAATATTTCATTTACATCAATTCATAATGATTCTCATAATTGGTAAGATAGTCACAAAGCTGGTAAGTCACAAAGAGTATTTTGAAACACACAGAGTAGGTGTGTTATTTTTTACTGACGGAATTAATTTATGTCAGCAATATAAAATACAATGAATTTATTAATTCAAAATTCTCAGAGGCTGAATCATATGTCTTTCATCCAGAAAGTTCACTGCTGTTTTGAAGTTATCTTACTTATAAAAAACTAATGAGAAGGTGTTCCATTCCAGTAGCAATTTTCTACTAGGTTTGTAAATAATTAAGATGCTATTCAGTGACTCAAGTCAAATATATGGCTCCCAGATTTAACTATGCTTGGGGTGGTGGTTGCTTTTTTTTCTTCCTTATTCCTACAGATCCTAAACTCTTTAAGTCATCAGGAAGAGTGACGGACATTGCTTTTGACCACTCTGGTGGCATTAGCTATTTCGTCACCAGTACCAAAATGAATTGGGAGGAAGCACAGAAAGTCTGCAAGAACAATGCCTCAGAACTTTCCAGCATTTTAGATCCACATAGCCAGGCACTGTTGTTCTTACTTGCACTGGAATATGGAGAGCCTCTGTGGATTGGTCTTAACAGCAATGTGGTAAGAACACATACAGATAGTCAAGCTGACATCAGACCTGATCTTACTTTATGATCTCATCTTGCAACCTGTAGGAATTGCTGCCAGTGTAGTGCTGAAAACACCATGTCACAGCAGTACAATACCCATTTATGCTACAGTTCTTCAAATAAGAGTCATACAGTGGAGATTTTAATGGAACTGTTATATGCTTTAGCACAAGGAAATGATTATACAAATCAGTATATAGCAACACTGTGTGTTGTTTGGAGCAATTAAAAGGGTCTCAAATATAAATTCTAAAACCTGCCCCATTTTGAGTTTATTTTAATCTAAAAGATATTCAGAGAACAACATGCATCCTGCCCTCCTGCCATGTGGTTAGTGACCAGTGACGTTACATCTCAGGTTGCCCATCTGAGACATGTGAAGGAATGGTTTTCATGTGTGTTTATGCCCACATGTTCTACTGGAGTAGCCTCACTTATGGTAGAAATAGCAAAATACAATTGTGGACAGAAACAGACGTAAAACTTAGCTAAATGAACCTAGGGGCCATATGGTCATTAGTCAATAGGGTACATATTGACTAATGGATATATTTTTTCATTTAAAAATGTAATTGGTGTAGTTGCTTCCGTTAAGAACCTAGAATATTATTTTAAAAAAAAAAAAGAAACTTTTTTTTTTTTTTTGTGAGATGTCTGCATCAGTTGTATGACAGGGGAGAGTGAACATTTGGATGGTAGGAATGATGTTTTGACATGCTACACTCTTCCCCATGAAACACAGCCACAATAACTACAACAAAAGCAATTGCAATCAGCACTGTTCATTAAGAACACACCCGCCCACAGTCTCATTTTCTATGCAGAACTTTAGATAGGTACACATACCAATAAGATGTCTTATCTGACTCAAAGTTTTATGCCTTCTTTCATGCTCTTTATTTTTTCCCTTCCCCTTCCCAATGCTTGAAAAACACTCTCTGAACTATTGTTAGAAACTTTTTGAACAGTAATAAAAATAAAATAAATCATCCTGTATTCACATTCATGGGTAACAGACACTGTGCATTTTGTTGCAGTTAGCATTTACAAGCACAAAAAGAGGACATTATAAGCATATGATTTGATACTGGTTACATGAGAGTCCTCTTGAGGATCCTGTGCAGTAGCTGTCTCTCTCAGCCTCTTTGAAATTACTGTACAGATTTTGCTTCCAGACCAACAGCAAGTATCAATGGATTGACAGATGGAGATTGGTTTACAGCAAGTGGTCCAATGGGGAACCAAAGCAGACATTAGCATGTGTCTACCTAGACACTGATGGCACCTGGAAGACATCTTCTTGCAAGGAAAAACACTTTTCTGTCTGTAAAAAAACAGATGGTAAGCAATTTAATAAAAGTGTTTTAACTAGAGGGTGTGTAGATTTATTAACCTTGCTAAGCATAATCAGCCACTGGAAAAATACTTGTTTTATATACTATTATAGGTAAAACAAATTTTATAAAATAACTGGATTCCAACTACTTGATCTCTTATCAGTAAAGGCCCCTACTGAGCCACCACAACTTCCTGGAAAATGCCCTGAATCAAGAGGACATAAGTCTTGGATACCCTTCCATGGTTACTGTTACTACTTTGAAGCCTCCAGGAAAAGAAGCTGGTCTCAAGCTCAACAGGAATGTGTTCGACTAGGTGAGTGTTTTGTCTTAGAAAAATTGTGCCAGGGCACAGTGTATTAATTTGTTCTCACTGGCTGGACAATAAATGAGATGGAGGAGCTGTTAACTTTCATGAATCAGTAAAAACACATCCAGCCATAGAGGTCCTGCTCTGGAACTGCCCCCACTGCTATCTACAATTTGAAGACAATAACTGTTGGTGGATCAGGGAGAGCAAAAGACACTTCACGCTTCTGATTTCTCCTGACTGTTGCCAGTCTGCTGCTGTGCTGCAGCATAGACTTCAGTGTGAATAAGAATAGGAAACATTCTGTACATCAGCACTATATATCTGAGAGTCTTTTCACTGTAAGAGAGAATACAAAGACTTCTAGCAGCACTTCCTCATATGTATGAAAACACTGACCTATGACTCAATAATCAGAAAGGCATTTTACTTTACAGCTGTGTGACAACAGTACTCCTTAAATGGTCCTGTAGAAAGATCAATCACATGATTACTAGAAAAAGTAAACTTTACACTAACAAGCAGAATGAAAGGTCATGTTTGGCCACTGGTTCATGTTCTAAATTCCTGCACTTTTGCCTATTGGTTAACCACTGGCCAGCCAGGAAGGCGATAATTTCCTTATGACCCAAACACAGTGTGGTGTATTTGGAATGCCAGGTCATTTGGCAATTATAAATCAATTTCTGGACTTCTTCTGGACTGCAACCTCTACTTGCTTAGACATCTTACCTACCCTTGCAGTACATAGCATCAGGTACTGCCAAAAATGCTGCCCACTTACTGATTGGTGACAGAGCTGTAGTGGCAACATGTACAGTGCCAACTACATGATATACACCACTTTCAGCTTACTTGTATCACATTTCAGGGTGTGGTTGGACCTGTCCGAAAAGTATTGCAGGAGAGCAATTTCTCTTCTCTAAAGTACCAACAGCCAAACAAAAACTAATGTCTTCGTGCTGATTTACATCCATCAACATACAATGTAGTGATACAATAACCATAGAGAGAGTAGTGAATCTTATGTGCAGAAATCAGTGTCTTTTACATCTTTTTGCATATCTTCTAAGTATTCACTGAATGAGACATTGTGATATGTTCATTAATATTTTTTCAGCTGCTAATTTGGTATCAATAGGAGACTATACTGAAGTAACCTTCCTGTTGGACACTATTAAGATACTCCATGGAAAATCACTGAACTTTTGGATAGGGATGATGAAAAATGACAGAGGTAATGTCTTCAATATTTAACAATATATTATCATAAGATACAAAATTGTTAATGTTATGTTATATTTGAATGTGATATTTAATGTTATTTAAATGTTATATTTAAAGCAAACAACTGTGTAAATTTGAAAATACATATAAAAAGTTTATTTCAAAGCATGCTTACATATGCTTAGAAATGAAACTGAAACATGTTACTACCTAGTCGTGTAATAAATTTATGTTTTCCTCATCACAACTTATTGTACCTGTCTAAACCCCTGTATTTTATACATTTATGCTCATTTTAAATATTAGGACAGTGGGTATGGACAGACAAATCTGCAATGGATTTTGTCAACTGGCAAATGGGAGAACCTTCAAACAAACGGTTTAAAGACTGTGGAGAAGTATGTGCACTGTCTGGCTACTGGAACACCAACGTCTGCTCTTTCAAGAAAGGATATATCTGTAAAAAACCAAAAAGTAAGTGATATTTCTAATACATTAAGGTCAATAATGCCTTATATTTTAATTGTACAATGTAAAAATTACAATATTTATAGATTTGTGGGCAAAACCAATAGACCCTAACAGTAGGATTCAGCTGCCTAATTACTGAGGAGCCCCACACGTCTTCTGACTGCCTCCTCAGAAGGCTGCATCTCCCATAACTCCTGTAAAATTGCCATTAGCCCCATGCAGCCATCATAAATACTTCAGAGTCTTATGTTTAGGCAAAATAATGGGTAAAGACCACGCATTTTTAATAAAAAGACTTTTTTAGCATAATTTGTCCTCATATATCTCACAATCTATGCTCAAAAGCAGCGCTCTGTTTAATTTCAGCTGAAAATATTATTTAAAAAAATAATCTTGTTCTGATGCATGCAATGAAAACTCTGTCTTATAGAAATGCTGGTATTGGTGATTGCTTTCATTACTGTCCTCTGAGCTGACGGATTAGAGAAATGTGATATCACACATTCTTGTGGCACTCTATCTACAGTATGATAGAATCATGTTTAATTAAATGCTGGTACTATCCTGATAGCAAAAATATCACTGCAAAAAATTCATGAGTTCATATATTAACTGAGATTGAAGCAATCCAGAATATAACCATCTTGATTGGTTAAGCAACATATTTCTGTTCACCTTTCCCTTAACTGTTAAGTTTAGAAAGCGCAATTACCACAGGATCCACATTCACACAGAATCGTTGTCTCTGACAGAAGAGTCTAGTTTATCCTCAAGCAAAATGCTCATGGTACATTTTGAACACTGGAGACCTCTACACAATAAATTTTTCCAGTTTCAGAAAACACTATAAAATTATTAAAGATCCTGCAGGCAGTTTCTCAGAAATGAACATATTTGAAAATACTCTTTGAAGTAACAGAAATCTGAGTCTAATTTAATATCTGGCTGGGTATCTCAACTGACAAGGTCAGATGCCCTTGGAATGAAAGAGCCAATCATGCTACTAGAAGTTTACACAGGCTTAGTTCCATCTCTCTGGGAGAATAAATGTCACCAGGAAGTGGGTTTAGGGGAAATTGTCAGGAGAATCTGGACTTAGAAAGCTTTGGGGTTTTTTTGTTTGTTTGGTTTTGGTTTTTTTTATTATGCATTAAAAATAAATGGTTTCTTTCCTTTCAAAAGTTCCTGAAAACACAGAGATGTCAACAGGAAGTACAGGTAAGCATGCTTCCTTTCTAGTAGAATTATATGGAGATACTGAAATAAAACAAGAACATTATGACATATTTTTCTAGGTATTAATTTTTACAGTATTTAAAAATAAAAAGTCCAAATATTTAATCTGTACCTAGATAAAGGAAACAGAATTTCTTCTGAAGTTAATTGTGTTTTGATCAGTTTTAATTATATTTTGTTTGGTTCTGCTAGTAAAAAAAAAACCCATTTAACCACTTGTTGAAGTGAAAATCTACATGCATATTGGATTTATCCGCTTCCTGGTTAAAGAAATTCCATTTTTCTAGATTCTGAAATCTCTTAAAATGAAGGGTGTTGACTCCATTTCATCCATTTACAGATGGGAAAATTGAGAAAGTACTTTCTATCAGTACCATCTGGCTGTTCATCCTTCTAGCCCTTTGTATAGTTGGAGCTGGATGCACAATTTATTTTTGCTTGAGGAGGAAAAGACAAAGCCTGCTACAAACTTCAACCAGAATGACTGGACCAGAAGCAAGTGTGGATATCCAAGAAAAAGTTGCACATACCAACATGTAGTCTGACAAAATGTCCTTATCTTCCAACTAACAAAAACCAGCCCATGAATCAGTGAAATCTTACATCAGCTTTGTATTTTCTTGCCCAGATAAGACACTCTTACCTTCACAAATATAAAGTTAATGGATTTATAAATATACACATATATATAGTCCCTCCAAAATTCCCTCCAAAGTGTTTCAGAGTTTCTTTTGTTTAGTTTGGGGAGTACACATATCTTTTTCACATCAATGAGTATGGCTGGAAAGTTGACTCCATGGGTATTAACGGGAAAACTTTGACAGATACTTACCATGTGAAATTATTTTATTTACCTCAATGCAGAAATTCTCCTTTGTGCACACAGGGGAAATGATTACACATACCTTTACATTATTTTTCTTCACAGTTCATGATATCTTTTCAGTCATGTAAAACTTCTTATAATGCTTGCATCTGTGAATTTAATATTTTCCTACCAAAAAATAGATGGAAAAAAAAAAAAGAAAAGACTCCTTTATTCCTATTTATTGTCTGATTTTTTTGAGAATAATAATGCCATTTCCTACAGCTTTTCAATTTTCTATCATTCTGTAAATATCAACATATTTCTGCCAAGTTCAAATTAATAATAAAAATACAGCAGTAGATGATCTCTCCATTAGGTTTTATTTCAGCAATGATGCTTTCAGGACACAGAGGTGCTCCTTTTCAAATCCAAGTCTGTATTATAAATATTCATCTTATACTGTATTATAGAACTCACTGGTTACATATTCGAGAAATAAAACCACCACTGTACTTTTTGGAAAGAAATTGTTTAATTTTTGTTGTAATTTAATTTGATTATGCCTAGATATCCTTTCAGCTTTTCTTCAATACACAATAGCAGTGCTTGCCTTAGAAGGCAGTTTATAATTCTGCATATTTTAAGACATCATCATCCCTCTTGAGTTAAGAAAACAGCTTTCTCCAATCAATAGGAGGGCACCTGCCACCAACCAGCCTCAGTGAAGACAGTCATACAGAGGAGCAGGGCTAGAGCAGAGGAGGTTCTACCAAATGTCTGTAAAATGAAAGAGATTCTCTCTTTGCCCCTTCTGTGAGAATGGTAGTCAGAATTTCTTCCCCTATCCCTATGCTTAAGGTTTCTAGCTGCCAAAATGATGATGTCATGCTAAAGATTTCTTTCAAAGAGAAAAGAATATCTGGAGTAAGTGGAATAGGTTTCTGGACCATGACATCTGTACCTATGCCTGAGTAGCCTGAGAACACACTTGTATTACCCCTATCATTTACGTTTTTTCTAGTTCTGCAGTAAACCATAAAGACTCCTAAGGAAAAATATTATTGATAGCTATTTAGAATGGAAGCAGTCCCTTCCTTCAGGAATAGTTTCTTCAGTTGTTTTATCAAGGACAATCTTAAAACACGGGGCACTTTTAACATTTTTCCTCCTGAACTTTCAATATTTTCTGCTGCACTCCTTTGCTGAACAGACACACACTATTCTACACCTTTGGCTAATTTCACTAATCATGGACACAGAAAAATGTCTAATGATTGTATGGCCTTTCCCTCTCTGATATTTCTGTATGACCTTACTTAACCAAGAGACTTGGTAAAAAAACCAAACCCAACAAAAGCTCCCTTATAGGTTATTTAAAATAGAGTTAAGAATTAAGTAAACCAGAAGTAAATTTAACAATTAATGTCCTTTGAACACTCTGTAAAGCTCTGAGATAAAACCCCTTAGAAAAAAAGAAATTCCTTAAATTACTATAATAGCTGCTGTAATACCAACTCCTCCAATAAAGGCATTCACTGTTATTTACAGGAGGAAATAGGAAATGGCTGAGAGAACTAGGAAATGGCTGAGAGAACTTTGTACAAAACTGTGCAAATGAGACAAACACCACCTGCTTCCCATGGAGATGACTACAGATAAAATTGCTTCCGGATATATGCTACAGAAATCTGGGAATATGTAGTTACACTTGCCCTTTGGAATAGTAGATAGGGAAAGTGCTTTTCCTGTTCCATGCTTACATACTTACTGTATATATGCCCAGCTTACTGAAATTGAAAGGAAAAAAATCACCTTTCTTAAAAGAAAAATAGGAAGCATACAACAGAAGAGACTAATTTTTTTAAAGTTAACTGTAAAAAATGGAAGTTCATAATGTACAGGTATTTTGCAGCTAGACTCAACATCACGTGTGAACAAGAAACAGATAGGAACACAGGTATGCTGCTGATCCTCCTACAAGATACTGAAACACAGCAAAGGCTGATACAAAATGTCCCTTACAGAAACAGGAAATAAAGAAAATGGAAGGAAGGAAGGAAGGAAGGAAGGAAGGAAGGAAGGAAGGAAGGAAGGAAGGAAGGAAGGAAGGAAGGAAGGAAGGAAGGAAGGAAGGGAGGGA
>NW_009970726.1:28653-30808 GCF_000747805.2 Chaetura pelagica
AAATGTCCGAAGGAAGGAAGGAAGGAAGGAAGGAAGGAAGGAAGGAAGGAAGGAAGGAAGGAAGGAAGGAAGGAAGGAAGGAAGGAAGGAAGGAAGGAAGGAAGGAAGGAAGGAAGACTGTGGTGAGAAGAGCCGTGAAAATAGTCGAGGGCAGAGTGAGCCAGTGCAGTGGTTACTTCCTGTCTCCTTAAGAATAGAATAGACTGGACTATTTCAGTTGGAAGACCTACACTGATCACCTAGTCCAAATGCCTGATCAATTCAGGGCTGACCAAAAGTTAAAGTATACTGTTAGGAGCCAAATGCCTGTCCAAATGCCTCTTAAACACTGACAGGTTTGGGACATCAGCCACCTCTTGAGGAAACTTGTTCCAATGTTTAACCACTCTCAGTAAAGAAATGCTTCCCAGTGTCTAGTCTAAACCTCCCTTGATGCAGCTTTGAACTGTTCTTTATAGAAACACTCTGTTGTGATTTTAGTATTAAGTTTCAAATGTAAATGTTAGAAGGAGATCTAAGTAGTACATCACAGTTTTTCAGTGAATACTGCATCAATAGATCATGGCAATGAGAGAGGACTGGCTACAACAGTTACCTGACTGGTTATACAGTTGTAGGATTCCCTAGAGAAAACTCACTCTGTTTCTCAAGACAACCTATCTACTATATACAGGTTTGGAAGAGTTATATGCAAATATATTTAAATGTAAGTTCTTGATGCAATAAAGTCAGCATTTTTGTAAAATTCTTCAGAATCTTTTGCAAAGTTTCATAGTTGAGAAAGATTATTTGAAGTAAAATGAAAAGCATGACTTCATGTTCATTAGTGCTTGAGCACAATAAACCAAGGGTTTTTTTCTAACTGAACATCTGTTTTCTCCAGTGGGTTTCAGCAGTTCACAGCTGTTCTTAGCTTCCTAATTTGTTGCTCATAAGTCTATAATATATCTAGAGGAAATTGTTCAACTTCCTGATCTGATCCTTTCTTTAACAGAAACAGAACTTGCATGGTTTACATTATTCTGAACTTTGTCAAGTTCTGGGTATTTTTGTAGAAGCTGAAAAATGGAGAAATATTCTTCCTACAAGACCACACAGACCTTGAGGTGAAAAGTCTGCAGTGGCATCCTAGTACTCGAGGAGCCAGGGACTGAGGACAGGGCTTCATCAAAGACTATCCATGACTGATATGTAAGTTTTTATTTCTATCTCCTCGAACTGCCAAACAACCGAAGGACTTGGGTAAAGGTCCTTTGCATCCTGGGCCACTTGATCATATCCCATATGACTCAGACCAGTGGGATGACAAATAAAAATTGGTGTGTTTCTTCTGCAGAGTAGAAGAGTCCAGATTCGGTGTGTGCTTTGAAGACTGGCACAGGCTGCCCAGTGAGGCTGTAGAGTCTCTAGGTTTGGAGATATTCAGAGCTCACAGCTTTGCTCGGTGCCAGGAGCCAGACTAGGTGATTTCCCTTCAAATTTATGGTGACTCCATGAG
Source organism: Chaetura pelagica (assembly GCF_000747805.2). Lineage (NCBI taxonomy): Eukaryota > Metazoa > Chordata > Aves > Apodiformes > Apodidae > Chaetura > Chaetura pelagica. The sequence goes on from NW_009970726.1 coordinate 30,152, forward strand.
TTGGCCATCCTTCCTCCTGCACAGTCAGATATGCTGGTGTCTGATATGGCAAGCCTCTCAAAACAACATTGCCCTAAAGTGCAGGACGACTTCTTAAGACTCTCCTCTACCCTGCACTCCTACCCATCTCGCACAGACACCTCTTGCCCTACTCCTTGCTATAGTGCAGCCATGGGCCACACGCCCTGCATCCCAACCCGGGCGGTCTGCACCCCTCTCACCCACCCCTCACTCTTGCTTCCTCCAACGCCGGCACCACCAGCACAGCCCCTGCAAACCCCCCCCCGCCACTGCCCCGAAGCAGAAAAGCCTCTCCTGCTGTGTCCATGGGCGCTGCTGGAGCTGGGCCGGCTCCCTGGGCTGCGGGTCACTCTGCTTTCACAGGTCGGGGGTGGAGGGCACATGGGGGCCATTTCTAGGAAGACATTCTTTAGTGTGAGAGTGGTGAGACTCTGGAACAGGCTGCCCAAAAAAGTTCTGCCATCTCCGGCCGTGTTTTGGGCCAGACAGGATGGGGATCTGAGCAACCTGGACTAGCGGGAGGTGTCTCTGCCCATACAGGGGGGGTTGAAAGTAGACAATATCCAAGTTCCCTTCCAACCCAAACTATTCTGTGATTCAACGACTCCATGACAGCAGAGAAGCACTGAGACCGAC
>NW_009970726.1:31628-45400 GCF_000747805.2 Chaetura pelagica
GAGGCCCTGGGGCCCAAGGCAGCGGCTGCGGCCTGAGAGAGCCGTGTTTCTGTGCGGGGCAGTGAGAAGCCGTGTGAATTCCCTCAGCTGAGCTGCCCAGGAGGCAGCTCCAGAGAACGGCAGGCTGCGCTCCTGCGGGGCGGTGCCCACCCAGCAGGGGCAGGACCCTGAGAGGCAGAACCTGCAGGCAAACAAATGAGCTGCAGTGGAGGGGAGAGGGAAGTGATTCAGATTTCCTGATTGATTATTATTAGATTGTGATTGAGCTCATGCCCTGTGTTCTCTCTCCAGCTAGAATTTCTAGTCCAGTATGGTATGTGCAGTATTTTTCATGTAATTCTTCTGTCTGAGTTGTAAGTTTTTTCCCTTTCACAGTCACACCACCATCACCTGAGTGTTCCCAGTGGGCATATATGCAATTAGGGTCAGTTTGTACAGTATCAACAACAGAGGACGTGGGTGATTCACCTTTGGCAATCTGTTCATGATATGAGGCATTAAAAACTTTGTGCCTCAGCATCTCCCTCACTAATGAAGGGATAATAATCTGCGTTTGCCTCAGAGAAGCATTTTCAAGACCAGTTAATTACTTTTAAATCTTAAAACTGAAAAGTCTACAAAAATACTAAGAGCATTAGGTTATTATCGTTAGTGACATGGAATTGACAGGAATTCTACTGGCTCAATTTCAGAAACTTGTTTACACACCAGACTTGGTCCTCTTGTGGTTATAAATATGGGCACTTTTATTTCCAACTTTTTTGTCTTACTGTCAGGATGAAGGTATCTCACCACATCATCAGTTATTCAATAAATGTCTATTTTATTTTTTTTTATGTGGGTTTTTTTCAGACTTTAATGGGGCACATTTATTTCTTTACAGGTTTATCAAGAGGCAAAATGGACTTGCACTTAGAATCAAAATATGACTTGGACACATTGGAGAGGATCAGTGTAATAGCTAACAGTATTTCTTTTCTCCTGTTTTTGTTGTCTTTTTTAACTGTTCACTAAGATGCTATTGACTGCAACAGATGGAGAGATTTCAAATAAAGAAAGCAGTGAGATGTCAGTTACCAGCACATAAACTTGTATGTATCATATGGGCTATCATGCAGATAGCACATACATGTGTACATGTACATTGCTGGTTTTTGGGGTGAAAACTGTTAATCCATTCCAATAACACAAAGCCTTGTTTGTCATATGCTGAATGAAGGTCACTTTAATACTGATCACATTCTCCTAAAATTTTGCATACTTTAAACAAATGGAAAAAAAGTTATACAGGCACTAAAAATTGCTGTTTTCTCTGGTACACAATCTGTTCTTGGATACAGCTCCAGTGCCAAAGGAACAGCAAGTCATAAATACCACATCAGTCTGTAAAACAGTATGTTTCCAGAGTACTATAAGACACACAATCTTATTTTCTCCAAGGCAGACCAGCAAAAATAGTGACAAGGAAAGATTTAGGAAATAGCTGTAGTGCTCTATAGAACAGTAAACGTGGGTTTTGTATTGGAAAATCAGGTCTAGCAAATCCACTAGGAAGATCCAATAAACACGTGGAGAATATAGGTCATGTGCTATTCAAATTTCCTCAGTCACCTGGAAGAAAGAGCTAACTTTCTGATTGCTCATAACTATTCATGGTTGTGAAAATTAGAGCTTGGCTGTAGACACCTGCAGAAAATGTGGACACCTGCAGTGTATTTGTCCACTGCTGAGTTATGAGATAATAAAATGGAAGCTAAATTCGATGTTATGAAAATCAAAGTAATGTATTTGGAAAATTAACCCTAAAAATACACATGGAGTGATATTCAGGTAATGAAATGATCAATGTTGTTATGGGATTACTGGACACAAAAAGGTTAAATGCATTAGGAGCTTTCAGTTCTAAGAAAAGGTGATTAAGGGTAAATATAATGGAAGCCTAAAAAATAATTAGCTTTTTATTTGGCATAGGATGACGTATTGTCAAAAATATATTTGCCGTGTTTCTGGAGGAGAGGTCCACAGTGGCTGTTGAATACAGTCATCCAAATGTGACCTCTGGCTGAGGAGGTTCCTAAACCTTTAATTCAAAGAAAACAGGATGATGTAGCAAGGATTCAGTGTATGCTTATTTGTACATTCCTGTGTGTTATCCCGTATTAGACTCTGTAAGAGAGAAGTCAATTTATTAGATGGACTTCTGGTCTGAGCCATTGTAGTACTACTTGTTCTACTTACTCTTGTTGTTACTAGTGACTGAGATGAAAAAGAAAGTGAGCTTCACTCAGCTGAAGAAAAAGCTTCAAGTTCTTGAATGTCTTTTGTATGTCTCTATGACATATCTTTTAAATAAACATGTCAGATGCCTGAAATATTTCTAAAAGGTATGACTTTCATCTTTTGCATATGTACCCTGTTGTTTTTGGAAACAGTGACATTTGAGCAACAGACTTTTGTCTTCATCACTGCTTTCAAAGAAGAAGGTGTAGTGTCCTTTTAGAGACATGAAGAAATTAAATACCTTGTGCTGAGTGTCATAAAAGGCTATAAAATGTTCCTCTCTCTCTTGCATGTGTCCACTGGTGCAATTACTTCAAAGTGTTTCTTTTACTGTCAGCTAACTTCCCTTTGTCTGCTGCTCAAGAATTCTGACAGTTTATAGTAATGCTTAATTTTGTCTGAGAAGAGAAAATTTAGCTTTTCATAAGTCATTGCCATGTGCATTCCACTGAAGGAAATATGCTCTCCAGTTCTTCCATGCTTGCTTACTTAATGCTTTTCTGGCATTTAAAGCACAAACCTGAAATATTATCTATTAATTTATATGAAGTTATTCATGGAGACAGATTTTACTGACTAACCAGACAACACTTCTGGTAACACCAAAAGGCCCAAATATTCTTCATCAGGAATGGCCTCTAGCTTTGTTTACTAAGACACTATCTTGAGGAGTGCCATACTAGTACTTCAGTAGGAGGTCAGAACACAAGTTCAATCCATATGTTTGGTGTTCTAAAAAATGTTGAGTGTTTGACTTTATGATACTTTTAGATAGTGCTTTTCCATTGATCCAGGTGCTTAGCAAGCATGTAGGGCTATGACAAATTACTTGTATACAAGTAAATACTTATATAGCACAAGGGATTCATAGGCCAGAAAACAGCATGGTAATTAATTTCTTTAATCAGAGACCAAAGATTGTGAGACTTACCTGAATCAGTTCTCATCAAGCTATTATTCTACCATATCTCTTGATTATTTTATAAAGAGATTGCGTATTTTCCTATTACCATCAACAACAGAAGCAAACATTGAACAGTGTCCCAACTTCCTTTTTGTAGCATCAGCTTTGTTTCAGAAATACGCTGTCTTACTTCCTGCAAACTTTCCTTTCTGGGCACTTTATTGTTTCTCACTTGCCTTAAAAATATCCTTTAATCTTTGCCTCTGGGACGAAGTAATGAACCTTCAGCTCTGTCATTACCTTTGTACCATACTGGAAATGGAAAACAGGCTTATTTGTCCTCCAAAGCCAAGTATAGTTAGAATGCTGATTGGTTAACCTATAAAGACCTAGGGTAGGGCAACTAATAATGCTTTGCAGCATAGCAGCCTCCTAACCACCATCTATTAAGCCACCTTATCACTTACTAAGAGATGCCTCTCTTCTGACTAGGTGATGTACTGATCTTGTTTTTCTTTCCAGATTTTTGCTGTTCTGTCATCTCTGTCATTTTTCAGGCTTTGCAGGAGGAATCCAGCTGTCCTACTAAATTAACAGTATTTTCAGAAGGAAATAAACCCCAGCTTTCTTTTCACTGATAAACTTATAGCCTCCTGAAATAAATATTGAAAATATCTAGCTATGTGTCTACAACTGCTGTCCTTCAACTGTTGCAGAAATGATATCTAAAAGCTGTCTTTATCATGGGAAACATCTATTGCCATATCAGCATTTCTGTTTTTTTTCCCCATAACTGCAGTTATAGGGAAGTGAGCTGCAGAAGAAATAATTTCCTACTCTTACTGAATAATATAAAGTGGAAAATATAATATTGCATCTAAAGATTCTAGCCAAATTCGATCAAACCTGTAATTTTACAGCATTTTTTCTTCTCAGTACTCTCAGAACTGTTTGTGGGTTTTATCCTCTCAAGCATATGTTAGGGAATGCATTTCATAACATGACTATATAGTTCTTTCACTGGGTACATAATGAAATAGTGGAAAGGCTTTTCAAGCAATTTGGGTCCACCTTGCCAGTGACCACCATTGAGAAAGGTTCCTTGAGTTCAGTATGATTTTAAGTATCCTAAGAAAGCCTGCGTTTGAAAAATATAGTCTGGAAAATGCTTATCTACTCAACCTTCTTTCGTATGATCACACCACATTTAAAAATTCTCAGATACTGAATTATACCAGTACAGGAATGAAGGACAGGTGACTGGGAATGATTCCAAGCCAAAATGAATGCTGTGGAGTCTATTTAAAAAAGGTTCACAGCCACACTACAGCTTCCGTGAAAGCGCATACATGTACAAATACTGTAAATAAATACAAACAGCTGAGAAACCTTGATTTTAAGTGAAGCTTTCCCTCTGCAACTGATACTTTGTACTTCTTGTGTGCTGTAGTAAAGAAAACAAAAGACTGACATACCTAGATTTATATAGTTTATACATCTCCTTTGTCCAGCCAAGGCTTGTACTGATCTCTGGAGAATGTTTAGAAGATGTAAGCCTGTCAAGATTGTTGACATCTCAGAACTCTTAGGCAAGTAAAACCACTGTATACTCCTTTGAAAAGGCTTCTGCATGCTTCAGTGTGTGTATGCTGTAGAAGAAAATGAAAGGAAAATAAATACAAAAGACCAGTAAAGGATGAAATAACTACATTGAAGAAATTTATGGGCATTCCTGAGTCATACTGAAATGGTTGTTTTACGTGGACAACTAGGACTGTTTAAACAAATTCTGCTTGAGGTTCAGTCCCTTCATTTGTCTGTAACATGCTTACTGAATAGGTTTGCATGAATATTAACTGACTTTATCATAGACAAAACATTCAAGACAAAAATATTAATTTTGAGGCAAATAATCTGTTAGAGGTATATTTTCCTTTAATTTATCTCATTATTACGTGACATGTTGCTTTTTACTTTAGATACCAGATATTATTCAATTCAACTAATTTGAAATCAGTGGGAAACACTACAATTCTTGTTATATCAAAGACTTTTTTGTTATAATAATAGGAACTTGTAGATTAATATAGTAGTTTAAGCTCCTATTTTCATGTTACTTTTTTCCAAACTACAAAGAAGGATTATATAATATGATTTTAATGTTGAGTAATCAAAATATTATATAAGAAAATAACCGTTTTGTTTTAAATTGCATAATAGAATGTCCAGTACACTTGCTTTCAAGGAGATTTTGTGAACTTAAAATCATAGAATCATAGAATCATAGAATCTTAGGGGCTGGAAGGGACCTCGAGAGATCATCTAGTCCAACCCCCCTGCCAGAGCAGGGTGACCTAGAGTACATCACACAGGAACTCATCCAGGTGGGTTTTGAATGTCTCCAGTGAGGGAGACTCCACAACCTCCCTGGGCAGTCTGTTCCAGTGCTCTGTCACTCTTACAGTAAAAAATTTTTTTCGGATATTCACCTTGAACATAGAATCATAGAATCATAGAATCATAGAATCATAGAATCATAGAATCATAGAATCATAGAATCATAGAATCATAGAATCATAGAATCATAGAATCATAGAATCATAGAATCATAGAATCATAGAATCATAGAATCATAGAATCATAGAATCATAGAATCATAGAATCATAGAATCATAGAATCATAGAATCATAGAATCATAGAATCATAGAATCATAGAATCATAGAATCATAGAATCATAGAATCATAGAATCATAGAATCATAGAATCATAGAATCATAGAATCATAGAATCATAGAATCATAGAATCATAGAATCATAGAATCATAGAATCATAGAATCATAGAATCATAGAATCATAGAATCATAGAATCATAGAATCATAGAATCATAGAATCATAGAATCATAGAATCATAGAATCATAGAATCATAGAATCATAGAATCATAGAATCATAGAATCATAGAATCATAGAATCATAGAATCATAGAATCATAGAATCATAGAATCATAGAATCATAGAATCATAGAATCATAGAATCATAGAATCATAGAATCATAGAATCATAGAATCATAGAATCATAGAATCATAGAATCATAGAATCATAGAATCATAGAATCATAGAATCATAGAATCATAGAATCATAGAATCATAGAATCATAGAATCATAGAATCATAGAATCATAGAATCATAGAATCATAGAATCATAGAATCATAGAATCATAGAATCATAGAATCATAGAATCATAGAATCATAGAATCATAGAATCATAGAATCATAGAATCATAGAATCATAGAATCATAGAATCATAGAATCATAGAATCATAGAATCATAGAATCATAGAATCATAGAATCATAGAATCATAGAATCATAGAATCATAGAATCATAGAATCATAGAATCATAGAATCATAGAATCATAGAATCATAGAATCATAGAATCATAGAATCATAGAATCATAGAATCATAGAATCATAGAATCATAGAATCATAGAATCATAGAATCATAGAATCATAGAATCATAGAATCATAGAATCATAGAATCATAGAATCATAGAATCATAGAATCATAGAATCATAGAATCATAGAATCATAGAATCATAGAATCATAGAATCATAGAATCATAGAATCATAGAATCATAGAATCATAGAATCATAGAATCATAGAATCATAGAATCATAGAATCATAGAATCATAGAATCATAGAATCATAGAATCATAGAATCATAGAATCATAGAATCATAGAATCATAGAATCATAGAATCATAGAATCATAGAATCATAGAATCATAGAATCATAGAATCATAGAATCATAGAATCATAGAATCATAGAATCATAGAATCATAGAATCATAGAATCATAGAATCATAGAATCATAGAATCATAGAATCATAGAATCATAGAATCATAGAATCATAGAATCATAGAATCATAGAATCATAGAATCATAGAATCATAGAATCATAGAATCATAGAATCATAGAATCATAGAATCATAGAATCATAGAATCATAGAATCATAGAATCATAGAATCATAGAATCATAGAATCATAGAATCATAGAATCATAGAATCATAGAATCATAGAATCATAGAATCATAGAATCATAGAATCATAGAATCATAGAATCATAGAATCATAGAATCATAGAATCATAGAATCATAGAATCATAGAATCATAGAATCATAGAATCATAGAATCATAGAATCATAGAATCATAGAATCATAGAATCATAGAATCATAGAATCATAGAATCATAGAATCATAGAATCATAGAATCATAGAATCATAGAATCATAGAATCATAGAATCATAGAATCATAGAATCATAGAATCATAGAATCATAGAATCATAGAATCATAGAATCATAGAATCATAGAATCATAGAATCATAGAATCATAGAATCATAGAATCATAGAATCATAGAATCATAGAATCATAGAATCATAGAATCATAGAATCATAGAATCATAGAATCATAGAATCATAGAATCATAGAATCATAGAATCATAGAATCATAGAATCATAGAATCATAGAATCATAGAATCATAGAATCATAGAATCATAGAATCATAGAATCATAGAATCATAGAATCATAGAATCATAGAATCATAGAATCATAGAATCATAGAATCATAGAATCATAGAATCATAGAATCATAGAATCATAGAATCATAGAATCATAGAATCATAGAATCATAGAATCATAGAATCATAGAATCATAGAATCATAGAATCATAGAATCATAGAATCATAGAATCATAGAATCATAGAATCATAGAATCATAGAATCATAGAATCATAGAATCATAGAATCATAGAATCATAGAATCATAGAATCATAGAATCATAGAATCATAGAATCATAGAATCATAGAATCATAGAATCATAGAATCATAGAATCATAGAATCATAGAATCATAGAATCATAGAATCATAGAATCATAGAATCATAGAATCATAGAATCATAGAATCATAGAATCATAGAATCATAGAATCATAGAATCATAGAATCATAGAATCATAGAATCATAGAATCATAGAATCATAGAATCATAGAATCATAGAATCATAGAATCATAGAATCATAGAATCATAGAATCATAGAATCATAGAATCATAGAATCATAGAATCTTAGGGGCTGGAAGGGACCTCGAGAGATCATCTAGTCCAACCCCCCCTGCCAGAGCAGGGTCACCTAGAGTACATCACACAGGAACTCATCCAGGTGGGTTTTGAATGTCTCCAGTGAGGGAGACTCCACAACCTCCCTGGGCAGTCTGTTCCAGTGCTCTGTCACTCTCACAGTAAAAAAATTTTTTCGGATATTCACCTTGAACTTCCTATGCTCCAATTTACACCCATTACCCCTTGTCCTATCACTGGTCATCACTGAGAAAAGCCTAACTCCGTCCCCCTGACACTCACCCCTTACATATTTGTAAACATTGATGAGGTCACCCCTCAGTCTCCTTTTCTCCAGGCTAAAGAGACCCAGCTCCCTCAGCCTTTCCTCATAAGGGAGGTGTTCCACTCCCTTAATCATCTTCGTAGCTCTGCGCTGGACTCTTTCGAGCAGTTCCCTGTCCTTTTTGAACTGAGGGGCCCAGAACTGGACACAATACTCCAGATGTGGCCTCACCAATGCAGAATAGAGGGGGAGGAGAACCTCTCTTGACCTACTAATCACACCCTTTCTAATGCACCCCAGGATGCCATTGGCCTTCTTGGCCACAAGGGCACATTACTGGCTCATGGTCATCCTCCTGTCTACCAGGACCCCCAGGTCTCTTTCACCTACACTACTCTCCAGCAGTTCAGCCCCCAACCTGTACTGGGACATGGTGTTGTTCTTCCCCGAATGTAAAACTCTGCACTTCCTCTTGTTGAATTTCATCATGTTTCTCCCCGCCCAACTCTCCAACCTATGTAAGTCTCTCTGAATGGCAGCACAGCCTTCTGGTGTGTCAGCCACTGCTCCCAGCTTAGTGTCATCAGCAAACTTGCTGAGGGTACATTCTGTACCCTCATCCAGGTCGTTGATGAAGATGTTGAACAACACCGGTCCCAGTACCGACCCCTGTGGGACTCCACTAGTCACACACCTCCACTAGTCACACACCTAAGCTATAATTAAATTCTTTTTTTAGAATCAGAATCAAGCTTTTGTATACATCTGTGGCAAATTCGGCATAATTTAATAGTATTTTGAATGTTCTAAAAACTTGTTGTTTTGTTTTGTTTTGAACATTTTGAAAATTAAAAATCTGTTACAAAAGGAAAACATGAGATAGGAAGTTTACACAGGGAATGTCATTTCAGATTAAAAAAAGTAGAGAATGATTTCTTGTGTTGCTTGTATTCTAAGAGTGTAGGATCTCCTGATCTGGATCCAGGTCTTCCAATACTATGCAATAGATCTTCACTCAAGACAATCCCCCTAGAGTGTCCATTCTAAAAATAACTAGTAAAAATCTTCAGAGAGAGGAAACTTACTTCAAAATATCTTATTTTCTTGGTTCTGTTTTGTTTTGTTTTGATTTCCCCCTTCAAAGGTTCTCTAATACTTCTGTTTCAGAGAAATAAGAGATCTGCTGTAAATTTAATCTCTTGTTGAATCTTGTCCAGGACTGAGGGCTTTTTTTTTTTCTTCTGAAATGATCAGGACCTAAACAATTCTCAGCTGGGCATTATCCCAAAAGATGGTATGCATTGAGACAGGCAGAACTAAGGTAAACCTTGCTGAATAACTATTGGATACTTTTGCCTCTTTGAAAACTAAACCAAACCCTTCCTATTTAGTTATTTATAACCTGTTCCTGTATATGTGTATATCCACTTTTAATCCACATACCATGCCTTGAAAAAAGGCAAGCAGAGGGGAGCTACAAAAAACTGAGCAATCGCAAAGTGTAGATGAAGGGGAAGATGGATGATTTGAAAAGGAGGTGATGCAAGATTCTAAGAGGAGAGTTGTAGTAACTGACTATTAGGGCAAATTAGACCCTGATTTAAGAAAATGGAGGGTAAATATTGGGAGGTGTCCATAAAAAGAAATAAGATTTGTATCCAAGGAAAAATAGGATTGGGAAAAATAGTTAGGGGAAAGCCTTGAGGTTAGGACAGATGCAATCAGGGATTTGTTGTGTCAGTGGGACGGTGCATGTCACAGGGGCAGCACTGTGTGATTTATCATTATCAGGTGGTTTAATGGTCCAAAATACTTAGTTCTGACTTTATTTCCCAAAAGTCTGGTAAATAGATAAACTGAACAATCAGTTGGCAGCTGGATGGTAAAGTACTATATATTTCTTTCACTGGGTACATAATAGAGTGTTGGAAGAAGCTGTCGGACAAGTTCCATAATTGATGGTTCCCTGTTGTGCTATTAATTGAATCACTCTGAAACCCATCTCATGATGCAATTTAAAAGGCATTTGAGCCCAGTTGTTAAACTGAAGAAAACTGTTTGTACAGGAATATACACAGCAAGATTTTAGGATTCTGTTCGGTGTGAATGTATTTTTGTGAATATATTTTTGTGGCTATATATTTTCTTATATTGTTATGAGCTTTCTACATCTTGACAGGTGTTTGTTTTGTTTTGTTTTGTTTGTTGGTTCCTTTCCATTCCTTTTTTTTTTTTTTTTTTTTTTTTGGTGTGTGTGTGTGTGTGTCTGTGTGTATGTTTGGGGGGGTGGGGTGAGGGGCAGAGTTTTGTTTTGGGGTTTTTCTGTGTCTGTAAATGCAAAAGAAAGAAAATCTTTGGACCAAACAAAAATCTCTGTGATAATATCCTGCCTTTCTGTCTGGTTGATATATTTTTTCCTGCCTGGAAACTAAAAAAGTCAAGGGACTCTGACTATTTCCAGTCACAAATAGTGTCAGGTTTTATCCTTGTTTGATACAAAGTGGAATCAATCAGTCTACTGCCTAGACCCATCATAGTAATTGAAAAGTAGCTTGACTTTTTAGTCAGTTTAAATGAAAACGGCAAAGTTTCTTTTTATCACAGGAAGTGATATTCTAACCTTTTTTCCCCAAGTTTACCAGAAACAGTTTAATACCACAAGCAAAATGGAAATAAGAAACCTACACATAAACAAGCCTGTAACCATCTGCAAGCTGCTCCCTGATAAATTTATTTGAAACTCACTGGTGCTAAAAAACAGTGTCTTGCCTAATGTAAGCTGGGTTTATTTTTGCTCCAGTTATCTCAACTGTGGTGAATCAGTCCAAGGTACAATTGATATAGAGCTCCGAATGACAAACATATTTTGCGGTCAGTTGCTTTCCCTTTTGAAAAGGACATTAATTGAATGGTGAGCAGGGTTTTCAGTATAGTATTATTGCTTAGGGAGTAAAAGGCATGTGGGAATAAGGCAAAAGTGCACAGTCTGCTATTTTTCTTTGACATTTTAGACTGAATTTTCATGGCAGTGTTACAAATCACAAAGCAGACAAATGAATTGTGGGTTTGAATGCAAGTTTGGAATCATGAATATTCATTGGCTCAATTAGCAAATTAAAAATTAAAGCTTGGTAGGTTTTAGTAATGGTGTTGCAGCTATCTTCCATATTTGTACAATAGTATGCAATCAAACTCTAAATAAATTCTTCACCTTGATAATATTTTTTAATTATGCTGTTGTCGTCCTTAATGTTTTGAGGATGGTCCACTGTGAAACATGACTTTAGTGGTCCATTCTTATCAAATTAAATGTATTCCTTATTAAACTAAGTGCTTATGAAGGTGTTTAACATACCAGTTTAAGATTCTTAGTCTAGGGAAATACCCTGGATGAGTTTCCAATTTGATTTATAGCCAAGGCTAGAAATTGAATTGAAAAAACATTTGTTTCATATGAACATTCAATGAAAACTTCATGGACAAAGTGTGCAGGTGTAGCACTGTTGCCTCTAGGTTCCTGACTGTGGATAAAGCTAGATTAGTCTTTGGGATTGTGTGCTATTACGTAGCAGCCTGGTTACAGGCACCATACGAGGACCATCAGATTTAAAAGCCTGAATAGCCATTTTCTTAAAAGGAATCTTAACTTAAAAATCACTTAAGTGATTACCATAGTGTATCCCTGTCAAACAACAGAGTATTTCATCTTGCAGGTGATAGGGAACATAAAGCACTGTAAAAAAACCTGGTGGCCAATGTCTTTATACAGTCAAAGATAGTTTTAGGCAGGCTAACAAAGCAAGGGTTGGCTATCTTGATGCATACACTCAAATTTACTACCCTCAAGAAGCTAGGTGTTACCTAGTACTGCTAGCATTTCTTCTCTTCCAGCATGTAGTACTGTGTCTACTGTCACAATTCTGCAAGTCCCCACAGCATGTGGGGCGCTGCTTCGGAGGCTCACTGCACTCACTGCAGCTCTGAATGTCTTGGTGCCTGTCAGTTTAGCTATCCCATATTTAATACACAGCAGCTGAATTCATGCTGACAAATGGGAAAATATAACTTGAGTCTACAAAGGAAGTTGGTGTATTTAGCTAGTCTTCTCACACATTGGCTGAAGGCAGAGCAGCCCTTTCCTGAACTATATTAATAGTGGAAGTAATATACTGGATATTTTACCCTAGCAGCCCTAGCCAACAGAATCAGTCAGGACTGACAAGGTAGGATGTATCTCTACATATGTCCAGTATTTTCTAGTTTAGGCAGTTCCTGTTTGGGTACAAACTCAGAAATCTTTGAGTTTATAAGTCTACCTAAGCTGCCTAAGGCAGCTTTAATGTGTTCTTAAGGCAATGAATAACAGCTCTAAACTCCCATGGGAAGTGATTCCCTTACTTGTGGAGCATTTCTCAACCCTTTGTTGACATCAAGTGCTGTGTCACTGTCTAACATAGAAACACTCTCACTGCATTATTCCTCTATTATTGTTGATGTGTTAACAACAGCTGGAGGCAGTCAGTACAAAAAAATAAAACCAATATACTAATGTTTCCCATGAGTGACTACATATACTCTTTCTATTCTATTCTATTTCTTTCTTTTTTAAGCTAATAGTGTTTCCAAATTACTTGTATGTCGAAAATGCACTACATTGCTAAAAAAGCCAGAAGAAAACAAAATCAGACTGTATCCAGTGTTTATATGGAGCTAGTTGAAACCTGAAAGACAACAACTTAAAAGGAAAAATAGTTCTGTAAACAGCTTGAAAGTAAGCAATTTAACTGCTCTAATTTGGGGACATGGTATTTTCTGAAGTGCACCAAGGATTATATTTAATGTGTTAGATACATATTAACAAGAAGGATTTGTCAAAATAGGAACTTCAGGAAAGGAGAGAGGATTACATGGCTTGGAGACAGAGAAGTGATTCAAACAAGCCTCTATTCCTTAGGAAAACTGGAGTCAAGTAAGGCTTGCCAGTTACCAACTCTAAAAGTTATCCTTTAGAACTGAATCTGTTAACACTCAGCCTCAGGTCATCTTTCAATTTGTTAAAACTCATGGAAGTTCTGTAGAAAATGTCTGGATTATAAATAGATGAGTTTTTTACAAAAGTGTTACGGTAATTTTCCTAAGATGTACTCAGCA
>NW_009970726.1:45455-80299 GCF_000747805.2 Chaetura pelagica
CAGGAAGCAATACGAACTCTGACTTTCCTGAGCTGAGTAGTTAATGAGATTTATAATGGCACACAGAGATATTACTCAAAACACCAAAAATACTGTTAGAAACCAGATTTACTTCAGGAATGCAAGATGCATAGTTCATTTGCAACTGTGGTAAATCCAAAAACTTACTTGTATTTTGAGTAAATCCCTTTTAAATGCTTAAGTTGTCACCATGTGAATCCATAGTTAGAGTTTACTTTCATGTCAGCAGCAAGAAGTATCTTCTTTTAACTTCTGATTGTGATGAGCATCCTGTGGGACTGGACTCTTGGAAATAAGAGTATGGTTTTTTCTGCCCTCAGCTTCACTTGCCATAAGCTTTAGTGAACGTCATTCTATATTTATCTACCATCCTTCCACCTCAGCACACATTTTCCTTTTTTTTGTTTTTAGAGGCAAGCACCTCACAGAGCATGTGGCAGAAGGGCAAAAACTTGTGTGTTCATGCCTTTATGCATTGATACCAAAATTAAGATGACCTACTAAACAATTTATGATTCCAAGAGCAGTGTTATATTAGGGTAGATAACTAAATCAAATGCCTGCTACCAGTATTTGCTCAGAAATACATGAGGAAAAGAAAGGATTCTGTTAGTTCTAAAAAAGCAGACTAAGGCATATTCAGTTTCTGCTATGCAAGAGCGTGTTGTACTACCCACTTCTTGAGTATGGTTTGAAGTGGGAAGGACATGGGTTTGAATGGGTACACAGACAAGTAGAGTTCTATAGGGATAGAGCAGCTGCCTTACAAGAGAGAAACTAGGAGGAAAATACTTATATCTGAACTGGAGAAAGAGGATGAGTGATATTGGCAGTGGTTAAAAAAAATCATGAAGGTTGTGGGTCAAATGTATACAGAACTGTTATTGATCAAATTTTACAATTGGATCAATAGGAGATTGATTTAAAGGGGATGAAAAAAAATACTATTTTACCCAGTGGGTAGTGAATTTCTGAAACTTTTTAACACAGAATCTTAAGACAGCAGACAGTGCAAAGAAAGATTAGGTAAATATGTGGAAAACATGTTTATAAGCATATACTAAAAGCAACAGTCATGTGTGTGCCCTCTAGCTAATTCTAATTACTACATGTACTGGGGATGTGAGTGGAACAGACCACAGTGTCAGGCTTGCATGTGCTGTCTCAATACCATTTTCTGTTTTGATAAAACGTTTGCTAAGCAAGGTAAAACACTGTTTAGAGCCAGTGGAATATTTCTTAGCCCTTATGGTTCTCTGCTCTGGTTGTCTTTTGAGTCATTCCTTTCATTCCATTTCCCATCCTCCTCTTAATAAGGTTTGCCTTCCAGTTTGATGCTTATTCCAGTCAAAATTAATTTAAAATACTGAGCTTTGTTAGACAAAATAAAATTTACAGAAGTCATGGACTTTTGCAAAGTATTTAAGAAAAACATGAATCCTTCAGAAAATCCATAAGAAGAAAAGAAAATCTGCCTCATCTTTTTGAATTATGGCTAAATTACTGATGAGCCTAAGCTAAGATTTGTGCTGGAAAATGAAAAAAACATGTTTTATTTTTTGGATATTGTTAAGATTCTGTGACAAGCAAGTTGTCTATGCTTTTCATAAGCTATATGCATGGATAGTTTGATGTGTACTCATGTGAGGATGTGCTTGCAAAGGTATAATAATAATAGTTGGGCTACCCTGTAATAATAAAGTATAATAGTAATTGGGCTACCATGCAGTGCAAGTTACATCTTCCCAGAGATTAGTTTTATTATTGTTGGGAGTATGACATTTAAGAATAACACATTCTCCTGAGATGGACAGATGGATGTGCTAAAAAAATTGAGAAAGAGAGAAATATTGGAGACAAACTTTACTGAGAGAAGGACATGCATTTGTAGACTGTTCGTGTTGGATTTTCTTCTGTTCTTACTGCCTCCTCACAAGGTTCATTGGGAGGTGACATTTAACAAGACATTAACATTGATGACACGGATATTGCAGCATGTTTAACTGAGTCAAAATATCTCTTGAAGTAAGTAGTTCTCCTTTAAAAAACATGTTTGAGAATATATTTCTTCTATATGTCAATCAGATGTCATCTTTGATAATACTTTATTTGCTTTGATAATTTGGAGTCATACTGAAAAATACACATTCCTCTGTTGCTAAATAAATTTA
Source organism: Chaetura pelagica (assembly GCF_000747805.2). Lineage (NCBI taxonomy): Eukaryota > Metazoa > Chordata > Aves > Apodiformes > Apodidae > Chaetura > Chaetura pelagica. The sequence continues at coordinate 47,648 of NW_009970726.1, forward strand.
ATTGAAAGTTAAAGGAATAAACACAAGCAATCTGGCGTATTCACTTGAATATCTAAACAAAATACCAACACTTGGAAACTGTTCCATACAGCAGAGGGCAGCAGTGCTGACATGGCGTTTCAAGTAGATGGTTACATGATATCTACTTTTGTCATCTTTAATAGTGTGGCTCAGACAGTACTATTACTAACCTGGGGTTAAATCTAGTATTTGTTTTCCTGATAATGTTCATATAATCCAGTTGTATTTTTCCTTCTCATGCACATATACTTCCCCCTTTCAAGATGACAGTAAAGATAGTCTTTAGCAGATGTTTCTCAGATATTTTCTTCAGTAAGAGAGCAAACCGAACTTAATACATACCCAGGTACACAGTGTGCAGACTGCCAACATGCCTGTGTTTTCTATTGCCTTTAATTGACAAGATTTGCTTGTAGAAAAGTTCCTTGTCATTCAAATGGAGGCATAGAAACAATGCAGTGAGAGTCTGGACTTTCATCTGAAGATACATATGGACTCACACTTCCCTTTTTTTGACTTTGCCACCGGTTTATGAAAAAATCTTAGTTTTCTTGCTTTTAAAGAAATTTGCCCCAGCTTCCTATTTAGTTCCTCTCAGGATTGCTGAAAAAAACCCCCCAAAAACAACAAACCAAAACAAGAAACAAACCAGAAAAAAAATCTGGTTAAAACCCCCACAAACCTTCTTGTAGGGAGTTAATTAAAAAAATTACCTCAATGCACTAACTCTGCATACTAATCCACTTAGGCTTTCTTTTTCAAGTGAATGAGTGCCAGCCATTGACTTGTTCTATTTGGATACTTTGAACGATACATAGGGTTGCAGATTGAATGGTGTTTAAAGTAAACAAATGTGTCTTATTGTTAATCAATAATCACTTTAAGTTCATATAAGTAAATTATGAAAACTAAGATTAAACTTTATGTTTTTGCAAAGTCGTGTGTGTCTATGTGTGTGCTTAAAAAGGGTAGTAGGGATAAGGGGCGATAGAATAAATGCTCTTCTTGCATATCTCAAAATCTATTTTCAAGTGTGCAGGAGGCAGCACAGGAGCAAAAAACACAGCAAGAGCAGAGCTGCAGTCAGCCTGGTTAGTGGCATACTGAGCAGACAACTTGCTTGTAGCAGACCCTCAGTTCCAAAAAAGTTGCTGCCTCTGGTGTTTACAAGCTGCCCGCACTGAGCACTTCAGTATAAATCCCCAGCACACAAGAAAGCTTATTCAGCTGCTAAATCAAAATACAAGCACTTGCTCAGTAGAGAGTTACCATGGACTGCAAGACTACCTGAATCATTACTGATACTGGAGCCAGTAAGAATTTGCCTCATATATATATATATATATATACACATGTGTGTATATATATATATATATTTGGTTGGTTGGTTGGTTGGTTGGTTAGTTTTTTTGGGTTTTTTGTTAGGTGTTTTTCTTGTCCTCATCTGTATCAATGAGACATGAGGAGTGAAGGAGAAGCTAAAACCCTTCAGTTCTTTCTGTATTGTTGAAGGAATTTGTTCAGCAAAGGAAAGGCTTGCAAAATCTTTACAGAGGAACCATAGGTACCAAATTGTTGCTATGCTGCCGATTGCTCTGTTTTGCTTTTTAAGACAACTTGCACTTACTTGGGTGGGTTTAACTCTTGAACTTTTTACATCCTTTTAGTCTTTTTGTTAGCTTTAACCTGGGCATGTTATCTTTAGACAGTCCTTTAGAGTTAGTATTTTAGAATTTTCTAAAATTATAGTTATCACAGACTCACCAAAATCTATGCAGCCTCATCCTAGTTTGAGCCAGGATGAAGCCAATTGTCTTTTTACTGATTTTTTTTTTTTTTTTTTTGTTTTTTTTTTTTTTTTTTTTTTTTTTTTTTTTCCCCTTCAGTGGACACTTTTAGTGGACTGATAACTCTGGAATGTTTTTAGATATTGCTGAAACACCAAGGACACTTTGCTCTGCTTATTGAATCTGCTGCTTCAGATACACAGCAGTCTCCTTAGCTGCAAACAGTCCCAAAAAGTCCCAGAGCTGCCGGAGAGAGCAAAGTGAGGAGGGTCAGGAGAGCTCAAGCCTGGGCGTTAATGGTGATGGCTGGACAGAGTCCTCCCTGGATGCCGGCCATGGATGTAAGGGAAGAAGAAGCAGGAAGGAAGTTGTCTTCTGTGATCTCTGACCTTCCTCTGAGCTTACATAGATATATGGAATGGAATATCTCTGGCCAATTTTGCTGTCTAATTCAGCCTCCTACAGGGGGGTCAACAGATCTCCCGGTAGTGTCTGAGCCAGCAGAGCAAAGACGTGACCTTGGAGTCCCGACAGTAACAAAACTGTTCCAGTGCTATCAGTCCAGAGCTTACTGAACAAACAAACAAACAACAATTCAGTGAAAAGAAAAGTGGCTTTATCCTGGCTGAAACCAGGACAATGGTAGTATATGTAACTCAGATAATTTCACTAGCATTCATTTAATTAAATTCATTAGCACCCTTAATATATGTGATATTATTGGGACTGACATGTGAGGCCAATGAAGCTGAATAGACTGGTAATTTTAAAGCATTGACATTTTTTATTACAGCACTCTGGCATTAATTCATTGGCAAAGATGCTTTATATATTGAAATTCTACACAATTACATGCAAAATGTAGTCCTTTCATATGTCAGTATGCTGCCTATGGCTGTAATTATAACACTGTGCACACATCACACTAACAACATGGAGTAAATCTTCAGTGCCACAGGATTCTCTTTTATTTCCCATAATTGCTGCCATTTGTAAAAGAGCATAAAATGCATTTGCTGTGTCCATCAAAACAAGTTATACAGTATTTAAGGAATAAGAGTTATACAGCTGCATTTCTCAGTAAGCGGTGAATTTCAGCAGGGATCTTGCTAAAATTCTGCCTACATCCTCTGCCATTCTGCTCTGCAAATAAATTTAAGTCATTTGTCAGGTTGGTAGAGCTCACAGGAATGTCCTTGTCATCTCAGAGTGAGTTCTCTAAAGACTTTCCTGTTCCTACATGATTTATTCACCGATCCTTTGAAAACCAATAAATTGCAGAGTGCAGTTATTAATGGCATTTTTTTATAGGCAAATTGCTTTTGTTCTCCCAGCAGGTGCGTAGGTGTTAGAAACAACAAGATAAGCTGCAGTAAGTCTTACTCATTCACTTAAAACCAAACCAAACCAACAAATAAATAAATAAATAAATAAGGATCCTGTAACTAAAGACGGCTTGCTGCATGTGCTTGTCATGTTCTGTATCTGGTTATGCCATTTGAAAAATGCCTTCACTCCTATTCACTAAAAACAGAAGCTAGGATATTACTATATGAACTTTCTAAGTCATAAAAAATTGCACTTACATATGGAGAAAATTTGATAGGTAGTTGTGTGAGATCATTAATCCGATCATGTAATGAAAAGAAGAATTTTGAGAAGTTCCCATATTAATCATTCTTTTTAAAATCTTATTTCTTACAGAATCATAGAATGTCTTGGGTTGGAAGGGACCTCTAAAGGTCATCTAGTCCAACCTCCTGTACAATAAGCAGGGAAATCTCACACTAGAACAGATTGCTCAGAGCCCCATCAAGCCTGACCTTGAATGTCTCCAGGGATGGGGCCCACACCACCACTCTAGGCAACTCGTTCCAGTGATCCACCACCCTCATAGTAAAGAACTTTTTCCTAGTGTCCAACGTAAATCTACCCTTCTCTAGCTTGAAACCATTATCCCTTGTCCTGTTGTTACAGGTGCTTGTGAAAAGGTCTTCCCCAGCCTTCTCACAGGCTACAATTCTTCCGTTACTTGTTTTTCTTGGACATGTACTTAGGTCTGTCAGCAATCAGGTACTCCACTGCAAGTATTTCTGAATGGTAACTATTCAAACTGATAAAAAATAATTTTATATCTCTACAATTCTTGAGCTGAGATTCTTGTTTGATCATGCCAAGGTCCTTAATTAAGTGTAGAATGAAATAACAATTCTTAAAAAAGCAACTTTCATTTGCTTCTTTAATCAGGAATTTCATCATGCCTCTGGTTTTGCCATATACAATCTCATCATGTTAATATGGTAAGCTCCTTCAACCAGAGTTAACCCAAGTCTTCCAGTTCCTCTGAGGGCTTTTTCTTCCATACATTTTATAATTCTACAGTAAGCAGTCACTGGCTTATGAACATTGTGCATGGAATTTTTTCCCCCTTTATTAAAAATCACCAGAAGACATGTAATCAAATTGGAGCCAAAATGACAGACTTATAACATAGGAAAGAACAATAATAATGATAGGTGCATCAAGAGGTGTTAAGACTTTCAACTGTACCAGTAGTGCCTTCTGTCTGTGTGCCTCAGCAGACTTGTAGGAATCTAAGTACACAGCTCAGGTATGATCACTGTCCATTTTATCAGTTTGCACAGCATCAGGATGGCTAGGTGCTATAGAAGAGTTTGGAAGAAGGGACTTAGCAGCTGATGCTGCCAGTTGCTTCAAAAGTAATAATCCAAGTGCTGTGTAGACAGAAAAATTCCTTGATGACAGGGATATGACTGAAAGCACAGGTAGCCCCCCAGTGTCAGGGGTAAAAGCAGAGGCTGAGGCTTGGGTCACAGTCAGTGATTTTGCCACCACTGACAAACTAATTTACAAGTTGTAGAAGGTTTACAACACTTAGTCTTACAAAGGAAAGTGAATTATCCTTTGAAATCAGTGATACTACCCTGTGCCAATTGTTATGTGTTGCTTTTTAATACACTGAGTGTGTCCTTTTTTTTACCATCACTCTGTAATATAAATTGTAATATAAGATGTAGCCAGTATTATGTAAATGTCTCAGCAGCTTCCAATACTTATACATCATGAAATGTTCCTAAATGTTAGCTTTTCTCAATAAATTGAATCAATTCACCCTTGGTTTGTACACTTTCATAGGATAAAATTAATTCTTACTTTCAATTTGTAGTTATTTACAAAGCATCATATTATATATGGATAAACCTATTTTCTGCTTGTTTGGAGATTGAGCAATCTCTGGAATTAAATGCTGGAAGCTATTCCCTCATTATCTGAGGAATTATTTTTATTAGTGGAACAAATCTGGACATAGTTATCTTTGTTTCACAGAGAAAATAATATAAAAGGTGGAGGAGGTGCATATTATCATGTGTTGCTGCTTTTCAGTTATTCATATAAAAATAAAATTCTTGAGATTAAAATTTATGCAATTCTTGTTTATATGAAGTTGTGCATTTGGCAGTATTAGTTCAATAAATATCTTTGTAATTTATGAAGAAAAAGAAAATAAAAGTTGATAAAAGCCTAAGAGGTGTTTTTATACTTGAGTAACTAATAGTAGGACTGATTTTTAAAATGCTCAGCCTTGATCACACAAGCATTTGTACATACATCCATGTATTTGTACTTTATATTTTGGAAAACGTTTGTTTACATTTCACACTTCTCTTAAACTGTTGACAGTTTATTTATTTATTTTTTAATAGTCAGTATCAGTTGCCATCTCTCAGCTTTTACTAAAACAAGGCTGGTCCCATTGAGCTCCCCACCTTGTAGGAAACATTCCCAGCGTTTTAGAACTCGGGTTGTTGTTTTTTCTTTTTCCATCTTGCTTTTCAGAGAATTATGACATTTCTATTACTACAGGCTTACTGCTTCACGGGATTTGTTGAGCCAGCTGAGGTGCTAATTATTCATTACCACACTGAAGGTTCAAAAGGGGGGAGAATGATAGGACTGATGTACCTGCCACTGTGGAAACCTGTCAGTCATGACAGTTTTCACCAACTTGCAGTGCAATAATACTGTAATGGCATGGTGACATGAATGTGAGCTTTATAACAACATTCCTCTGAAAAATCTGAGTGGAAGAAATATTTTCACTGCAATCTGAGCTAGCCCAGCTTTTTCAACTGGGGCAAATGTGGCACATAATAAATGGGGCTGAAAAAGCCTGTACTCTATGGGCAGTGTTTCCCAAAGAAAAATGCCATTTTTCTTTAGAGGTGCTTGAAAAGATTTCTGTTTTCAATCTGTTCTCATATTTGCAAAAGGAAATATGTTGATGAAAAAAAGAAATTCAGGGTTTTTGTAAAATTGCTCAGAGTGCTTGCATGTGTTATCCATTGTAATGAAATACATTCTTCAGCAGATTTCATACATTTTGCACTTTAAAAATAGAGACTGTTTAGATAAACTAACTACTAAAATATTTGAAATACACTCAATAACATGATGTTTAGAACTTGCCAAGAACATGTACTAATTCCTACCCACCTCCATTGTTACCTTAAGAGCAGCTCTCTCCATAGCAACTGAAAACTTTGCAAGGCAGCAATAAACTAATCCTCTCCAGCTTCCAGAGCACCATCAAGGAATTTTAAAAACATTGGACTTCCAGCAGCTAAATACTTCTTAGGATTCAGAAGGCCACAAAGCTAGATACACAAGCATTCTTTTTCCCTTCAGAAGGTAAGGAAATAACATTTAGAAATAAGTACATCCTTGCAACAATACGTATTCCTAACTGCTAACAACCCAAAAAGATTTCCTAACATATAAAAGCATACTAACTTTTATCTGAGTGAATGCCAATTCAAATTCCACAGTTCCTAATTTTAAATACTTTGTTAGTAGAATCTCCTTTAAAGTAAGACGCCTGTATCATATTGCAGTAAATAGAAACTGAAATTATGTGTGGCTGTTTAACATGTGCATTATTAATCTGAAAATTTATGTCATTGCCAGCATTTGCCCATCAATAAAATGCAAACTTCTTTGTGGAAAATGTGAGTTCAGCTCCTTTAGGTTTCTTGCATTTACATATTGAGATAGATTACTGTTAAACAGGTGATAGTATGTTAGGAAGGATAGTGACAAGGCAGATTTACAGTACAAAATGCCTTTTGCATTGAGTTAACAAGGGACATCTGTTGCTTCTGGTATGTTTATCTGGTTTATTCAGAGTTCTATGAATTAAGTTATGTATTCTGTTTTGCAACTCTTCATCAGATCATTGAATATGACTAATTTTAGAGTACCTCCTTTTCATTCTTCTTTTGTGTTGTATAACTGCAGTTTGGTAATATTGGTTAAGTGCTTTGCAAATGAAACCTGCTCCATATAATTGCCCTGTAACATAATTACTGCAGATTCATATCGTAATTAGACTAGTGGTCTTTATTTATACTTATTTTTGCTGCTAAAACCTTTCTCATAGTGGAATGAAAATGAAAGCTACGGTGTTTTCCTGTTCTTACGGAAGAGGATTATTATCAAATGTAATAACATAACACTGAAATGAAAACCATACACGTTGCTTATATGAGGAGGGAAGGGCACTTTGAGTCAACCTCTTGTTGATAATTCTACAGAAGTTTTAGGGCCATGGTTGTCTTAGTTTCCTGCTGTTCTGGGCTGTAAAGCACTTACAGGTTCCCTGTTGTTCAAAAACAGCTTGTCACTGTAAATCAGCTTAGCCAACCAATTAATAAATCCTTTCAAACATATTGCATTCACACTAATTAAAGGGTTGGGGTTTTTTTCCCCTTTACCATTCAGATTCCTCAGGTTTCAAGTTTAAGCTGTGAAGTGCAAACAACAATCCAACAATCAGTGCAGACCACGCACTGCAGGAAGAGGAGATGTGTTTTCTGACCAAGCATCCAGCTCTTGGGGTGGTATGTTCTGCTTTCATGTTCAGCGTGCTGATTGCTGAAGGACAGCCTGGGGACGAGCATGGGCAGGATGGCAGCTCAGCTCCCAGCCGAGGCTATCTGATGGAAGTTTTACGCGTTCTTTCAGCTGACAACACTGAGCTCCACATGAACCACTCACGAGAACTGGTCAGAATGTTACTGGAGAGAGCTGAGTGCCCACAGCGGATTTATGGCATGCAAGAGGATTGTAATCTGGTTAGTGCTTCAATTAATGAGGGATATCTTTACAGGATCATCCGTGAGTTCTAAAATTATTTATTAGAGTGGTGCTCTCCTGAACACGAACCTAAGCATGTAAAGGGCTTGTTGTCGCAGCAAAACCTGCTATAATTGTTTCGTCCTGAATTATTAATTGTTTGAGCTCATGAAGAGATATTCCAAACATGACAGACATTCTTGCATTCTTCAAAAGTGGTGTGCTTCAGTTGCATAACACTAATAATTTTCCTTTAAAAGCTGCCAAGTGTTTATTTTCTAACAAAAATTTGTCTACTTTACTCTGTTCTAACTATAAAAGCATACGCTTGATTTTGGGACACAAAGAATTTCCACTTTAGAAAGACATAGGTAAAAACTGAGGAGCAGTTTTGACACTTTTTTTGGTGTGTTTGTTTTGTTGTTTGATTTTATTTGATTGGTGTTTTTGTTGTTGTTGTTGGTTTGGTTTTTTTTCTGGGTTTTAGTTCATAAAAATAAAACCCAGACAGGATTGTCTCAGATTTATGTGGCATTTCACTGCAATATTCAAGATTTAGTGGAGGGTTTCAGTAAGCAGTTCCGGTCAAGGAAAATCAGAGGCAGAACAATGAATCTACAAATCCAAATTGGAACTGGAGATAGTCCAGAGTACAACTTCACAGAAAGTTTGGTTGTCTAGTTGAGTTGAGTCTATTTTCAGAACTGACTTCTGATTTGACAAAGAAAGGAACAAGTGTAGTGAAATAACAGGTTATTGTAAGACGGAGACAGTGCTAAGTGGGAAGATTTTGAGGACTTCCATGGTTTTCAGGACTTCTGAGAGTTAGGTGGGTCTGCAACACTGCACACATCCTGCATTGTCAGTCCCACATGAACAGTTCTTTATAGAAAATCCATGAGTGAGAGGTGGCATCTTCAGTCACATGCAGCATACATGGCACTGTGCTGAAAACTTTGAAGATGATTAAACAAGATGTGGTAGACCAAGAAAGCAAAAACTGTGTGCCACACTTTAGGTTGGCATTTTCTTTGCTGTACTTGTTGGGAATAACTAATTGATTTCAGACTCAACTTTTCCTTCTAAATCCAGGATTCCAGTTATACTACAATCTTTCATTTTCAGATTTTTGTATTTTATTTTTTTATAGTGATGTCTCCAATGCTCATTTGAAAGCAATGAAGTTTAACAATTTTTAAACTCCTTTTTCGTTTGTTGCTATGTATGGGCCTCAAGAATCTTTGGGAAGGGGCTGGCAGCTACTAAATAGCATCAGACAGTTCTTTAGCTCCTAAGCACAAAGAAGTCACATATTTCTTGCAGTAGTAACATTTGTTTGTCCAACTTATGGCGTCTTAAACAAAAGAAATTCAGCATTCAGTGCCCAGGTTCAAAGCTAGCCTCTTTTTATAGCAAATGAGCATTTCTAAACCAAGGCCATACATATGATCATGCCTGTAAAATATAAGTAACTGCAAAATAATCAGTGATGAACCAATTTATATCCTCTTGATATCGCCTTAAGGGTCACTCTTTATGGACTACCCATATACTATGTAGTTGCTGCATCTTTTACAAAAAACCTGCTTCCTTCCAATTAGCAATTTCCTTTCCAGTCATCTTCCTTGCAACAGAAAACAACAGCCTCCCTGATTACATTTTATCCTCACTGGATTTTGAAACATCATAGAAGTCTTTGAAAATCTTCCAGTACATGCAGTACGTTTATTGTATTACAATTGAGTGTTTGAAAAGGTTGGTAGACTAACTTGAAATCTTTTGGGACGCAAAACAGAATAGTTATATTCCTCCTAGCTCAAATATTAAAACTCACAGACATGCATTGGAAACAAGTTTGTATTACAGATCTTGACAATATAGATGGGACACAGTGCATCATACTGTTACCTGGTTTATTATGAGTATAAATCTTTAATTTGGCAATTACCATCCACAGTTCTCTTTTTTGTTTAGATAGAGTATTTATGAGAATTTTTTGTTAGAATTCTTCCTATTAAAAAGTAGAAGCTGTCTCAGTTCCTCGAAGGAACATTGGCTTCTGAACATTACATTGTATGTTGGATTCTACTCAGCTTCTCTGTAGGAAAATGAACCAACATAAAAGGTAAGCCATACCAACTCACACATCATGCTTCTAGCCACAAGCAATTTAGTTTGATGAACTAGGTTCTATCTGGATTTGTGAATTAATTAGATTGCCGTTTTGATCCTCCCATGGTACTACAACATATAACGATGTGTTGTAGTGTCTTCTGTGAAATGTACAGTCTGGCTGCTTTACCAAAATAGCTGAGATTAGCTGACACACCTATAACCTGCTTGGAAAGGAACCAGTTGGACAAAACCAGCTACACTATGAATGACAGGCTTTCCATCTGAGCACAGATTTCTTAATGCGTATATATTAAAAATCATCCATTTTTCTTGATATAAAGGCAATTCCTGGAAACTGTTTTGTAGTAGATGTTAAATCCCTTGGATACTTGACATTTCTTAAAATCCAGTAGAGTCTGAAAAAAACCCACAGTTTGATCTTGCAGCATAGAACTGCACCGTTCTGCCATTTCATCAGTCTCAATCTGTCTTGGCTTAGGTTCAACTCCTTAAATGTAAGAGTTGAATTCTCCTGTTCTTCTCTCTAATTGCATTTGCAGATGACTGCCAATCTGTTACCTGAGTTGAATTTCCATTTATTTTTATTTTTTCGCAGTGCCTTGAACCAGATGCTTTACTAGTAATAGCTGGTGGAGATTCAGAAGACCATCTCAGTGAAGAAGTATTTGAGAGAATTTCTCTTATTCTTCTCTACCACATTCTTCATAATAGAGATGTGTGCTCTTCAGAACTCAGCTTGAATAATAAGGATTATAAATTTTACCTGCAGAGCATGCTTAGTTTAAGACATGATGAAGACTGTTACTATTTTTCACGGAATGAAACTGAAGATATTTTGGCTGCAGTAAAGCAACATTTTAAAACTTCTGAAAGTCAGGTAAAAAAACCCAAGCAACACCTTCATATTTATTAGTAATGTAATGCCTTTAAGCTAGTTCAGACATTGTGACAGTATAATGGTCCTGCAGAAAACTGGTAAATAACAGTGTGAGAGCACAGGCCGAACATTGGACTTTTTTTTAATACTAACCTTCTCATTGACTTGATGTTGGCATGTGCTACCTAGCACTTCCACAGGGTCCACTGAGACATGGTTGGGGTGTATAATAGGGAATATCCCCAATAGGTAATTTAGATGCAGTTGTCCTGCCTAGGGCAGATGTAAAAGAGCATAGCTGTGTCAATGCAAGATTTTGTGCTTGACTTCAGCGGCAGCAAATACTTTTTCATCTCTTCCAGTTGTTAGTTCAAAGGAACTAGCAATGATTGTATTTAAGTAGTATAAAGCAGAAAAGCCCCAAAACTGGTTTAGCTGTGTAGCAGATATGATGAGTCATTTTGCTGCGATGAGATCCTTTGCCAGGTCCTGACTTCCATGTCAATCCAAAGCAGGGTGGAATAAGAAATCTGTCCAAAGATACGATGGTTTCCTTCAGTTGGGACACATAATTTTGTGACTAATTATCTGCTAGCATGAATATGCCTTGTAGAAAGAGTGATACAGATAAGCTTAAATTTAAATTTAGAATGAAAAAATAATAAAAACTTGAGTGTATTCAGCTAAAAATATCCTTTTCAAGTCAGGAAAAATGCAGCAAGTTTTCTTACCACTGTTTATTTTTCCTTATCTCAAGCAGGGTCTATAAAATAATAGAATAATATTCTAAAGATCACAATCTAAAGAAAAACTGTTTTGCTTGTAATGGGCAATAAAATAAGCTTTTGCCAGATTACATAACTCCTAAAGTACAGTTTGGCCTCCTTTAAGAAGCCCCTTAGATCAGTTCATAATATGCAGTTAAATTTAGTTTACTATAAAGTTTGATTTTACCCTTTTCTTATTAATTTAATTAGACTTTAGTTTACCCCATACTGTAGGAGCTTCCTACACAAACAGAAGGAGGCTAGGAGTCCTGGCTGTGCAGCAGAATGCTGAGGACCTCCAGTTCCTCTTTCTCTGTTCTTTGTGTAATAATTTCCCATCATAAATTATTCATTGACTGGTACTTTTGGTACTGAGTTTTGGTGAACGTGCCGATTTTCAAGAACTCCAATGGTATCTGGGCAACTGTAAAGGGGCATCAGTGGGTATTTGGCACGTCAAGATAGAAAAACAATCCATAAAGTGCTTTACTGTGTGGTTTGTTTGTTTATGCTGGCAGTATGATCAGTTGTCAAGCCTGTTCGGTAACTGAGACTTCACTGCTCATTGACATGAGGGAAAAGAGGGTATTTTTTATGAAAGGTACTCAAAACATTATAGGCTATTTACTACTTAGAATGACAACACTTTAATTATGGAAAAGGGCCAATGATGCATGGTAGTAATAGAGGGAAAGCATTTTTGTGGGTTTTTTATATGTTTTGGTTTCACAAAAAATATCCACAGTTATAGTGCCTAATATATTATTCGACATGAGAGATGAAATTTTGGGGTGTGGCAATTAAAAAGTGTCATGGAAGGACAGGAAAATGAATTCCAGCCTCCTGTGTGGAATGTTTAAAGCATATATAGAGAGAGATGAGTATGAGGAAAATAAATTATTACAGTACTGGCTCATTAATTGACTTTTCAATTTAGTTAAAATGGATTAGAGAGAAATGAACTTAACTTTCACCTTTGTTTGTTTGGTTGGTTTTGTTTTGCTTTGTTTTTCCTTGTTTCTGTCAAACCCCAAATGTTTGCAGTGAAAATAAACAATAATAGCAGAAATGGAAGAAAACAGGGATAAGTTTCCATGTAACTGAGGGCGCTGTACCCTGCTTCCTCACTTCAGTCCTGCACACATCCACACACAGAGATGTACCTGACTGTGTACTGTTTGTTTGGTCACCCAGCAGGGTAGTCACCCTTTATCTGCAGAATTATTGATTTCATGTTATCCCCAGATAACTGCCCCTTAACAAATGATTGATTCCATTTAACAGATAGGAAACTAAAAGCATTAAAGTAACTATTTCTGAAGTTTGAGATAAATAATTAAAGTCTGTATTATTTCAGTCAATTTCTTGTGCCTTAACAAAAATTCCTGCTTTTTCTGCCACTTTGAAGTGGATGCAAATGCAATTGAGGAGGACAGGAACAGTAGAAACCATGAACATTACACTAAGCAAAAATAACCTCAGTCTGTACTTCTTCACCATCAGACACCGAGTAAAACCTCACGCTTTTTTGTTCCGACACCTTTTCTCCTGGCAATGTCCTCTGTTTAACATTCGTTGTCCTGCTGTCAATTACAGCTTTAATCTTAGTATTTTTTCTACTCTGGCTGTCTGTGAGTGTTGACTTCAGTTTCTACTGTTGTCACTCTGGTTATTTAAATGGAGTTGGCGAGGGTTATCTTCATGCTGTTTTCTCCTGATTTCAGTGTGTTGATGTGGGTACTCTGGAGAAAAATGCTGATATAATGGACAGAGGTGGTGCTGATGAAAACACTCTTCCACGCCTGGCTGCTTTAATCATTACTCTGGCTCTCCAAGGAGTCTGCATGGGGAAAGCAAGTTTGCCCTCCCCAGAATTCTTTATAAAATATATTTTCAATTCTTTAAACAGTACCACTGAGCTCCAAGTGACAGGTAAGCTATTTATTAATCTCCAAATGTCTTTTGCAATACATATTTCATGTAAACTATCTTTAAATGTCTAAAGAACTTTTTGCACTTCATTTTAGATTTAAATATTATTTTATTTTAGAGCTATCAAGTAGTATCTTCTAAATCTAAAACCAAGGTTGGAACATAAAGTCCTTAGTTTGATAATTCTCTGTGAGTTATAAACCAAATTGTTACTGAGATTATTACACGTGTACCGTCACATTAATTTATTACTTAATTGCTCAGCACAGTCTGAGCTAGCCAAGAGAGCCCTAAGAGCAACAATCTAGCAGAGAGCCCAGCGCTCACAAGGGCCTCATTTACATTGCTTCTTTATGCAGATCTTTATACATTGCAAGGCTCATTTAGAGGTAGATGGAATAATTCTTGTACAGTAGTTGGACTGGATGCCTCAGTCATGCACAACTCAGTGTAGATGTACCCCCAGAAGAGATGAAATAGACACAGGCCACTCTGCTTTTTCCAAATGCTCTCTGATATCTGCCTGCTGTACCTGAAAACATCTTTATGGTTTGTGCTTCCCTGGCCACCTTCTGGTCTTAGTACCCAGTCAGTGATTCTAGAATATGCAAAGGTAATTTTCCTCAGGAGCTCTATTAATAGATGCATCAGAAATGCTACTTAAATAGAAATATAAGAGTTCTGAGTGGTCAATAAATAAATAAATAAATAATGTAGAAAACACAAGCATTGAACTCTTAGCAGCTTGTCCCAAGTTCTATAAAAGATTCTGCACAATTAGCAGCTTAAGAAGCTAAACCATCGACTCAGGGGCCTACTATGGATTTAGAAGGTTATTATAAGACATCTTGTTTTTCTTGTTTGTAGTACCTGTGAATAGCAACACTTTGCAAGCTTTTTTTTAAAGTTAGGTTGAAACAGCTTAAAAAGTTGGCGGATTACACAGCTGTACATTGAATCACATAATTAAATAATTTTTTAAAAGAACAAAATTCTCAGGTCTAAACTTGGGCTCCTAGATTGTACTTGCATAAAATGGTTTTACAGCAAACTCTTTCCTTTAAAATTGCCAAGATGTATCTTCTAAAACAATTCACTCACAAGAACGGATGGAACCACAGAGGTAATAAATAGCTATATGTGGTGAAATCTAGGACCCAGTGAAGACAATATCAAGACTTTATGCTTTGTAGAGTTAAGGTGTCATTCAGAGAAACAGAAAAACATGCTTAACCAGTTTGTTACAGTGTAGGTATATCTTAAGCCTGAGCTTATTAAATTGTCCATTTAAATTTATTTAAATTCTCAATATGAGCTCATTAAATTGCCATTTAAATTTATTTAAATTCTTAATAGTAACCACAGGAAAAGGCAAGGAACTGGCAGCATGGAAAAAACAGATAATTAGAGGTGAGTATACATAGAAAATAAATCTAGCT
Organism: Chaetura pelagica; assembly: GCF_000747805.2. Taxonomy (NCBI): domain Eukaryota; kingdom Metazoa; phylum Chordata; class Aves; order Apodiformes; family Apodidae; genus Chaetura; species Chaetura pelagica. The sequence continues at coordinate 62,760 of NW_009970726.1, forward strand.
TCAGCTCCACTTAGATCAGGTGCTTAGGATGAAGAAAATAGGCAAACATCTTGTCACGAGCCTCTCACTCATCATTATCATTATAGCATTTGCTTTTTCTGAATAACAATATTTTAAAAAATGAAGGATTATCACATGGAAACATTCTTAATCTCATTGATTTACATTCCTGTGAACTTAAATTGTGGACTGCTTTAATTTTCAATAGAAAACTCAGATTTATATAAATTGTCACTGTCTTCCACTTGAAAATGTAAGGGTGAAGGAGGGTGGTAAGTAAGATAGGATAGAGCATGCCCCTTCATAGAACCTAACATTTCATCAGCAGTCACACCCATTGCAGGTTATGTCATCCCCTCATTGATTGTGGTTTCAGCTAGGGGTCCTGACTCCCTCTTTTCTACTTCAGTGCTGTTAATAGGCATGCTTCCAGATCAGCAGCTTGACCAAAGAAGAGAGAAAATTCCCTGCCCTGTATTCCACTTCTGAAGTGTGAAGGGCAGCATACCATCCTGAAGACTGCTTTCAGGACACCCTACAAAAGATCTGTCTTCCTGGTCTTTCTGGACTGTCTAAATATCTGCCCATGACATTCCAGCATGGTGTTCCACTTACATGGAAAAATTATTCAGATACTTAGCAGTAAATCATACATAACTTTGACAGAGACCAATGATTAAATGGAAGATGAATTGCCTTTTAGTCACATCTGTTTTCCTCAGAAATAGTCATAGGCAGAACATCTGAGCATGGTACAGTAAAGAAGGAAAAGATGAATATATATGTGTGGTGAATGTCTGAAAATGTTAAGTGAAAATTACCTACAGCACCAAAATGAGGAGAAAAAAAAAAAGTATTAAAAGGAGGAGTTGAATTAATGCTAAAAGTAACAAAATTTTAACAATTAATTTTGGTTTTATGTTTTTGAATGTCTATTTTCCATGCTAACAAATCTGTTTCTAATTAATTACTAGAACTAGAAGAACTCCTAAACCTGCTTACAGCCAGAAAGAACTGCAATGTAAATGGACAATTCCATGGTCATAAAAGAAGACATTATAGTATGGCAATCAGAGGTACTGGAACCAGAGATATTCCAGTCAAGGCAAACCATACCAAAGGAGGCTATCTGAAAGGTTATTTTGAAGATCGTGAAAGGAACACAGATTGGGATCAGGTTATTTGTTTTTATGTTATTACAGTATTGACCAAAGAATTTCAGTGATAGCAGTTCAAATAGGTTTGCAAACACTGCATTATTTCTGAGGCAAAATGTATTAATTTTTAAAAGTGAGGTAGATACTACATTATTTTTAATATATTCATATTTGTTTAAATATTAATTAGGAAGAACTTTATGGAAGTTGAATGTGTAAAAGTAGCTCGGAGGGGCTAAAAGAATGGTTAGTGCTACATGGAACCAGATTTTTCTTCAAGACAGAGAGCCCTCTAGTACCATGGCTTCAATTTTTTCATGTATTTATTAGAGACTTACTGGGTTCTTATGTCATGGAGCTCCTAAGGCCCCTTAAGTGGCCTTGTAGAAATAAGGGTAGCTCTGTGCTAAGGCAAAGAAATAAACTGAGGTCTGCATGTAAGGTTTTTATAAAAGGCTTTTGTAAACTGAAGACTGATCATTTCCGAAACTGAGAAAAATGGCATCTGGTTAAATGCTATTTTGATATATATCTGTGTAATTTTACTGCAATTGGAACACATACTATACCAGTGGTTATTTCTTTCCAACAGACCACAAAAGACCATCATGCTAGTCATCATGATGAGGCATTTAAGGAGGTGTTGAAATTATTTTAAATCTGTTGCATATTAATTTTAAATCATGAGGGACAGAAATCAATAGTGATGCTATCTGTACAAGAAGTAGAATTATTCTGCTGCAATTAATGAGTTTATAAACCACAATTCTTTATTTCTTGAACTTCCGTAACTGCCTGTAACTGAAAAGATAAGTGTACAGGGGAGTTATATAAGGCTTGGGAGTCAAACTGAGAGGCAAATATCTGTATAGATGAAAAAAATCACAAAGAAACATCTGGAGCAAAGAGCATTTCTCTTCTTTATTAACTCTACTTTCTCTTTTTTGTTCCATTCCTCTTCTTTCTATCTGTGCCTATTTTCTTTGATGTATAATTCCATTAGAAAGTTTTGTGTTTCAGTGTTGTGCTGCTAATTTCGTTTCCTGCTTTCTGCACGTAACTGTGATAGCCATTGTGTTCCATTAGTAACAGATGCTGCTGCATATGAGGCATTGACTTGTTTATAGCTTGTGTTTGCTAACTATATTAAGATTTGTAATTTGATTTTACATAGGAATTATATTTTGGAACATTATCACAGTGAAAAAGATGACTGTTTTCTTTTTAAATCATCATTGTCTTTGCTGATTTTTAAAATGGCTATAAAACAACTAGAAGATTATCTAATTAGAGCAATAATATTAATTTCCGTTAAACTATGTCACAATATTTGTGTATTCATTTATTATTCCTTGTTAAAGAAACATGGATTTTGTAAACCAAGATTAGTCATACATCCAGTTTCTCATATCAAACTATGCAAATTAAATGTACTTATTTCTTCAGTATCATCCTCCAGGGGTATACACTTAGTTGCTTTACTAATGGAGAGAGTACTCTTCCTCCCTATATTAAAAAACTTGAAAGTTTTTATTAAAACATGCAAAAAAAGATACAGATCCTCATGCCTCAAGACTTAGAAGAACTTTTTACTAAATAAGCATTAAGTATTATATTTATGTGACTCCATTATTTTATCTATCTTTATTTTCCCTATAACCCCCATTAGATAGTTGAAGACTGAAGATACCCCAAACCCTCCTGTTCTCCAAACTGAAGAAACCAGGATCCCACAGCCACTCCCTGCATATCCTGTGTTGCAGTTCCTTAGCCATCTTGTTGGCCCTTCCTTGGACTTCCCCCAGTTGGCCGATGTGTGTCTTGTACACACACTTGTTATTACAGAATCATAGAATCACAGAATGGTTTGAGTTGGAAGGGACCTTAAATATCATCTAGTTCCAACTGCCTTGCCATGGGCAGGGACACCTCCCACTAGACCAGGTTGCTCACCGGTCCATGCAACCTGGCCTTGAACACTTCCAGGGAGGGGACTCCACAATCTCCCTGGCCATCCTGTTCCAGTGTCTCACCACCCTCACACTAAGGAATTACCTCCTAATGTCTAATCTAAATCTACTCTCTTTAAGCTTAAAAGTGTTACTCCTTGTTGTCTCTCTACTTGTCCTTGTAAAAAGTCCCTCTCCAGCTTTCCTGTAGTCCCCCTTCAGGTACTGGAAGACTGCTTAAGGTCCCCCCAGAGCCTTCTCATGTCCACGCTGAACAACCCCAACGCTCTCAGCCTGTCTTCATAGGAGAGGTGCTCCAGCCCTCTAATAATTATTAAACTGGAAGTAGTTTAAATGTCGTGAGTGGAGGACAATAATCCTTTTCCATTACCTGTTAGCTACATTCTTGCTAATGCAGCCCAGTATGCAGTTACACCTCGTTGCCACAAGGGCACACTGGTGACTCATGTTCAAATTGTCTGTGCGCTCCCATAGGCTTTTGCTGTAAAGAAAAAGCAAAACCAATCAGTTTTTCTCATCCTCTATTGATGCATGAGGTTATTCTGTTTGAAGAACAATAAATTCGTCTTTGCTGATTTTCAAAAAGGTCTTGTCAGCCCATTTCCTTGACTTGTCAAGATCTCTGAACATGGTACGGTGTTCTGTTTCATCATTCAGGTCATGAATGACCAGCAAGGAACACTGCTCATAACCAGCCACAGTCCAGGCTTCCAACTTGATACCACTTGTCAATGTTTCCTACTTCTATAGTCAGTCACTTTAAAGTGATATGTCATTGTTAAAATAAAACCAACAAAACCAAATAAGTTCCAGATCTTACTAAAGATAAAAAAAATGAAGCACGAGGACAGATTTCAGTACTGCTTTGATTTAGGCAGTACCTTATATTAATAGCTAAGAATACTATTTGTGTCAGCATTAAAGTATTTTTATTAGCACGTATAATAATAAAACGTACAGGAATATTATTGTGTCAGATCTTCTTGATACAAACAGGCTTTAATAGAAATTGTGCTGTCTCATACCAAAGATTCTGCTCTTTTTCATATATATATATATATAAAAAGTATCAAGTTAGAAGTAATTGAAGCAATTAAACCAGAAAGTGTATGTAAAACAAGTTTTTTCTAGGTTGTATAACTCTGTATTTTACTAACATATCATATTTAATCTCAGCATTGAATGCAGATGTATGCAACATATTCAATAACTGTGTATATTTTTCCACATAGGCTTGTTTTTCTGCCAGTGAACTCATGAAGATATTTTTTAAAAATAGTTCTTCCTCCATTTCTAAGGACCACTTCAAGCAAATCAGCCCAGCTATCATTCAGCAACTATTAAGTTGTTCATGTCAGTTTCCTGACTCCAAGCAGGCAAAGCTTCCACCAACAACTTTGGAAAGTGAGTTATGTTGCATTGTGAAAATTCAAGTGAAGGGATGCAGTGGCTTAACTCCTGGAGACTTTTCATTTATTAATAACTTTAAACTGAAATGTGAGATTTCTGCTCTCTGTAATTTATGTTCTGTATTGTTTCATAGCATACATAAGGGTACTATAATGAGCAGTGACAAGTCCTTATGCGCGTGTTATTGAGCAGCAATGACCTGTTCTGTGGATTTTCCATCAGGTTTATTCTTGAATCATTACATTGTTCTTATATGTAGCCTCAGCTTTATGTTCTTTTATACCATACTGGGGCAAAGGCTTGATATAGATAACATCTGTATGAATATTGCTGTTTTTTCATGTTGTGATATTGTACAGCAGAGAAGCATTGGGGATACTAATGTGGGAAGAACAACAATCGGAAAACTAGTCACATGGGCAGCAGGACTTGTGTGATAGAGCTGGAACAAGAACTCAGTTACAGTATAATCAGATTGTTTCCACTTGCAGTTGTAGCCCTCACATGCCACTGCTTCCAAGGGTTTCTTTTCCATCCATTCTGTTTATTCAGTTTCTCCTGTAAAAAATGGATAGTTCACCCTATTAAAAAAAGAATAAAATAATAATTTAACTCTGATCTGACCTAGAGGCTTCTTAATGTAGTCCCTCATTTGTTTTTAGTTTAAACCAGCAATATCTGTGGAGTGGTTACAAAAATACCTGTGCTGGTATATATAGGGGCCATGGATTTCTGGTGGGGGATTTGGGAACCAGGAATAAGCAAAAAGGGATGGGCATCTAACCATAGTCATTTGCATCTAGAACAACATTTTTAGGCTATAAATCAATACCTCCAGTAACTTCATCCTGATATCTACATGGCCAGCTCTAAATTACTAGATCATTTAGTAAGCTTTCCCCCCTCACACACATCCTCCTGGCCAGCAATCCTTATGAAACAGCACTTTCCATCTCTAAATTCGATCCGTACTTTAAGTTACACAAGTTAAGTAGCTTGTGAGAATGACCTGAGCTATCATTCCATGGTGTACAGATTGATTGAACTATGAGTTTAAAAAAGTATGTTAGGTACAGGAATGGAAGGATGCTCATGGATAGCTCAAGAATGGTTATAGGAGAAAGAAGCATACAAAATAGGAGGAATAATTATAGTTTCTTAGAAGGCAGGAGTCCTTCTTTCTTAGGTTATCTCTCTTCTCATTACCTGAACAACTTGCAGACTTACTGCTTTTATCTTTTCTATGCTACACAGATATGCCCGTTTTTCAGATGGGGAATCAAGGGACAAAGAAAGAAAGTAACTTACCCAGGTCATATACAAGGTTCATGGCAAATTCACAGTTTCAGTGGAATTTTTCCAAGTCTAAGGCCATCAGCCCGATCAATACATTTTAGTAATCTCATAAAGGTGTGAGATCTGTGTAGATAAGAGAAGCCGAACTAATCAAACAGAATGGAATTAAGAAGAGCCCTTCTGCAACCCTTTCACTGTGTTTTTTTGGCAAAGAAAGGTTTCCATGACCACAGAGACACTTCTGCTGGATTGAGACAGACAAAGGATTTAGGTTTGTCCTATGCGTGACCTAGTGACCTGAGCATAGGCTCATTAGGTTTATTCTCAGTTCTATTTTACTGACAGGCTGTGCTGTTTTGGCTGGGTCACCAAGGTATCACCTTCCATAAGTATCTACCATACCCTTGTATTTGAATGTGCAGTCTGTGAAATTTACTGTCTGATTTTATGAGGTGCTGAGCACTTGCAGTGCTATCGAAGTGTGAAACATTAAGTGACACTTTTGAATATTTGGCATTAGTTCCTTTATGTCTGTTTCTCATCAGTGTTTTACCTCCATCTTTAGATGAAATTCTAAATACAGATTAATCAGGATTCATGTTGCGCAGAAGGTTGGGAAGGGGAGCACCATATAACTCTGAAGTGTTATGAATGAACTTCTGAAAATCCCAGTAACTTGGGAAAAATACATCGGTGGTCCTGATGTAGTAACTAAAGAAGTGTATGTCCACAGAACATTTGTGAATAATTTGAACCCAAACCTTATGCTTAGATCCTACATTAGATGCCTACATTCATCTGAGGTTTTAGGCCTTTGTTTGTTTGCAGAATATGATTTGGTTAATAATGTGGTGTTTACTGTAAAGACACACAGATGTGGTATGCGAGGATGTAGAATAACAAGCATACATCTCTTAAGAGGGAAAGCAAATGCAGACCATCATTCACTGTGATGCTCTGAGTGTCTCTGATCTGTATGCTCTCAGTCTATCTAGCTCTTTTACATCTGAAATTGGAAGCATTAAACTGTATTACCTGTACAGCCTGAAAAAATAAAATATTTTTAGGCTTCCAATTCTCTCATCTGTATCACACATTACTAGAAAAATCTATGTAGCACAACTGATCATTTCTCCTCTTTGTGCTTGTAAAAGAAGGGTGGCAAAACATATCCTGAGAGACAATTACAAATGCAAAACAAATGCTCAAACACAAATACAAATACTGAATTATTAAAGATGCCCTTGTTTTGTTTCATTTGTTTTCCCCTACAGAATATGGTTACAGCACTGTTGCTGTTTTACTTATCACTATTGGATCTATGTTTGGAACAACTCTCATTTTATTTAACTCCTGTCAAGAAATCTATACACTCATTTTACAGCTCTTTGTTGGTTTGGCCGTTGGAACCCTTTCTGGAGATGCATTGCTACACCTTATTCCTCAGGTAGGAAATACACATATTGTGTTTTTAAAATGTTGATACATACACGCATGCCCACACAGATACACACACAGAGAGATAGAAGTTTCATTTAAACCTGTCCAGTGCTCATCTGTTTAAAAATGAAGCTTTCCATAAAATCTGTGAACTAATTACCCAGCATTCCAATTATATTTGCACTTTGTAGTTCAGAGAGAAATGCCAAGTAGTAAGAAGCAGAAATCAATGACTGATGAATTCAGAGAGCTTAAGGTTCCTATTTTCACAAAAATAGGAAATCCATATTTCCTTTTCAGAAAATTCACAAGTTCAGTGTAAGCTACGTTTCTAGAGCTGTATGAAATTATTTTATGAGGCAGATTATGTAATACATTTTGGGATAAATTATTCAATGGTTGTGCAAAGCATCCACAGTCTCCTCCACACATTGTTGCAAAAAAACACCATACCCCAGGACTAATTAATCCTGCTGCCTAGAACTGTAATAAAATGAGTGCTATGGGGTTTTTTTGTTTGTTTGTTTGGTTGGTTTTGGTTTTTTTGTTGGCTTTTTTTTTTTTTCCTGAATTAATAATGTAAGTTTTAAGAACAGGATCGCATGCACATCAGAACCAGAATTTCTATGGAATATTCATTTATTTTTTAGTTAGTCTCTGCTGATATAACTGTTATGGATAGACTTCGGTTGGTAATTGACAGAGAGCTTCACACCTTCACTTGGGATTATGTTCAAATGTTCTTCATAATCATTACATCATCTCTGGAAGAAGAACTGGGACAGTGATTTAAGGAGGGCCATTCTCAGTGAATGTCAGACAAATAAGGTTCTTAAAAAAACATCTTTTGAATTAGAAAGTGTTCTCCACAAGCTTTAAGTGACATATCCTGTAGCCTTTAAAGTGCCCACTTCTAAAGCAAAAGAGGGTTACTGTGCTGTGCCACTGGCGAGAAATGAAGCCCACCCAGCAGCAGAAATCTTTATGGATTATTTTAAATATGAAGGTTACATCTGAAGATGATTGAATTAAATTTGTACAGTGTAAAGAGTAATATACTGCAATATATATCTATAGATGTATAAAAATACCAGTTTCAGAGAACTGTCTAGAAAAATATTGTTCCTTTCAACACTGAGAGATGATGAAGTGTAGCAGAGCTTCCTAATAATTAAATTCATTGATGTACTATTCAGCTGATTAGCTCAAAACAAAACTTAAATTTGAAAGAAATGTCAACAAGTATTTTTGGTAATAAATTGAATGAACATATTATGGATGCAAAAACCCCCAATATTGCAAAATTTTATTTTTCTTTTTTTACTTTATCTCTTTATTTTAGACTCTTGGTTTGCATAAACATGAAGCACAAGAGGTAGAACATTTCTATGAGGGGAAAGAATATATTTGGAAACTTTTGGGAATGATTGGAGGAATTCATGGATTTTTTGTGATAGAAAAGTGTTTCTTTCTTTTAGTAACACCACGTGACCAGGTAAAGCTTGTACAATTTATCCTTAAAAAAAATCTATTTCATTTTGACATTGGTAGCACACAAAATGTTGAAATTATTCTGGAAAATAATTACTACTTGTATGAGTTAAATGAAACATCATAGTTTTCCAAAATGTTCCTTCTAGATTGACCTTCATTTTCTAATTTGCTTTGGTTTAGGGAGTTTGTATGTGTCATGAATGGGCTCCCTATATTTATAACTCAAGGAGGAAACAGTTAATTGAATGTGTTCTATAAGCATATTTTCATGACTAGCAGTGGAGCAGGAGGAATGTGTATCCATAAGAAACAGTAATGCAATTTTTTAATCTAGGCTCTGTTTGAAGAGGAGGAAGATGTAGATGTGAGCACAAGATACTTTAAAGAGTAATCTTAAAATTTCCAAATTGTTTTTGACCACTATTCCAGTGCATTTTAAAATCTAATAGGTATGTTGTGACCAGTAGAACCCAATACTAATAGTATCTCCTTTCTCACTGCCATGCTTATAGTAATTATTTTACTTGATTTCAGTGTGGCTGGTGCCTGAAAATGTGATAATGCACAAGGATATATAATGTAACATGGCTCATTATGTTTCTCAGCATGGGAGGGTATCTTAATGTCACCTGAGAAAGCTTAGTCTTTGCTTGTGCTGTTTCACAGAGAGCTTAATGACTGGCCTGATTTAAAGAGATATCTTTGAGACAGGGATAAGAATATGATGTGAAAGTAACAGAGTAAGAATATTTTGATGATGATGCTATTTTATTTGGTTGGTAGAAAGTAGTCCTTTATGTTTCTAATTTGGAGAGGAGGGTTTTGTCATCATCACATGAATCTTCAAACATATTCTACTGAGAACTAGATGAATTATAAAAGTTTTTATATCCTTCTCACCTTCAAATGCTAATTGTCAGTTCTAAACCAAAATAAGTTTCATTGAACCATTATTGTTGTTACTGACTTATCCGATTAATTTTTCAGGTTTTTTTAACTGAACGAGCATTAGGAAAGTTGATGCCAATCGTCTTTTTCAATAGGTTTTGTTTTGAGTAAAATAATTCTTATAAGTGCTAAACTTTCACAAAAGGCTGAGAAAGACTGCACCTGTGTTCACTGGGTTTTCAGAACTAATTGCAAAGCATCTTCATTCAGCAGGGTCTTTCTTTAGTTAATGGGCACTGGGGACATTCCCATGATCTTCCAGTGGAATCTGAATTAAATGAACACTCAGACAGAGGCAAATCTACTTCAACCATACAGTTGGTATGTTACCGATATGACATACTTCCCTGATTTTATATCCTTCTTTCTCTGTCCCTCAAAAATTGAACAAAATTAACTTCATAAATCGGTATTATTTTTCAATTGTTATTGATTTGTCCTTTATTAGGTTACATGATTTGCAGCAATCTCTAGATTTCAAAGTTTATAATGAGCTTTCACAGAGATTTCAAACACAGATTTTTACAATAACTTTTCTTAAGCGTGTATCAGATTGATATAATAATCCACTTCCTGTACCACCTTTTGATAATAAAATTCTCAAGAGATTTTCCCCCTCCCTTCTTTTTAAAAATGTATCATATGCAAGGACAGACTCTTCCATGGGAAAAACTTCAGGAATTTCTGCAGTGATTGTTATGTGTATGATCAGTGGACAGATGAAATCTTGAATTGTTCTTAGGTATTTTTCCACAGATTTGAAGAGTAACATAAACAAGCTGTATATCTGGGAATGGTGCTTACCTAAAAGAGGTTACATAATTTTCTGTTGGTCTGTTTAGAGTATCCATACAGATATATCTTTTCAAACTAGATTTACTCATACCTTTTAACCTGTTTTCAATCTTTTTCCAACAAATGCAGTTTATATGTAGTGTCAAGACACGTAGGTTCCTGGTTATTTAAATCAGAATCTCCAGAGATATTCTATATTGTGGTCTCCATTTTACTAAAGCAGTTGTGATGGGTAAGAGCCTCGAGAGCCACTGCTAGTCTCTAACACAGTTGGGAAACTCAATTAAAAGCAGATCCTACAAGTGAAGAATGTTTACTAATTTGTGAGTTATGTCAGAGCTTCCTGTTTATGATAGAGAATGAGTTCGTCACTCTCAGATGCAAGATTCCCCTGCAGTTATGTATAGACCACATGAACTAGCCTGGTTTAACTAGTTTGTACAAGAGCAGCCAGCTTTCTAGAGTCATGTGAGCAATGGGAAGACAAACACTGGTTAACTAAGAAAAGCTTATAAATCCTTCAGGTCAGTCTTGCAGTTTTGACTCAGAGTTCAAAGAAGTGGCATGTGAATAAATGTTACAAGAGAAGTGGAACAATTACTGGAATTCATACGACTGACTGCAATCATGGGAATTAAAGGCTTTTATTTTTCCTTTAACATGTAGAATTTTAAAACCAAGTCCATTCCTTTCTCTCCTCATACCTCTACAGCACATATCCCACATCACAACCAAGCTAATACAAGCCAAGAAGCATATCCTGTTTTGCAGCCAGTACACATCTCTGCTATCATTTTTGGAGCGGTGGCTGATGTCCCTAACAAAGCACTGTTGACTCTTCACTGGCTGCTATAATAACTTTATTGTGCTTTTTTTCTTCTTCTTCTTCTTCTTTTTTTTTTTTTTTTTTTTCCCCCTAGTTTCAGGCAAACAAGTTTTTTGTCTTGCACAAATTTATAATAATTTCTCTAGTCAGAAAGATGAGCCCCAGAGAGGTAGGGGCAGAGGCAGATTCTTTGTGTTCTCCTTTCTGTCCCCACAGTTGCAGTTTATGTTAATTAAACATTAGAGCTGATGCATCAAATTAAATCTCTATAGTAAAGACAAAGATACTGTCTCTCTCTTCACTTGAAATAAGGGTAAATTTCACTAATTGCAGTGTAGCATGCTCATGTGCCAGTATGGCCAGCCAGTGATGCCTGATGCCAAGACAAAGCCCTAACTAAAGAGCAAGAGCTGAGACACTGGAGGCTGTACCACTCTGAAGAAAAAGCCCTGTATTTTGAAAGGGTGTGACACCTACCTATGATAATACTTTTTAGTCTTGTGTTTTCACAGAGAAACTGTGATGAGCATAAATTCCAAAGAAACTCTGGTGTCTACTGGTTTTTCCTTAGAAACCCTAAAGACGTTCTATCCAGCAGGAAACTGCAATCATGACAAAATGAAAAGATACAACTTGAGTTATTGTGTCCTCTTCAGTTCTGCATTTGGATGATTTTTGTGATTTCAAACAGAAATATTACCTTCTTTGGTTACAACAGTGCTTCTGAATGTCTTTCTTCCTATCTGAATTAGGCTGTAACCTTTTTTGGGCAAAGGATATTTCTTTTTTATGTGTTTCTGCAGTACCAATCACACAGCCACTACTTAGTATATGATTCTGGTGATACCTATGCAAGTAGCAGTGACTGTCTTCGATTAAAAAAGCTTGAACTTGTTTGATATTTTCCTGCATTTATAGCAGCAACTGAAAGAGCCCCTTAACACTGATCTGTTATCTTTGCTTTTAACTAGAGAAGCCCAGAAGATTCTGAATCTGCTGAAGTTCCTCCAGAGAGTAAGGCGATCAACAAAAAAAGTTAGTATCAATAAAAAGTCTTGACAAGCAACAGGAAAAGCCTTAAGACCTAAGATGGAACTGCAAGTGTAAAGCTGGCTTAGCTCTGTGTTGGTTGTGTGCTACCTCACCTCATCTGATGGTGCTTGGCCACATAATTAAATACCTTCTTAAAGACTTCAGATGCCAACCCTGTAATTATGAAGTTCATTAATCTTATACTCTCCATGCCTTAGTGTTTGTTTAATCACAGTTGCAACCTATTTTTCTAAAGCCTTTGCTTAAAGGGAAACATTCAAAATTTAATACAAAACAGATTTTTAAAACTGTAAACTTTGCTCAGTATTTTATTTCTGAACGTAGTGAAATTATTGTCTTTTGGCTCACTCTACTAATTCTGCTTCCTTCTTCTCTTACATCATAAAGCAATAGCCTCCTTAAACCAGTAATGATTTGTTACATGTATGGAATCATGGGCTTTTCATTGCTTTCTGTTGTGGGATAATCTGTTTGCTTCAGAGAGCTTCAGAGTAATTCTTACATTCTCTGTTTTCTTGCTGCTTACACCAAAAAATTGGAAAATAGAGCATAAACCAACTCTGCCTTTGACTGTACTTGTGTGACCTTGATGAATGACCTTGTGACCTTCTAGTAATTCAGATGAGGGAATAGACTTTTAATTGAAATAAATTTTTTTACTATGATTGAATCCCCTTTATTTTGTGGTCTCAGATCTCAGGTCATCAATTTGATTTATTTAACAATGTCATTATCTTCATCTAGATTTCTAATATTCTTCTCTGTTCTTGTGGAGTTCATTTTCATTTCTGAGGCATTTGAAATCTGGATTTCTATTTCTTCAGTCTCACCTATCCAGCAGTACACAATCCAGTGCCAGTTTCAGTGTGACTATTTGCCCATCTCTAGAGATTTCTGTTCTATTCAATCATCACTCTCTGCTAAGCACAAATTTCTAGTGATCTCAGATCACTAGATTTTTCCAAATGACTAAATTTGGTATCTAACTTAATTTGGGATAGTTTCTCAGTAAAGTTCTCTGCTTGGTTTTGTTTTTTCCTCATAGCTCAGTTTTACCTCTATATGAGAAATCAGTAAGTGAAACCATAGTAGGGAAAAGAGGGATATTTTGTTTCCAGGGTTTTTTGAGAATAGGTATTTTCAAAAGTTTGTGTTGTTACAGTTCTTATGAATAGCTAATTGCATAAAAATACCTGGGTACTTTGGTACTGAAATAAACTTTTAGGTGTATTTCTCCAAAATATGATGGAATCTCCAGCTCTAGGACAGAAGCCTGATATCTCCAGAAATGCCAGACTTCACTGTACGCTCATATCAAGTAGCACTTCAAGAGAAGTCTGTCACCAAAGATAGACAGTGAATAACTCAAAAAGTAAGAAACTACTGGAATAAAATTATTTCTGAATAGCCCTCTCCTTCTTATTTATTTACACATGTTCTATCAATATCTGAAAAGATCAAAAAGTACCATTTTATGTTTTATATACTCAGTGAGACATTACATGAACTAGAAATATTTTTCATGTGTGAGTAATTAAAACATTGGAAAAATCTATGTTTATGGATAAATGTTTGTTTCAAACTCTTATTCAAAGCTTCAAAAGCATAACCTATGGTAGAAGTCCTGTACCCAGTAGCTTTATGGGAATTACAGAATTCAGTTTGTTTTGAGTTCTGATCCCCTATTTAAGCAAATAAAATTATGAGTAATAACTGTAACTTTGTTTAAGAAGAAGCTTTGTAGAAATAGTTAGGGTAAGAAGTTAATAGTTACTGTTGCACAAATATAATGCAGAGATAGTTGTTAGTAACAAAGTTGTTTTAAAATAGGCTGAAAGTAAATTAAGATTATATATACATTATTATGTTATATAATTATAATAATATATTATAATATATTATTATATTTTATTATATATTTTATATATGAATCTTCTTAACTTTCAGTCAGCTAAATTCCCAAAGCTTACATTTGCAATTGCTTCATAATGTTAGTCTGATCCATATGTTACACTATAGATAAAACACTGGAGTGAGTTCCACTAATTATGGTACATCTCCTTCAATAGCCACAGACTTGAATAAAAAAGCCTAATAATGTCTCAAGGCAGGCCATGATTTTGTCCTCCCCAGTATGTATTACGAATCAGAAACTTAATGTAGTGCAGCCATGTATTATTTCTATGTAACTCATGCTCTGCACTATTGATCATAAAGGGCCCATAGTGTTTATAAAGAACTGTGTGAACTGGGGACATCTATGTCTGGCTCTGTGAACTGGCAGGAAAATCTAACAAGCCTGCCAATTTTTCTGAACCCACAGAGCTCCCAGGCAACTAGGGAGGATTTTCTGAATACAGTTGTTAGGCTTTTATGTGCTGTGTGTTTTTTTTATAATAGTCTGAAGACTTCAGTTCTAGCCAGTTCCTGTAAAAAAAACATCTCCCTCATTGCTATAAAATGGTCATCTCTGGAAAAATATTACTGAAGTGAAATCTTTTAATAACTATATTCAGATAGTTCTGTGCAGCTCCACATTAGCTCCTTAGACTGTCATATTATGTCTGTGTGGGGCTCTCAAAAGTCAGAAAAATGTATGCTTAGGGCCCAAATCCCTAGCTTGATTTCAGTATCACTGGTAGCACCTCTCCACTCATGCCAGATGCCTGATCATGAAAATCCAATGCACTGTTCCACACTAAAGGAAGGTCACAGACCAGGATGGGAAAAACAAAACAGCCATTTGCATCCATGACTGATGCTGTAGACAGGAGTACTATGAGCATAACAGCCAATAATTGATTGAACAATAGTTGGAAAGAAGCACACTGTGACGCTGTAATAATAGTGATACTCTGAGGCTTTTAGCCTTTCACCTCTTTCACTGTAACAGAATCTCATAAAAAAACAGACCCTGAAAGTATTACTCAGTGGCAGCATACCTTGTAGCACTAAAATGATCAGGTACATGAGACTAAATATTCATCTTCACTATAGCTGTGTAATTCTGTGAATAATGATGGAAAAACTCCCACCCTTTAAAGAAAAATAATAAAAAAATCTAGGAATATTTTTGTGAATTTCAGCAACCAAAGAAAGATTAATGGAAACTCTTGGGATAAATAATGATACTGGCCTCAAACCTATTCCTGTTTTTTTATCTAGTATTTAACTGAGTAAAAATAAGAGAGCGACTTCCTGGTATTTGCATCTCTGAATTACTCTCTACAGAGAGTAATTTTTTTTGTTGTTTCAAATGTATTGAAGGAAGTGTAATAACAAGGACAACAGATAAACATGGTTTTCCTCTGATTATTGTGACTTCATAATGTGTTATGTGAAATCAGCAAAAACTCAAGTTGTCTGTAATACAGCAAAAATTACAATGTTTGTGTTAAAACTTCTGGGCTTTGTTGTTGTTGTTGTTTCTTTGTTCATCTTTTCCTAGGTAGGAAGATTAGCTTGTTAGCAATAATGGTTCTGGTGGGTGACAGTCTTCACAATTTTGCTGATGGCTTGGTTATAGGAGCGGCATTCTCTTCCTCAACAGAAACAGGTGTGACAACAACTATTGCTATTTTATGCCACGAGATTCCTCATGAAATGGGTAAGAAATATATCTGTGTATTTTTCCTGATTGTAGTTCCAGGACATTAGTGGGAATTCTTCCTGCTTATAGAATCCTGAGCTATAAGATTAACATATGAGATGGATATATAAAGAAGCTGTATTCTTCTCATGCCCCTCCACAAAAACAAGGGAAAGCTTCTGCCTCATTATTGGACACCATCCCATCTCACCTTCTCCAAATGTAAAAGCCATCAGGTCAGAGTGGCCCTTTATTCTCATGTGTAGAGACAGAAAAAATTGTTAGATCTGTGCAAGAGCCATGTGTTCTTGACATAACAATCTATCCAAGAGTTTTAATATGCATCAGAGTCATTTAACAATGCTCACACTACCCTCATTCCTGATGCTGATGAAGAATAACAAGATACTAAGAGAAGATATAAGACCCATTTTACTAGCAAGCAGGACAGAGAGACAGTTCTGTTGAACATTGTCCTCCATTAACTCCTTGTGGTAAATCCTGATGAAGTTGTTCCTGAACTTGAGATGAGAACCGTGAATTGTTGTTGCTTGTATAGCAAATAAATTACCAAAATACTGAATAGCTATCTCCAAAGGCAGACCTACTTTGTTCAGGGGCAGTAGTGCCCCAGTGTCAAAGTGGCATTTCTACACTCCAATAAATAATTTCTACACTACAATAAATAATTTCCAAAATTACTTGTTGTGGATGTGTTATGAAAATATTTACTTCAGAGGAATAATCTGTGATAGGATTCTGATGCACAATTTACCAAAATTAATTAGGTCTGAAATCAGTGGAATTAAACTCAAACTGAAATCAGACAGGCATAGGTTTTTCTGACTTGCAGCACCTGTAAAACACTCAAAGACCATGCTGCAAATATCCTCACAAGATTTGACCTGGCAGATTTCCAGTGGAGAAAGATTTAGAAGCTCTGGGAAAGCATGTGACTTCACTTTTGCGTGTATCCGAGTTGGAAATGTCACAGAACATCGAGAACTAACAGAAAGCCACTCCTGTGTACTGGATGCTATCTTTAGGAACAGCTAAACAAATACAAGTCAATACAAGGTTTTTGAGTTTGTTGTGGTTTTGGTGGGTTTTTTTCCTTCACACAGAATGAGTTTATAATTAATTTTACAGAAATCTAAGAGCAGTCTTCCATGAGTCACTATCTTTATGCGTATCTTATTTTTTTTTTCCTTCACATTTTATTACCAAGAGTCTTACAAATACATTCATCAGCTAAATAATATTTTTTCTGTTTTTTTCTCTGCGTAGGAGATTTCGCTGTGCTGCTAAGTACGGGACTCCCCACGAAGATTGCAATTTTGATGAATTTTATAAGTGCACTAACAGCATTCATAGGACTTTATATTGGCCTTTCTGTATCAACTGACCCATGCATTCAAAACTGGATTTTTACTGTTACAGCTGGAATGTTCTTGTATTTATCTTTAGCAGAAATGGTGAGAACTTCAGTCTATATTTATATTTTCCTTTTAACATAGCCAACTCACAGATGAGTGTCAGAAAAACGCAGGTGGATTAACTTG
>NW_009970726.1:80316-108002 GCF_000747805.2 Chaetura pelagica
GAAAGAGTTCATAAGCTTCATGGGAAGAGTATGTCATCTGCCTTGTGTGTGTACACTACTTGGAGCAATAGTCTGGTTTTGCTTGGTGTTAATGCCATGAGAGGTGTAATTAGTAGTAAAACGGTGAAATAAGGGCTATTATGAGCGTAATAGATGAGAAAGACATAAAGGACTTTCAAAGGGAGAAAGGTAAACAATATCTTTTTAGGACTGATAGAGTTACTTAGTAAAACATGAAAAAACATTTTTCAGGGTTTTCTAAAATCCTGAAGAAGTTGGTTAGTTTGTGGGTTTTTGTGGGTGTGGGTTTTTTTGTTTTGTTTGTTTTGGTTTCTTACTGCCCTGTTCCTTATATATTTTTCAGTCATTGTTTTAACATCAATTTGCTGTTTCTGAAGTAAAAGGCAAAGTGTTTATCTTGTGCTCTTGCTGACCAGCCTTTCTATCTCAGAGAGGTTTGGATGAACTCTTAAGCAGTTCAAAATCCATCAGATTGTCTATACTTTTCATTATTTGACTATCATTTTTCATACTCCCATTTCAATAGAAATGGTCTAACTATAGAAAAATCAAATGTGAGAATATACATTAGGAGACATGTCTAAGGACTGTGGAAGAATGTGATGCCTCAGGCCACGTAATTTACTGAAGGTAACTTACAGTGGCTGTTACACTTGGAACTTAGTTACCTGGCCAGCTTATTTTATGTGTCATGTAGCTCTTTAACCAATGGTCATTAATGTAAAGTTACTTGCATGCTTCTGAACAAAGATCAAATATTTTGAGTGATTAGATCAGTAGGGGGAAAAAAACAGAGATCTGTCTTTTCATAAATTATTACTGACTGTCTCTGTTGTGTTCACTACTACCCCCCACCTCACGCCTGAGATACCATTTACCAGGTTCAGGCATAATACTTTAAACCTGATATGTCATATCAGTGTTATAACATATTTTAAAATCTACTTGTTATAATTGACCTTAGACCTTTGGTGTATTTTAGTCTATTTTTGTTACTGTAACAAACCTAAAGTGAACATAAAGTGCTCGTAAGAGCTTATGAAGGACCTGCCTAAGGACTGAGGATTGTGGATGTGTCAACAGTCCTGACTGAGGTGGTAAATAAGAGACAAGAACACTGTGTTCCAAATTGCTTCTTGTTCTGACAGAGACATTTCAAAGTGATGCTGCCTACCTACTCAATTGGCATGGTTTTACTAACGTGGCTAAGAATGATTCAGGCATATTCTTCCTTCAATGTAGGATCAGCATCCATCAGGGATCCAAAAGTTCCCAGAACAACACCATGTTTTCCTCTGAGTCTCCAAAGCAATGTGCCAGCTGTAAATCCCGAGAGATGACACAATTCCAGGCAGAGACAGGGACATGTTTTCCCTTGTCCTCAGCTTGTCACCACTATCTTGTTCTTGATGTTAAGATGATGAAGAAGTTAGAGAGAGGGAAGGATCTTATTTTTCTTACCTCTCTTTTACAAATAGAGATTCCTATCAGCCTTTCTCTGCATTTGTCAAAAGAACTGCCTTTGGGTTGCTCACCTAGGTTTGTCAGAAATGCCAGTATTGAGTATCACAGGTATTATTTTATTTTAAAAGTATTCTTGTAACACTGCAGGTATCTACAGATCTGAAAAGCTTGTATGTTTTGAAGTACATCTCAAAATCAGCCATGCTTTATGTATTCTCTGCTGCATTCTAATCTACAAACAACAATCATCAGTGTTGCTGTCAATGGGGTACAAATGCTAAATAGTGTAAAACCTTAACCTTAATTTTCAGTGTTTGTTTTATGGGCTTTCAGATATTCATTTGTTTGTCAGAGCAGCCATTAAATAAGAGAGCAGCAGTTAAATAAGACTGAATAGTCTCACTGATTTCTGCATTGGGAAACTTTTAGGGATATGAGGTGGAGGTACATTGACAGGACAGCACTATGAGATTGCCACCATCATCAAGGTTGTACAAAAATAATTCTGTGGTTAGGTAAAGGTTTTTAATTTCTACAATTGGAATTATAGCTACATTAGCAAGTAGAGAGGGTTAATATTTTTTAAAATCTGAGGAACAGGCCAGAAGATAAAATTATTTATATCTGTCATCACTTTTTCACCAAAGAGTTCTGAAAACTTTCATCTTCTTAGTAACCAAGAAAGGTGGGAGGAATATTGTCCAATATTGTAAATTGTTGCTTCAAGATATGCATGTGAGTAAATACCTGTAATATTGTGGATTTACTTGTTTTACTAAAATTAAACCCCCTGAAAACCTTTTATGAGCAGGATAGTGAAGTTTTTTTGTACTTGGTGTCATAAGATGTAGTAAGTATAATTATACGCTTGCACTGTTTCCAAAGATCCTTCATTGATAACATACATTTTCTTTAATAGAAATTTAATCTGAAATGGATCTTGACACAGCAATATATGGAATAGAGAAGACTATTCCTAATGAACTGTTTTTTTGAGAAAACACAACCTCTTTTTTCTTGGATAACATACTTGAAAATCCGTTCTCAGTTTCTTAAATTTGTATCTATGGAGAAATCTTTATGGATATGTATGAAATCACATGTATTGTATGAAACCCCAAGGACTGGAATGTAATTTCTGAGTGATTGTACAGATAATATTGGTTTAGATGGTTCCTTACCAGAAAGACATTGTATAATTTGAAAGGAGGTAGATAGAAGCAAGCAAGACAATAAGTATATCAAAGACACAGAAGCTAACCAGTCACTTCCTGAGGAAACTAACTGACATTTTCTCTGACTAAACTTAAAAGTCTTTCTTAATTTGAAGAAAAAGGGCTACTCTAAAGGTTACTTGTTGGGCTGTTGCAGTGCAGCAGTTGTGCTATGTGTGCCCCAGCTTGGTGGAAGTCTGGTTTAGCCAGCACATGGTGGAGGGTCCCTCATGCCTCCTTTCAGCATGTTGCTGCTTAATTCTTCATATCCTTTGTGTTGTCATGATTACATGAGCTGGATTGGGAGTAGAGTAGTCCCTTGATTACCAGTAGCTCTTTTGCCTTCAACAGACTTCAGGTATTAGCAAGTGTGATGGAATCCAACAGCTTGGACATGGTGCTACCCTCCCTTAATTTGTGAAGTGGTTTGCATCTGCCGGTCGTTTTGGTTTTTACTTCTGAAAAAAACCACAAGTTTTTTCTGCTGTACCACACACATTTGTATTCAGAGAGAGTTGGGGAGCCATAGCTGATGCTGGTTTATTTTCAAATTGATAATCAGGGGTGTCACACTAGGTAAGGCTACAGAAATGGTCTGTAAGCTTGATGACAAGCATATAGTTAGGTGGAAGGAGCAGAGATCTGCATCGGTCATAGGACAAGTATTACCTGCTGAGAATTCCTTTAAAAATCTTTCTTAGGAAAATACTGTGCATGTGTGTAACTCATAAATTGGCGCTGTCAGGAATAAGAGAAAATACTAGCTATTGCAGTGGGAGGGGAAAAAGTTTCCTATTTAGAGAACATGTTTACTCAGGCACTAGGGAAAAGGACGAAATAGACTGATTGTAAGGATAAACAAGAAAGACCAAAGGTCTAGACTGGAACCCTGGATTCAGGCCTACATCTTAATTAACAGTTTTTACTTATACACACAACCCAAACCACATGCTAGGAACACTTACAACCTGTCAGTTCAGATTTTGATTTACATCAGAACTTTGAGGTGTTTACATTAGCTTTAGTTTAAAAGTTTCTGATTATCCTTAAATGCAAATTGAACACAAGTTTCTAAGATGTGAATTTGTACCACAATTTAAACCACTGCCTAGTGTTATGAAGATGTTTGGATTTGCCTGTTATTTTTATGCAAAACTTGAAAGTGCAGGCAGCTTTTTCATTATAGTTTGCTTTTGGGCCAATGCCAGCTTCCAGAGAAAGAAGCATGTAGGAGAAGCAGAGCCAGAGACCCCCCTCTGACAAAGGGAAGGACAAGCATAGCAAACAGATGCAAAGATACCCTGTTAGCCTCTTTGGTCAGCACCACTCCACTGTCTCCCAGTGGCTGATACTGTTAGAGCTCCTGTGAGAAGCCTCTAAAGAGCACAGGACAGAAGTAGCTTCATTCAAGCACAGGCTGTGAGTGGAGCAGTGGAGTGGGTGATGGGAGAGTGCCAGGATGACTCATTTTTGTTTTAAAGTTCACAACAAATAAACAAATGTGGTTGGTCAGTACCAGACTATTCTATGCATTTCCAAAGTCAATGTGAAAGTATTCAGCAGTCATTGAGAACTCTTTTGGTGCCTACAATATGTAAAGCATAAATACTAAGAGAGTCCGAGCCTGAGGCATCATGTGCACAGCCTCTGTTGAGACATACATTTCGTTTAAAACATTGATAAAAGAGAGCAGGTAGGATGGAAGGTCAAAATAAATAGCTTTTAGTATGATTATAAACAGATGCTATTTCTTTACTTGATTTAAAACTCACAGAGAAAAATAATAAAGGTATTTTTTTCAAGCATATTTCATGTTTTCCACTTGTATGTTTACTAAAGCCCAAGTAAATAGGAGTGTTGCCAGTTATTTCAGTGAGAGCAGGATTGACCCTATATATAGTACTGAAACATCTCAAACTAGTTTATTTCCACAAAAGTGAATCCCTAATTTTACTAAATAAGCATTTCCTTACAGACAGCTGTATACAATTACTATAAACTATGGAGAAGTTAGCAAACGTCAGAATATCATTTATGATTCTTGTCTTTGCTATTAAAAGAACCAAAAGGGGTAGAATTTCATTAAATTAAATATTTCACTGTCAAGACTGGTGTTGTTACAATGTACAGAGCAAACTACAGATGAATAGCTATAGTCAGAAACTCAGCATTTAAAGTTTTGGTGGTGTTTTTTGTTTTTGTTTTGTTTTGTTTTGTTTTGTTTTTTAAATAAAGTTTGCCTTGTTTTCCCATAAGACTTTTTTTTTTTTTTTTTTTTTTTCCCAGAGATGAATATGTCTGGCTCTCATTCTGGTATCTTTTTCTTTTTTTAGCTTCCTGAAATGACTCATATTCAGACACGGCGACCCTGGTTGATGTTTCTCCTACAGAACCTTGGATTACTATTAGGCTGGCTTTGCCTCTTGCTTTTGGCTCTTTATGAACAGAAAATTAAAATTTAAGTTTTCTGATGGAAATCTTGAAGTACCACTTATGACAGTGGATAGCGTATTCACAGTTTTGTCATGTCTGCTATAGTGATATATAAATTAAGTTTCTGGGATTTTTATATTTGAACAGTAGATAACTATTTCACTTCATTAACTTATTCTTCAGATTTTGTAATTTTTTTTTTTTGTAAACATGAATGTTTAGAATTATGTTTTATTTGTTACTGAGTTTACCAGATGCTATGTTCAAACTCACAGGAGCTTTTGATTAGTTTTTATTGAGGCTATTCTAGTTGAATGCTCTAAGTGATCTCTGCCAGTCTGCTTGAAGAAAATAATAAAACTTTTTTATATGGAGTAAATAAAGTGGACTAATCTTAGTTGAGTAATTTGAAGCAGACACCTTTTTTTGTATTTCTATAAAACTAAAAAGTATAGTAAACCTAAACCTAAACTTTCAAATGGCATACAGCAATCTCAGAATATCTGCATTACCTACTTTGCCTACATAAAGATCCTCAGTAATCACATCTTACTCTCCGCTATGGCATGTACAAAATGACAAGTGTAAATGTTGAAGTTTATGATTTGTAATTCTGAGACTATTCTTTTCCAACTGTAATATAGTTTCTCATATGTGTGATGGCACCTGTGACAGTCAGGCATTGGACTGTAGTAACTGTCAGAGTAACCACTTTCTGCATTATTGCACCTCTGTTGGTTGCTTATAGCAAATGCTTATGAAGAATTATAAGAAGAATGTTTAAGTCGTTTTTCCCTGTTATCCCTTCCAGGCACCTGAAATCAAGGCATCACTTGGGTCAGATGTTGCTTCTGAGCCATCATATTTACTGAACAGCAGCAATGATTTCCCATCAGCAATTAGCTTATTCATACATATGCGATGTTCATTGTAGAAAGAGCTTTTTCAATTGTCTAAAGTGCATGTAGCTGTGCTCTCTTACGGTCTCACTGCAATTCCTTCTACCCTGAGTGATTTTTGTGTAATTAGTCCTCAAGGTTTCAAGGGAATTCTGCATAAATTGGGATGACTCATTTAATTTAGTATTGCAGAATCAAGCCTGAAACAAATGTACAAATTCTGCCCTGATTATGAGGTGCTGAGCAACTTGCAGGAAGTACTGAGCAACACTTAGCCATGCTATTTCTGCTACTTACATACTTACTCAATTTTTTAATGTAAGGACTCCCCCCTACCTAACTTATATTTTTGTGTGATAATTGAGATGCATTCTTTCTCCCTCCTCTGATGAATTGTGGAAAGTGGGCGAGCAAGTTCCAGAACAAACATATATTCTTTATGCAGCAAGTGGATATTTTCTTTTCTTTGTCTTAACTCAGGCATGAAATATGGCTACCCTATGACATGGTATGACTGTCTCACAATGTGTCCTGTGTTTATTTGACAGCTTGTAGTGAAGGTACAATTTTTCTCACATTACAGATGGGAATAGTCTATTCTCCTAGAGTAGACTGTCAGAACTGTCAGTCCTCAAAGGTTTCGTGGGCACCATACTACCTCATCAACTAAATGCAAAGTGAATAATAATGAATTTCATTGTTTATAGTAGTCCAAATTTGTGGGCTTTTGAACCTCTAGTAATTCTCATGCTTAGCCTTGGGAAAAAACACTTAAAGATCATGTTAAGGTAGATATGCTCTCATTTTCGATACCAGTTGATTACGAGAATCTGTAGCAAATACCCTGATGCACATCTGAATGTACATCTAGACACTTACATACCTTCAAAAACCTTGTCCCAGACAATTTATCCAAGGTCACACAGGAAGTCTCTATCTGGATAAAGAGATGAACTGAGCTGTTTTAAGCCCAAACTAAAATCTTAACTTGTTTTACTTAGGTGTGCAACTACTGTGATTGCTTTTCCTGTTGATTCAGCCTTGAAAGATGAGCTGAGAAGCCATGAATGATGCTTCTCTTCTCAAATTTTACATTTTCAGGAGTTGTTGCTTGCTTTTATTGAAGTAGGATTTTTAAAAAGTAGTTTCCCAGTGTTTCATCTGTTTGTATTTACACCGACTCACTCCACGACCTTCAGCTCTGACAGTCAATTCAAGCAATAGCAGGGCACCACTAGATGTAAGCAAAATCAATTCTAGTATCAGATGGTGCAAATTAATATTGGAAACATTTGTTATTTCAAAGAGAAGAGCTACCATAATTTGGGTGTTTATGTGTGCATAGTGTTCACTACCACAGAAAACATACCAGTATGGTCATGTTTTGGCAATGTTATAGTATTCTGAATCATTATTATTATTATTAGCATCAGCATCATTAACATGTATGAAAGAGGGCAAGCAATTTCTAGCAGTGTGTATTTCATAGTTGCACATCAGCATAGATTCACATCCTGACATCTGATGTCATTCACATCACATCTGTGAACCTATTGTGTCCACCTCTGTTCAGAAAATACCATATTTTGGCTATATATAAATTTATCAGGTTTCTTGACCACATTTGACAACCAAGTATGTTTACACAGCTTCCACCACAGGCACAAATACGTTGATCAGAATGCCAGTTAGTCTTTATTCCTGCCTCAGAGTTCAAAGGCTTTTGTGGTGTTTGACAGAAAGTGAGCAGTTCAGTCACTGTTCTGCCCTGCTGTCAAGTCTGAACATCTGAAGTCTCACTAGCATAGGGAAATTTTAATTTCCATGGCACTTGTGAGAGAACTATCCCTACTACATAAAGCTAGAGCCTCTGCTTTAATTTTCTTGATATTCTTTTATTTTCTTTATATTATTGTCCTTAAAAAGATTCTGAAGGTGGAGTAACACCACACATAAAACAAGATTAGACTGTAGATTTGGAACAATGGAACATCTCTCTTACGTGGAAAGGCTGAGAGACTTGAATGTGTACAGCCTGAAGAAGAGATGACAGAGAGGAAATCTTATAAATGCTTATAAATATCTAAAGAGTGGGTGTCAGGAAGATGGATCCAGACACCTTTTAGGTGTTCTCAGTGACAGGATAAGGGGCAACAGGCACGAACTGGAACACAGGACGTTTCAGCTGAACATAAGGAAAAAATGTCATTATTTTGAGGGTGACGAGCACTGGAACAGGCCATCCAGAGAAGTTATGGAATCTCCTCAGCTGGGGATATTCAAAACTCACCTGGACATGATCCTATGCAACCTCTGATGGGGGTTGGACTGGATGATCTCGAGAAGTCCGTTCCAACACCTAACATTCTGTGATTCTGTAACAATGCATCATACAGAGGGCTGGAAACTGTTCCTGTAGGTCACTGAATTAGAAAAGAAAGCCATGGTAAACTCAAACTCAGATCTACCTGCAGGATTAATTTATTTATTAATTTAATTTATTTATTTACTTTTTGTCCATGTTCTGTGAAAATCCCAAGTAGGACAGAAAAATACAGTTTTCTGCCCTTACAAAAGACAAGATGGAGGATAAGTATTCTTACAAGGCATTCTCTTTTTGTTTGTTTTAAATTCTGTAGACTTTATTCATACAGATTTCAAACATGACTCTATTTAAAGCCAGTTATGTCTTTTTGTTCCTCCAAACCTTACAGACAGAGACCATAATATGCCAATGTTTTCACTGAGTCAAATCCTGAGTAAGGACTGCAGAACTTCATCACTTGCAGCTCTTAAATCATGACTAGGTATCTATCTAAGAGGTATGCAATTACTCAAACAGATGTTATGTGCTTGATGGAGAGATTACTTGGTGAGGTTTTACAGCCTGTCAGGCAGTTCTGACTAGATAATAATAATGTTACTTTGAAACCCTAAAATACATGAATCTACAGATACAGGAATTTTTCTGGAAGAAGCTGGTTAGTATTTCTCTTTCTTCTATTCTTAGTTTTCAGGCAGTCTCAAGAAGAAAAAAAAAAATATAGAAAATATCTTGCTTTCCTACACAGCAAATGAGAGAAAAAAGAAAGGATTCGTTTGCTACAGTATGTTTTCCTGGAAGTTTAATGGCACAGGACCTCATAAAAAATACTTCCAATTCCAAACTACCAGGGCTTCTAAGCATAAGAGAGCTGACCTTGTACCTCTCTGTTCTGTATACCTTATGCGTTACCCAGTGACTGCTAAGATAAATTGTATCTTCCTTGCAGCCAGCTATGCTAATACCCTTAGAAGTTTCTGGAGCACATCTGCATGTTTTGAATACTGCCGCCTATTCCTTCACTGTGTTTTATTCCTTAGGCATGCTCCAGAGACAAAAAATACCCTTTTTATATAAGAAAACATGGTTAGTTTTAATATGTTTATTTGGATTGTTTCTCTTTCACCTTGCCATTGCATTTGAGAAAGCATGTTATAATTATAACAATTTTTTGCCTGCAGCTATAAACCAAAAAGTTTTACATTAAAGTAAGAGTTAGGGTTGATAATTGAGAAGGCCATACTTTATCAATGTTGTTAGCTTTTCTTGTTTCACTGTAACCTTTTGTCAAGTCTTTCTCTCATCTTAAAAATAAGCTGCCTTCTATTGTGAGAGTAGCTGTAGGAATACGACTACAGTAAATGCAAGCAGTACTTACACAATGGCTTTAATCAAAACAAAAAGTCCTGCAATTTATTTTACTAGATCCACCTTCATTCGCTTCTGCCCAAAAGAAAAAAAATCCCCAGATGGAGCTGTTGCTCGGGGTCACGTAGGGGAAAGTAAGAACTGCCTTCTGCCTTTTATGTCTCTGATAGCAGGACCAAGGACAATGGGAGACCCTGCGTAGACATCTGGTTGCATTGAAGTCACTGTCAAGCTCAGAACAGCATCCTAGTGCAGGGGGTGCAGAAATTGCAGAGGGCTGGTGCTGTCGTTTTTTTTTGCAGGAATGACAGGATGCAGAGCAGGCACGGGGACTCCAGTGAGGCATACTTCAGCGCAGCACTTCAACAGTTGTAGCAAAAGGATCAAAGACTTTATAGCTGTCTCTGTATCATCCTGCAGGAGCTCACTTCAGAGCAAATTCTCGGACAGTTTGCATGTTGTTTTGGCTTTGGATGTGAAGGATATAATGAAAATGATTTGGCTGATAATCTTGTGAGTACAGGCTCCTGCAGTGCAATAATCCACAGGACCCCAGCAGTCAGGGTGACCCAAGGGAATGCCACTTCTCTGCAAAGGGACCTCCCTCACTCTCTTCCGTTTATGCTCTCACAAATAAAGGACAAGGTCCGTAGCCATGACCATGGGGGTCCACCTCCACATTGCAGCTGCAGGGCAGCAAAAAGAGTGTGATGTGACAGCCTCTCATCCCTAGGGTCTCAGATCTGACATTGCAGGAGGGTATTAAACACAGGACCCTGTAGCAACCTAAATCTGCCTAGCAACCGTTTCTAAATTGGCTGAAGATAATACCAACCAAACATTATTCCAGTGTTATAGACATGCCCATGTGTGACATCATTTTGTTCTACTGCAGCTGTCTGGGGAACCCTCCCTCATCTATTTCCCAGGGGCCAGCAGAAACTAGCTTGACCTATCTGAGAGACATGACAACTGATATGCCTAGGGGAATAGGCTAGTCCATTACTATGATACATTCCAAGCTTACTTTAAGACCCCACTAAATTCTGCCATCACTCCATGGACTCTCATACTGCAGGGAAGGCACCAGGACAATGTCTGCACTGGTCTGCTGGGCAGTTGCCCAAGGCTATCCTTACCAGGCTGCATGGAAGGTGAGCAGGAACCATATTTCAGGCCTGACAATTGTTTCAGAGTATCCCAGGTGTCTCTGTCATTGCATTTCAGATATGGCATCCATGAGCATACCACCTCATACCAAAACCTTTTTTGGCTTTTCTGGCAATGGCTTTATGGCTTTTGTCCTGTCACCTCCTGTCTACGCTATGCAAATGTCACAAATCTTATGGTATGGGCTCTTACCTCTTCTCCTGCACCACCCATACTGATGGTTTTGGAGCAACGTGTTGCAACAGTTTGTGACTTTTGATGTGCAGAAAAGGCCAACAGAGCACTGGAAATTTCACTGAGAAGAACAGAGAAGATACTATAACCTACACTGCGGTACCAGGATTTTTATCTAATTTGAGAGACACTGCTATGAGTATGTAACACAAACCCAAGCAAATAATTCTTTTGTATCCAACAATAAAGTGTGTTGGTGTTGCCTTGGTGGCTTTAGGTGGTTTTATCACTAGTAACTGGTAGTGTGTCCTTAATTTCAGGACTTCAAAGGCCATCTTCATATTCTTCTGCAAAGGTTTAGTTTACGAGCAAAACTAGACCTACTTTCTGGCTGCCATCCCAATCCAGACGTGCGTGGGTACTGAAAGCAAAACTCATCTATATACCTGGTACAACAGCTCAGTTGCAAGTAGCTGTCATTACCAGCAAGCTTAGAAATGTTTAATGAAAAATGTACATCTGGTGATTTGGTATGACCATGACAGTAGTTGGAAAACATGACATCCACTACTGAGTTGTAGTCCAGAGTGCAACTCTTTTCCCAGGTACTATCCATGAGGATCCTCTCCCATGAGTACTGGAAACATTCTGTTGTACTTGCGGACTTCACTCATGATAATTTTTAATTTTTTTATGCACTTTATACAAGGCTTCAGAGGAAAGGATGAAATGGAGAATAAGGCCTTTCCGGTAATTAGGTAAGAAATTAATATAAGTGCTAATGCACTCTAAATTGCAGTGTGATTCATCATCCTGCGCAAATGCAACATATCTGTCTTTTCAATTGGACACAAACAGGGCAAAACAGATACATAATAGGAAGGCCAGAACAGGTAAGAGTCCATGAGAAAGTTCTTGTAGATGACTGTGTAAAGGTCAAAACAAACAACTTACATGTAAAGAATATTACCCCCTCCTCACTGTAGTTCATTCTCATTGATAAACACAAAACCCACACAATTCTTTGCAAATGCTGCTGGAAAATATCATGTCTAAGAAGTCAAGCTTCAACTCTGGAAATAGTTTAAATATTACAAAACAGATTACTTTTAATAACTCTTAAACTTGAGACATGCCTTGAAAATAAGATCCATATGTTCATAGTCATATATTTTGGAAAATACATATTCATAGTTGATGAAATCGGTACAATTTTGTGTGCAGGATTTCAATTCCATTTCAAGTAATGGGAAGGAAAACAGCTTATGAGAGCATAGTCCATTTTCTATCATTTCCTACTACCATAAAACCCATGTTTTAATTTGTCTTATTGTACTTGCAATTAGCAAGAATATGCCATTTGTCTAGACAACAGAGTAGCTGACTGTCTGGCATAGCTTTTCTGACATGATTAGGGTGGACTAAGAAAGCACATGACTATTTGTTGTAAATTCTTCTCTAGCATGTCATATTTTCATACGCCATCAAAATTCTTATGTTGGATTGCACTTAAGTAACCCTCCTTTCTCGACCTTGATTCTCTTTCATGGAGTTGTGTTTTTTAGAAGTAATTATAATGTATTACACTTGAGTGAAATGGGTTTTTTTGTTTCCTTCCCTTCCTCCTATTTAATTTCTTCCCCTAGTACAATTTCTGCTATTTGCTAAGTTTCAATATTGGTGGAGAAAAACTAATTTGACAATCTTTTTTCCAGATATTTCATAATTTTGGTGTATGCTGGATAATGGGGACATCAGAAAGGTGGTCTGAATTCTAAGGAAGCATACCTAAATCAAGAGCAGCTCCCACCCACTTTTTGTTGGTATCAGAAAGGATAGTTGAGCTTTAAAGAGAAAAACCCCCAAAACAAAATAACAAAAACACCAAAACCAACAACAAACAAATGAACAAACAAACAAAACAGACACACACACACAAACCTAACCAAAAGAACAAAAGATTTAAAAAGCATTCTGAAAATACCATCACCATCAGTTTACACCAGACTGTACATGATTAGATCCCCTGCACTTCTTGAATCACTCTTATTTAAAGTTATTTCTTCTCAGCTGAGATGTATTAGCTGACACTGTGCCTAATCTTTCGCAAGTTCTCAGTAAAACAATTGCTAACCACTTTCACTTTTACAGCCTACTATTATTACAGACAATGACACAGAAAAACATTTCCTAATAATGGATAGTAATTTGATTTAGGCAATAGAAAATGGAAATTCCTGACAACTTGAAATAGATACTAATGAACTTCCAATATACTCTCCAGTTTACAGTTCTGGTATGAATGTAAATCTTAACATTGAGTTGCCTTTGATTCTCTCCTATTTAGAGAGTTCCCATACTTTCCCTCTTCCTCCAGAGATCACAACACAAAAGGTCTCTTAGATTCAACACAGTAAGAAAAAATCTTCAGGCCCCTAGCTTTCTCAAGAATTATGTTTTTTATGTTCAAAATGCCTATTGGAATAGTAAAAAGGACCTTTTATCTCTTCTGCACTTTTGTCCCACTTATTTCATAAACAGCCACCTTTGACAAAGGTTGGTGGTTCATGCAGGAAGAAGCAGACAGTCTTGGCAGAAGAGACATTCATGTTCACTATACTCATGATTACAAAATATTATTAAAAGTCTGATTCAGACTTTGCTCTTTAAATGCTCTTACGTCCAGCGAGACTCAGCTCATAGCATGTAAATTAATAAACCACTTCTGAATTCTCTGGTAAGTTTTATATTGGTGGAAATTTACTGAAAGCAATGTTTTCTGCTTATACTATTTTAAACAAGAGAAAATATGGACTTAAGCCTGCACAGTGCCTCTGTTGCTGAGATCTCTGTGATAAGGATATAATCTGAAATGCAGCCGGCAATCAGCACTTTTTCTCAAGTACTAGAAGTTCCTGGGGAGTATGTTTGATGAAAAACATACTATGTGTTCATTTATCCCCTATGCCTATTTGAAATGTGAGATATAAACATATCTACAAACATATTCTACAAACATAATCAACAAATCTATATCTGGTTTACATCCTTCAGTCACCAAAATAACATTTTGTTAGCTAATTCATTGTGGAACTGATTTTTAACAAAATAGAAGCAAATTCAATTTGTTAAGTTTAACCCGATCACATAATATCCTTCCAGTAAGACTACCTCTACAGACCTGGCTGCCTTTTGTTATTGTTTTCTGGTGACAGATAGGCTGCTGCAAATACTTCTACTATAATTGATCTCCCCCAAGGGGAAAAACAACAATGACAGAAAGAGTTGAAAGTAGGTTTCTTAATTATATGGTAGTGCACCTTACAGTAGGAATGGGTCCTTGAGATTTTTAGTTCTATGAAGATAAGACAAATGAGACTGGACAAACCCCCCATGCAATACTTAATACCTCTGTGCCTGCTAGATAATAATAATCAATGGCAAAGTAACACTTTTGGCACTAGATTGCTTCTCTTTGACTCTGCCTGATGACTACTTCTACTATTTTCACTATTTACAGTGTTTCATAATACCTACATAAATGTGAAACGCTCTCTCAGGAAAAATCTAATGAGGAAGAAAGTTCCTTCTCAAATGAGATTTTTCCATGCTTCATCTATCACATTATCCCATCAGTTGAGCTCTGCAGAAAGGTAAGAAAATGAAAAAACTTCTACAAGAGTTTAATGGAAAATTCAATCCTCAGGGATTTCCCAACAGTTTTAAGCAGCATACATGGGTGCTTCAGGTTACTCCTATGGCCTGGAGAATTTGTCAATCTGTCTATTAGTAGTCAGATGCAATAAAAGACATTTTCTTAGGTCTATGCAATAGATTTTGGAAGACAGCACTGGAACTAAAGAACAGGATGGTCAGTGAAAATTCTGGATCTAGTGAGTTGAGTCTAATCTTCTCCTGAGAACACACACCGTATCTTCCAAAGGTAGGACCATGGTCACCCTTCTCTTTCAGACTGTCTCAAGGAAGCTGTTCTGCCAGATTTTATAGATCAGCATGGCAAATCAGAATACTCAAAAGCTACTCCAAAACTAGATAATCCCAATTTCAGAGACTGCTTATGCATTTTCTGCAGGGCCTATGAAATGTACATATAGAAACAGACCTTGGAGAAAAGACTGGAGTCCAGAAGTGACAAACTCATCACCAGGCTGGAGAGTCACAGCACCACAGATGAGCTGAGGTGGGAAGGGACCTCTGGAGATTGTCTGGTCCAAGCACCCTTGGGAAGTTTGCCCACAGCCATATTCAGCTAGGTTTTGAGAGTCTCCAAGGATGAAGACTGTACAGCCTTGCTGGTCGTTGTGTGACAGTGCTCAGTCACCCTCACAGTAAATGAAGTTTTTCTTATGTTTAAGTAGAATTTCTCTAGAAGGACTTAGAGAGGAAAGGCAAACGCCATCAGCTTTTGGTCCAAAGACATGACATACAGCAACCTTACCCTGACTTTGTTCTTTCCATCTAGCCTTATAGAGTCCCCACGAAGTACAATATTCACTGTCATACTGCTGTTATGGACTCAAGGAAGAATGACAGATGAGAGAGATACTGCCTAGTTATTTTGTCCTGTCTAACACACCTAGCCAGTCCCTGCAAATTAATACAGTTTATACTGCAACAAGGAGTATTAGAGCTACAGAGTTTTATTATTAAGCTTAAACAAGTAAGCATTTTCAAAAAATAAAAATCACAAGCTCTACCTTACTACCTACAACCTCCAGCCATCTCCATTTTTCCATAACCAAAGG
The DNA here is from genome assembly GCF_000747805.2 of Chaetura pelagica. NCBI lineage: Eukaryota > Metazoa > Chordata > Aves > Apodiformes > Apodidae > Chaetura > Chaetura pelagica. The sequence goes on from NW_009970726.1 coordinate 96,149, forward strand.
TATATGAATATGTGAAGAACCCAAACAGCATTTAATAAATAATCTTATTTGGAAATGTGAAATTCAAAGAATAACATCTTCTTTTTATAAGTTAACAGTTTAATTACTATCAATAAAATTCTTCAGTTTTCCGCACTGCAGAGTTCTGACTGTACTATGAGTTTTCCATGCTTTTGTAATCCCAAAATGTGCCCATCAGATAACATTTTCTATTTGGATAGCACTTTGTTTCTTTCCAAAGTTGTTCATAACTCTGAAACATAAGCTTTAAAATGCCAAGTTCATATGATGTCCCTTTTTCTGAGTGAATGCACCCTCAGTTAAAGCAATAGCCCCTCATATCTCAGAGATTGCACTGAGAGAAACCAGGAAGAAGTTGAAGATAAACATAAGTGAACTACAGTAACGAATCAAATGTATCTCAAAGGTGATCTTAATGCATTTTAATTGTATAATTCAATTTAACATAAATTTTATAAATCACAGAACCTTAGATTAGAATAGTTCTGAATCCCTGCTTCATTTCTATAGCAGTTTCAGGCCTGACTCCTGTTTAATGTCATTGAAATTCATCTACGCAGAAGAGTTTTGCATCCCCACAGGGATTCAAAGGGGTCGTTTTAGCAAAATAACAGCTGGCAGACTTCAGAACTCCTCTGCTGTCCTCAAGGGACCACATAAGAAGACAAATCTTTATGTATCTGAGAGAATTGGTGTAGCACAAGTGGATCATATGCAGAACTATGATTCTTTCAGAAGACCACAGACATTTGCAGTAGAATGGAAGCAGGATTTCTGTCTTTTTTAGTACTTCATTAGAATAGAAGATAAACAGTAATCAGGTAAAATATGGGAAATGAGAAGAGTAGAAGGAGTTAAACAAGACTGTATATAAGAAAAAGGCTGCCCCACAAGCAAGAGCTTCTTTGGGCCCTGAATATGCAGTGACTCTGTCACCTCCGCAAGCTCAGAGAGAAAAGTATAATTGGGTATAATTGCCCAGTAATTACTTCAGCCCATCCAATAACAGCTGAGTTTGGCTTTCTCTTCCCTCTGGAGACAGACGTTGGGATAGTGCTCCTCTACCTAGTCTAGCTTTTTCATAAGCAGTGTTACAACATAGTTAGGCCTAACTTTGGCAAATGTAGCTCAGAGAGGAAGTACAGGACAGACTGACAAATGGGTCATTTGGTCACACAGCTTTTACATCCCCTGAAAAGTAAGAATGACTTTAGGATGCAGTTCACCCTGATATTCAAGTCTGTAACAGCAGTTTGAGTTACAACAAGCAACTCCAAGCTACTACCTTCCTACCCAGGAAAGTCTGTTTGAAGGCAAGTCAAGCTTCTACACTGTTACGCAAACATGGTAATATCCAAACCAACACTCCAATTTTAAAAATTAAAATGCAAATAAAAATTTAAAAATATCACATTGGGCCCATCTAGTCTGGCTAAAGCTTAAAGGGCAAATGCTAGCAAAAATATGATATTTATCCTTCAAAAAAAAATTAAATTGTTTACGTCTTGCTATCAAAAATTGATCAGCATTTATAGTTGTAGTTACCTGCTCAATATTTCTTCTGTAAAAAAACAAAGGCAAATTATTTCTTTATCAGTATAATAAATTATTTGGAAGTTCACAAACATGTATTTCTATGCTATTTCAAGTACTTTCATAGATTTACAGAACTATTCAGGTTGGAAAAGACCCTTGGGATCACCAAGTCCAACCATCATCCGTACTCTACAAAGTTCTCCCCTAAACCATACCCACCAACACGACACCCAAATGACCCTTAAACACATCCAGGGATGGTGACTCAGCCACTTCCCTGGGCAGCCTATTCCAGTGTCTAGCCACTCTTTCTGTGAAAAATTTTTTTCCTAATGTCCAGTCTAAGTAGTACATTGTACTAATTAGTACATTGATCCAATGTTTTCTCAAAGATTTATCAGGTGACTATAACTAGATAGCACTTCACAAAGGTGCTGCAAGATAACATGGAGGATACATTAGGTCCTGCATCTGGGTCAGGGCAATCCTAAGCACAGATACAGATTGGGTGGAGAAGCCTTGAGGAGAAGGACCTGGGGATGTTGGTTGATGGAAAGCTCAACATGAGCCAGGAATGTGCACTTGAAACCCAGAAACCCATCAATGTCCTGGGCTGCATCAAAAGAAACATGGCCAGGAGGTTGAGTGAAGTGATTCCCCCCACCCCTTCTCTGCTCTTGTGAGACCCCACTTGGAGCACTGTGTCCAGTTGTGGAGCCTTCAACACAGGAAGGACATAGAGCTCTCAGAGTGAATCCAGAGGAGAGCCACAAAGATGATCAGAGGGCTGGAGCACCTCTCCCAGGAAGACAGGCTAAGAGAGTTGGGGCTGTTTAGCCTGGAGAAGAGAAGGCTCTGAGGAGACCTCATAGCAGCCTTCCTCAAGGGGGCCTACAGGAAAGCTGGAGAGGGACTTTTTACCAGGGTGTGTAATGATAGGACAAATGGTAGTGGTTTTAAGCTGGAAGAAGGCAGATTTAGGTTAGACATTAGGAAGAAATTATTTAGTGTGAGGGTGGTGAGACACTGGAACAGATTGCCCAGGGTTGTGGATGCCCCTTCCCTGGAAGTGTTCCAGGGCAGGTTTGATGAGGCTTTGAGCAACATAATCTAGTGGAAGGTGTTTTTACCCATGCAGTGGGGTTGGAACTAAATGATAGTTAAGGTCCCTTCCAACCCAAGCCTTTCTAGGATGATACTCTGTGTGTTCGTTGCAGCAACATTTGCTCCTGTTGACTTTTTATTCCAAAAGTCATTCGCTCCAGGAAAAGTTCTTCTTTCACCTTCAGACTCATATTTTACTCCTGTCAAATGAAAGTAAATGTCTTGTGCTGCAAAACAGCTATGGAATTGCAAACAACTCCAATTCAGCCAAGGAATGCTGTTTCAATAATATTTAATCCCAAGTAAATATATCAAGCAATTTATCTTTAAAATGCTGTTTCCTTAAGAAGTATGATTCCTATCCTCTTGATGACACAGGTTAGTGGGTTTAGCATTGAAGCCATTATAAGCTCACTGGTTGGTAATTCAGTCTGATTTCACCATGCAAATGGTGGCACCATTTAGTTATAAACAATATAAACCAGAAGTTGTTGATATGATTTCTCTACAGAAACTAGTACATGTTTTCTCAATGCTGTCATATTGTCTGGGTCAGATACATATTGCTCATAAAACTATGGCAAATAACACTTCATATCATAAATCATATGAAAATATTAATATTTTCAGTGAGGTAACTCCTACCTTTATATTGCATGTCTGCCCTAAGAACACATTTATGGTCTGAAAAAAATCTTGATAATGAAAGTGGTAGTAAATGCAATCTTAGGAATAATGTATACTTCACATTAACCACTTATTTATGGTGTGGGCCAGACCCAAGATAGTAGAAAAGAAAATTAATAGCTATTTTCTGGCAGGAGAGTTTACTCCATTATTATGCACTAGATATCATAACAAAGAAGAGCTGTTTCTCTTTGGGCTCTCCTAGTGAATTGACAAGATATTTGGCTGTCATCCGTAAAATTTTTTGATATACAAAACCAGGCCTTGCAATAAATATTTACATTTGGTTTTTTATATAAAGCACTGTGCCAAGATCAAATGAGAAAAAAGGCTTTAAACCTTCAAAAATGTTGAAGTAATATTTAGCTTTTCCCGTTTTAAATCATTCCTTCCTTTTAAGTGTATTCTAATTTGGGAATTCCTAGCAAGATCAAATTGTCTGAGGTCTTTAACATAATGGAAGAGAAAATTTGGAAGCTGCCATATAAAATAGGTTATTACCCCTGTTTTCTACCCAAGATTTTAGTTTCAGAAGCTTACATGGGTATTTCAGGTCTCTTCAGTGAGCTTATTTTGTAAGGAAATGATTTGTATCTGAGTAGATCTCATTTTAAGGACTTGGGTATTTTAAACACTGGCTGGTACAAAATCTTCAAGTGAGAATTTTGTTTTAATTTATTTATTAAAGAGTGTCACAACCAAAGTAAGCCAAGCTGCCTTATATGAAGAAATGGCAAAGAGGGCAGTAAAGGTAGATAACAGTGTTTCCTGCCTTTTTCATGAGCCTGTAGGGTAAGGGTGTAACAGGGGGAGAGCAGAGGGTTTGCCAAGGGTACCCAGCTCAGAGCTAGGCAGTGTGCTGCTGCATTTCTGCCCCGGCTTTCAAATTCCCACCAGCTGTGACTGTATAGAGGAGTTGTGTCAGGATGGCACTTAGATAAATGCGTTGCTCAGACTTGCCAGATTCTTATTGTGAAGTACCAGAGTATGGCGTTACTGAATCCATATAAGGAAGAGAGGAACTCTCAGTATTCCAACCTGTTCTCAGGCTGTGATAAAAGGGCTGTGTGGTAGTTGTCACTTTCTCAAAAGAAAAACAGTTCTAGAAAATTTAGAGAACTGCAATAAACCAACTTTATCTTGTGGCAGTTTTAATACTTGATAGAAGCCCTGAGTGCTGGAGCAATCAAACTAGAAAAATCTGATTTCCTTTCTGGAGTGACTTACCTGGCAATGCTCGGAGAACCTGACCTAATTTCAGCAACCCTTCTTGCACTCATGCTAGTATGAAATGTGACAAGAGCACTTAAAAACTATTCCTGATAAAGTCTTAGGGGCAAAGGTTGGCTTGTGTATGTAGCCCACCTCATTGCCCAGCAGACAGCTATACAAACTGAGCTGTCTTAGCTGGAATCCAAGTGACTCATCACTTTGAAGCCAATTACAATGTTAGCATAGACTTAAAGCATGTATTCTATAGTAGCTTGAAACAGTCCCTATGGCCTGCAAAAAAGATAACTGTTTATAAATAAGAATGAAAATTTATATTTTTGTATTTTCCTTTTCTCTTACAGGTTTATGAAAACTATTCCACATACAATATATACCAAGATTTTTGTCAAGAATAATTGATTATTTTTAATCATTAATGAAATAGCTAGACCATGCATGGTCTCTCCCTCAATTTAGAGCTCTCCTGTACTTTACACTAGTAAAGGTGTAGTAGTTCCATTCTAGGACAGCAGCTTAATATTATTAGCTGATTAGTAGTAGTAGTAGTAGTATACTAACCTGTTTAACAAGATCATAGAATTACAGAATCACAGAATAGTCATGGTTGGAAAGGATCTCTGAGATCACTGAGCCCAATCATCAAACAAACAAACAAACAAACAAAAAAACCCCGACAAATCCCACACAAACCACAAAAGTCCACAAAGCCACAGCCCAAAAACCCCACAACACACAACCTACAATCTTGGCCACTAGAGCATGCCCTGGAGCTCATCGTGTACATATTTCTTGAATACATCCAAGGATGGTGACTCTACCACCTCCTTGGGCAGGTTGTTCCAATAGATATAAAGATATCCTTTATTAGACTTGATTTACATTTATGAAGGTGAAATGAAATACCACTTTTTAAAAAAGTTGTTCCTAGACCTGGTGCAGTATGATGCATTTGTCTATCATACAACAGGTAACATTCGTCTGATGTTTACATCAGAGAGCTTTGTTGCCAACAAGTAACATTGGTTATTTTTGGAAATGTTGTTATATGTAGTATTTTTACCAGCACGTTCTTGAGCATGAGACTAGTGCTGGTAGAAAGGAGTTCACACCATCACTGTTAATCTGATAAGCTTCTATGACTGTTACAATCCATATGTGCTTAAAATTAGCAGTATGCAAGTTCTGCAAAGCTCTAGTATTAAAATCCCCAAATAGGAGTTCATTGATGACATGAATTAAAATCAGAATAAATGCCAGCATACAATGGCATGAAACAATGTGGAACAAGGTGGAGTAACATAGAATAACATGAAACATGGAGCCATAGAGCGACTGCTACTTTGATGAACAGTTAGGAATCACCAGAGAGCTGACTGTGGAATTTCAGCCTTTAGAAACTGATCAGATTTATTAGGCAACAATTGAATTTTCATTCTGTATAATGACTTTATTGGCTATTGAATCAAATGGTCCCAAACCACAGATATTTGATTGTTTGGTACTCTACATGCCAACCTGGCAGGTACATACAAGCAGCCATAAGATAAATTTCCAACTCTAAATTAAACTTAACATGTGTCAATTAATCTGTTTTTTTCATTCTGCTCTCCTTACAGCTAAAACTCATTCCATGGTACCTCTCAGCACAGTATTGCTTTTTGACATATTGCCATTTTTCTAAGTAGGATGTACAACATGTTTTTCTTTAAAACTTCATAAAAAGCAACCGAGAAGCAAAAGTCTCTTTGCGTATACATAGTTACTAGAGTGAAAGGGAATTAGTCATATAAGCCAACATCTTAAAACCCTTTCAAATGAAGATTAATCACCAGATGTTCCAGGAACTTTATCATCAGTCCAGTCAGTACTGATGTCCTTGCTTTGTGGTATGTGTAGTAGTTGCCTTTTTGGCATTGTATATTCTTTTCTGGAGGGTATCAAGGGCTGCAGTTCCATGACTTTTTGCATGAACAATTTTATGCTACAGGAAATATGAGAAATCTGTATGATTTGTCTTGAATATAGTGGAACCTGAAAAGTACCACCATAGGAGTCTAATCTGTCTTTGCTCTGAATGCATGGGTATTAGTGCTAACAGAATTTGCATGTGAGACTCAGAGTACCAAAGAATAGCCAAGAATTACTTCCCATTCATGAAATCCTGCTGTGTTTATCTTAAGGCATTTTGGCCTCCTAGTTTCCATGTATGTAGTCATAGCTACATGGAGCAACCCTCAATTAAACCATCTCCCCTCTACACAATAACGAAAATAAACACCAGAAATGTTAGAGGTGCTCTGAAAGCCCTGCACTTAGCCTACCTGTGAATTTCAGCACATATCCCACCATAGCCAAGGACCACACAGGCTGTAGCCATAAATCAGAGGCAGTTTTACAATAGCTGGCCAGCACAGGAGAAGCATGCTTGCAGCATACAGTACGTGCCATCCACCTGAGTGCTACCAGCTTGCTCAGGCTGAATTTACAGCCCTGGCTGAACCCTGATTCTTTCCTGTTCTCTCTGCTGCTTCACATTGACCACTTGCAGTACAGATTTCTAGCTGCGCAGGGATGTGCCATGAGACATCTTTACACATTTTACTAAACCATGTTGTCACAAACCAGTTGTTCCATAGCAGGCTTTTATTTACCCTTGGCTTCATAAATGTTTGTGGATCAGCAGTGGTGTTTCAAAATAATTTTGAAGCAGGGGAGAAGGTGATGAATTAATTTGGATATCCAATTTGCAGCACTTTGCTCTCAGCAAAGCCATTGACTGGCAAATATTTAACAAATCATATGTTTTTGTGGGGTTTTTTTGCTAGAAATGCAAAGAATACAATGTATCTGCAGATGTAACTATTCACAGTCTTATCAACATCTTGGGGCATTTTCAGAGAGTAAAGCAAGTTGATACAGAGATTATGAAAATGCTTCTTGACAAGGTACATAGTTGTTATTCATAGGTCCCATGGAGTACTGTGAACTCTTCCTGACAAAGATATGGAAAGGTTTCAAAGATTGTGTGGTCCCTGTCCAAAACACCTAATAAACAATGGAGGGTGCTGATTGTGTTTCTGAAAAAGCACAACCTCAGGGCTTCACACTTTCCAGAGACTTACAGTACTGCTCTGATATTTGTTAGAGTCCACAACCTGTCCATGTTGGCATGGCTTGCCTATTGCTAGCTTGGATGCCTAAGTAAAGACTAAAACTGTTCAGAAAAGATTGTATATAGATAACAACATATTTTCATCAAATACCACTTCTGTCTGTCCTTTGAGTTTTCAAGACTTGCAGGCCTTTATTATTTGTACTTTACCAGCAATCTTTTTTTTTTTTTTCCTTTTGTTTTTCTTCCCACCAAACTTGGATCAAAGAGAAGAACTTGGGCTAAAGTTTACAAGTGGGGTTTACTATAAGTTTTTGTCAGTAAAGCTGGCCAGTCAAACCTAGTCCTCTCTTTTTTTTTTTTTTTTGTACAAATTACAAACACAGTTGTCAAGTAATTGCATTGCATTATTATAAATTATGCAGTGCAAGACAATTAGCAAAATTGCTAATTCTATCAGACATTCATAATAATAGAAGCATTAATTGTACTGGAACTCATACTTGTGCACTAAGAACACATCTTGAAGTTGGCTTTCCCTTTCTGGTTGAAGCATGGCAGCAAATGTAGAAGACTGGTGAATTTGCTTACCATATGCAGAATGTAGCTGTGCAAATGAAGAGATGATGTGTAGACACTATACTAGACTGTGGTAAATAAACTTTCATTGCAGTTGCAAATAGCAACATGAATGCTAATTAAATAGAGTTTATAGACTGTTACTGCACAACAGACTATGTGCAGCCGAAGAAAAACAGAGCAGAGACTCAGCTACACAGTGAACAGAGGATGCGGTGTGGAATAGTACATGTTTTGGCAGCATCACTTTATGAGAAGCACTTATGAGCAATACCTAATCTTCTGTTTCTGAAGCCTCTGAGCAAGAAGGATATAAGGTGGTTCTTTCTTCCGCAAGCTCTTTGTGTTCTTCCTGATAGTTTGGTGTACACTCTGTTTTCATTGTTAAATGGTAAGAAAGGCATGTAAAAAACCCTTATTACAACTTTAACTTCATTTATTTAGGGGAAAGAGGGGAAGAAAGAAAGATTTTCTGGTATACTTACAAAAGTACCTACTAAAAGCCCCTTTAGTTTACATTAGCAGCTGAACAAACACGTCAACCAAATTAATGCTTCTTCCAGAAGGAAAAACACAGCTAACTAAGTCAGAATTTTTGAATGGGTGACCACCTTCTGATGGCCACTGTGCTACTTTAAGCCATTGCTGCCTCAGCAAAAAGGATGGCCAAATGGCAGTTTTACTGGTTGGACAACTATTGCACTCAACATATGAGTGAGAACCAAGAATTAATATTGTTTTAAATTAGCATACTGGATTGGAAGCAGCAAGCATTCAGAAGTTGATTAATGAACAATAGTTTGGCTGCAAATGGCTAAAATTTTGGTCCTGACTATCTCACTGTGTTTACTGTCATTGTTTGCTTTATGCTGGGTGACATATATAGCAAAACTGAATAAAACAGTATCGGTTTTTGTAAAATTATGCAGTAGAGATTTTTCTCAAAGAGAACAACTTCACTGTGGACCAAACTGCAAATCCCTGAGCAGTTAATCATGACATTCACACTGATAAGTAATTCTTAGGACATTGGCCATATTACTTATGCAAGTAGCCATTCACCAATGTACTATTCTGTTGTTAGGAACTTCATTCTACTACACAGGGTTGGCTTTTTTCAGGTGTGTTTGATCTATTCTAAATGTTCTGTGTCAGTCTGTAGAAACAAACTCTTAATTTTTTTTATGTGTTGAATATTAGATGAGCATTTGGAAGAAATAAACATTGATGCAGTAACTCTTGAATTAGTTTGTCTAAACTGCTTTGGAATGTTTGCATGAAGTAAGAATTGTGTTAGTGTGTAAAAGTCATACTGAAATATATGCAGTACAAAAGACAACTTACTGTTTGAGATTCTGGCATCCAGGTAAAAACTAGGGTAGAGCACTTCATAACTCATGCAAGGTTCAATGAAGGTGATGAAGCTACTTACACTGATTATTTGCATGATTAATTTTGGTGTCTTTATATACAGCTCACTCACAAACCTAGGAAAACTAGGACTTAAGTAATAGATGACCATGAATTGGGTTTTTTTGATGCTTCTCTCTTCAGGTGGGCATGAAAAATTGCACTGCAGTCAGTAGAAATAGTAGCAAGGGCTGGGCTTCAGAGTTGCATCTCAATTTGCTTTTCTTACCACTAGAATGTGACTAAGTTTCCCCCAAATCTCTCTACCCAAATATGGTTGTCAACAGATGAACAGGTCATCCCATTCAGAGATGGCTCAGCTATGATGCCAACAAGATTAAAAATTAATTTGGAAAGTACACTATGACCAGCAACCTTCTTATGGGTCTTTACGTAACTCTTAAACTAAGGTCATTTAACGTAATGTCAATGCCAAGCATCACTCAAGCAAGCTATGCTGTATTTTTTTTCTGACTAGTTATTTTTTGGGCCTGAAATACATTAATCTTACTAAAACCTTGTTAAAAGAAAATAAGAGATTTTTTAAATTGAGTTTCTTGGCTTTTGTGAGCTCTACAGTGTTTCAGTGATGGGGAAACAGAGATGAACGCATGTTACTGTGAAAGTTGCAACAATGGATTTAGAAAACATTTCATTTTGTGGTAGGGCAATCTGAGTATCAACTTAAAAAAATAAAGACATACCAGATTTTACAGGTTCATTTTAATGTTGCCATTGGTTAATACGACACTCAAGAATAATTTTTCTGTCCTTATTGACCCCTTATGCAGACACAGTTATATATGCCTCATATAGGCACTAAGTTTAACAAGAAATAGTTTCAATATTCTTTTTCTCACAGTAACTCTGGGTTCAGGACTTCATGAGCTGTGAGTGAATAAACTGATGCACACTGACTATATTTAATAATAATAATAAAAAAGAAAATAAAAGAAAAAATAAACAAAACAATAGGATGAAATTGACAGCAATACTGCCCAAAGAAAGGCTGTAAAATCTCATCTTGAATTTATTTTGTTCTCAAGAAAAAATATTGAATGTACAGAAAATTACTAATTACCAACAACCATGATCTGCTTCCATTCTTCAGGAGGAAATTTTTAAGGCTTTGCTCATTAGCACTGTCTGAAATGTATTTTTTGTTCCTGTTGTGCTAGAATATGCTCCATGTATCTTTTTAGAATTAGGGCTCTGGCTAATAGGCTGCTTCTTTGGTATCTGTTGCCATGGAGCTGCCTTTGACTATTGAATTCACCTGGGCAGACTTCAGATGGCACATTGAAGTGATTCAGTTTGTCACTAACACGTGTCTTCAGTGACCACAGAATTTCATAAAGGCAGCAAGAAAAAGCAAGTCCTGTTCACATATCCTATTAAGGGATTGTTTTTAAGTAAAATTAAAGGTTCATTTTTTCATGGGATGCTTTGTGAGATCATTGATGGCCTGGCATTCCCTCTCTTAATGAACAATACTTTGTCATTATTATTCTTGGTTGCATTTTTTCAGAAATATCTATTCAGTAAACTAATCCAAGAGACAACATGGACATGTTTCTCTATGGCTTTTACCAAGAACAGTAGCTCCTGCACTGCTCAGCAGGGGTAGAAGGACACTAATTGTTTTTTAATGTCCTGGGTGTCACAGGCTTGGACACCAAGACATTAGCTGTTGGCTTTTAATAGATACACCATTTAAAAACCTGATCCTTCCCTATTATTTTTATCAGTGTAAATCAGTCATGAAAAACAAACAAACAAAAGTCAATTTAAAGCTATTTTTCTTACAAAATGGATGAGGGCAAAAGTGAAGGGCAATTTGTTTTCTTACCATCTGACAACATAAAGAAACCACCCATATCATAGAAAGTACTTGAGAGTGTATTTTAAAAGACATGGTTTCAAAATAATATAAAACACATATTTAACTACAAAATGTGGAGTAAATCCAATTGATGCTCATCACTGTTTTCTTCTTTCCTAAGAACAAAATGTTGCTATCAGGCTTCTGGCATTTTTTTCTATAGAAGTTATATGGGATACCATTATAATGTTACAAGAAAAAGATCTCAGCACAAACTTGGTCCTTGGGTTTTTGAAGGACACTTCAAGGACAGTTATGTTAATAAGAAGGCAGCACAGAATCATAGGGAA
>NW_009970726.1:108086-113534 GCF_000747805.2 Chaetura pelagica
GAAAGATGGTGAAGTTTTATGCACTGTTTCATGTTTCAAGTCGATAAATGTTTCCTTCAAAATTTTACTCTGGAAATAGACAAGACGGTTTTGATGGCAATTAATTGACTGTAGCTAATACATAATTTGCACCACAGTATTAATGTGACTGCTGATATCTTATTGTTCGGAATTACTTTTCTTATGAAAGTTAAAAGCTGATAAAGTTTTACTGAAATTGTTTTCTTACAAGATGAGAACTTTAATTTTGGTAAAGATTAGGGGACAGGTTGAGTAAAAAATTCTTAGCTGTAAGGGAGAAAGAGGATTTAAAAACAACAGCTTGAAGACTTGTCTTTCCTCATCCTTCTTCTGTTGCATAAATTCAAAGTACTTACCAAAACTTACTTTTCAGAAGCCAAATCAATGTTATCCTGCAGCAGCATTTTCAAAACTGACCCTGGTTGCAGTTGACGTTTATAGCTAAGCTGCACTAAGGGCTGGTGTGCTGCCAGGAAGGAATTCCTGCATCCTTGCTCCAAACTATGTAATCCTGCTGTCCCCTCCATCCCCTTTCACCCTGGCAGTTGCATTTACTGGACTTCATGGTAAGATGGCTCATGCAGATAAAGCAACACAGATTTAACCCTTTGTAAAGGTAATTAATATTCTGTTACCTTTTCCTTTTAATTCTTGATTGGAATCCCTCGTGCTAAGAGAAGAACAAGGATGTGCAATGGATGATCAGGTTAGCACAGTCAAGGCAAGAAGGAAATTACTTCTGGCAAAGGCTGGCTGTTAAAATCAACTTGATGGTAATGTGGAGCTGTGCCATCAGTGATCTGCACTTCAGATCTGTACATGTTTAAATTGGCAAAGAATTTGTAAACTCTTCTGCATATTAACTCTGCCAACAACCTTGGCAACGATGAGTTAACTGTCAACCATGTTGATGGTTTTGCAATCCTCACCCAGATTAGATGTTGTCACTGTCTTTTATTACACCATTTATTCTGAATGAAGATTTGCTTCGGTGCCATAACTGATTGTTGGGTGAAAAAAAAAAAAAAAAAAAAAAAAAGTCTTCCCTAAACCAGAAAAGGCCAAGCTGAGCACGGGGGTTAATGAAGGGTAGAGGAAAGGTCAACCTCAAGGAGCTGAGAAGTGCTCAGATGCTGTCCTTGGACACAGGCTGCATGGTCTATTAAAAGCTGTCTCTCAAGTCAGTAACTCACATGGGCTGAGCATATTTGTGGGGGAGAGTGCTACAAAGTCTTTTTGTGCTCTTGTGATTCAAGTATTAAATAAAAAGAGAGCAATAATGCTATAAATAGGAACACCATAGTTGGTAAGGACTGGGGATGCAAAAGGAGATCTGTGGTCTCAGTTATGACAGGAGGGAAAAGGAAAGGACAGAAAATATCAACTGAAACCAGCAACTTCTGCAAAAGTGCTTTATCAAACATGAACTTTGTATACAACCCATCAACAACAAAATTGCCCCTTGAAAAGTGAACAGCTTGTATGCAGGAGCGTGCCTTTTTTGGTCACGTTTTACAAAGGGCTGAAAATATGTGCTTAGTAGGTGTTGTGGCTTCTGCAAGTATTGCAAATCTTTCTATGCACTGGGAGCACTTTTGCCAGTGTTTGTATCTCGTTGGTATCTTTCCTCACACAGAAACTTTTCTCCTTCCAGTCTTGTGACCCTCTCCACGAATATATTGTACCAATATCAATCAAGGTTTTGCTGCATGGCACCTGCATCCTAAAGACTAAAGTGTAGAAAACACGAGCTGAAAGAACGGATAAGTTCATTAAATCCAGCCAGGTGGTATTGTGCTCTGATGCAGACTGATAATAGATTCATGAGTGAGTCTGTCTGGAATGGTTTTGTTCAGACTTGTTGTGTGAAAGATAAAGCACAAAAATAAGAGAAAGCTCTTTACTTTGCACTTGTTACAGCCAGCTTCCAGTTTATCACGGGAGAAGAAGATGAACTCTGTCTGTTCTGAGATATTAAATCCAGGTAACCAAGTTAATTCTTATTTTCAGAATATTGAATTTACAATGTATTTTAAGCAGGAGGGTGCAGAGGATAATAGATGGCTATCACTTCTTTTTAATGGATATTCTTAAAGAAATTTGCTTTATCAGAACCTGAAAAATATGCTCAATTAGAAGCACTTCAGTAGTTTCGTAAGAGTCATTGTAAGCTCACCAGCCTATATTTATGCAAGTTTTTAATTATTTCCCTGGGGCCTATACTGCTAACTTTTAGCTGCCTTAGCACAAATATCAGCAAAGAATCCCAGGCCTATTTTTGCAAAATCAATCCTGTACTCACTCTACATGTGTGCAAAGATTAGGATATGTTGCTGACATCATGTTCTTATATCTGTTTTAAAGGACAATTAAACATCCAAAGTAATACAGTGCTTCTTGCTCTAAAATAACAGAGTCTCTCATACAACAAAACCCCCCTATTTTTTTTAGCTCTGAAATCAGGTTATCATCTTCATCAGCCTAAGGTTTGTGTTGTTGTTTTGTTGTTTTTTTTTTTACTAAAAAAAACAACACAAAAAAACCAACCCAAACCCCTACCAAACAGACCAGCTTATTTTTCTTCTAGTGTGCTAACATTTACATGTTTAGAAAAATCCAAATAAGCATGCACAACACCTCTCCATTGCAGATAAAAGCATAAAAAAACCCACCCTAGCAGAGTGGTTTTCTGCTCAGAAGTGGCTAGGCATAGCAGGTTGCTTTCCCCTTGAGAAAGAATGAGCAATTTGGAATCTCTGCATATTGTTTTTACACATTGACCCTTATCGTGGAGCAGATGTAGCCAAAAACAGCACACAGAGGGATGACTGCATGTGTGTATGTTCAGCTGAAGGATTTTCACTGCACATTTCAAGGTTAGAGAACTCTGCTCAACTGCTGAACAAAGGGAGTTAAACAGAGTAAGATACTTAAAATTGTTTATTATTATTATTTTTCTAGGTTAATCTTCAAGGCACTCATTACATCAAGGTAATGAAAGATAATTGCTTCTTAAGAACAGTTGCAATATTTTTTATTTTTATTTTTTTTTGTCAGGAAGAAAGATGAAATAAACTGACTAGAAATTTAGAGGTGATTAATGTGTGTGATTTTTGTTGTGGGTTTTTTTTTTCCTAGAGAAAACTGTACAATACAGCTATTATATATATATTTAACTATTTTTTTGAAGTCAGCATGTTTCCTTTTGGTCATTTGTGCCTTAAAACTTATTTTCTGAGCCCCTGCTTTTTACAGCCCTTTCATGTGTGTATATAAACAAATAAAATCATTACCTTTATCTTTTTAGAAAGGAAAGAAAAGAAGAAACAGTAACCATAAAAGATATGAGACTCAGTAAACAAAAAAATGAACTTAATTTGATATACTCAAGCTCTAATTTATGAGTAGAAATACCTTTCAACACAAATATACCATTTATGGTTTTAGAAACTGTAACACTTCCCAAATGGTCTCTACTACTCTTAAAGAAGAATGGTATACTTGGAAAAAAAATGTCTGTTATTTTTATACTTTTTACCAAGTGAAAAATCCATAGGGCAACATGAAGGACCACTGTTATGTGATTAAATAACTTCCACTCTCTTCTCTGCATGAGAGAGAAAAGGCAATCACTGAATGTTGCCTGGAAATTTACCAAGTAAATGTACTGAATCATTGTGGATCAAGTGCCTTGCATAGAGAATGGTTTGAAACAGAAGGATAAGTGGTTACAAAGCTATAAAGCCGTTAGAAGTTGAAACCAACATTTTTTGATAACAACACCCCAGTTAGCAATCTTCAGCAGAAGTACTGTGCTTAGGTTATTTAGTAAATCTTTACTTATATAGTATCTTTCCTTAATTATTATGATGGTCAGAAAAAGTAAATCCATTAAAACAATGTAATTTGCAAGTGACAAGCAACTACTTCAAGGCCTGTAGTAGAAGGTGAAGTATGCAGTCTACCAATCACGTGTTAAGAGGAGATATCTTTTTGGTTATAGCCAGTGAGGGAATATATGGAAGCAGTTCCAGCTCTAGCATTTTTATAGTTTCAAAATTATTAAGCATCTCTATTGAACAATATGAATGAAATGTAAGCCTGTAAAGGACTTTTTCTTTTTCTTTTTTTCCCCCCTTAAAATTAAGATTCTGTTTTGCCATAGACAACAACTTCAACAAAATTCAATAAATTATTTTTAAATACTACTACAACTTTTCAAAATGAAATTTGAAACTTCCTGGACAAGTAAAAGTTCTCAAGCTTCTTCAAACCTCAGAGCACTTCCACTTGCAGGGAAAGGCAACTCATTAGCAAAAAACGGGTAGTTCCTGTTGGATATTTTCACCATTCATATGAGAAAATCTGTAGGGTTAAGCTAATTCAGAGATGAAATTTATTAGCTGTTATGCAAAATGTGGTAAATCAACCACTCAATTGGGAGAAAGCTTGAAAGTATTTCTTGAAATTGATCTGGCTTTCATGCTTGATTTGGTTTATTGGCTTCTTTTCCTGTATGACTATTGCTCTTAGTAATGGTAGTGATTTTAAGTGTATGACATTAAGTCACTTGGAGTTTCTGTACTGATTTTTCACAGTTTACAAGCAACTGATAGGAGATTTCACAGCCAATCACAAAGTGGTGCTGAAAACGTTTCCCCCTGGTACTGTGTAGAGTGCAGCAGGGTCCAGTCCAAAGAGGATGCCAAGTGGTGACAAGTCTTCCACTACAAATCTTCTCTGTTTACAAGTATCAGTGTGTTGTGTACTTCTGTGGTCAGAGGGTTTAGTCTCTGTCCAAACAGTTGAAAAGTTGGATTTTGCTTCCAGGAAATGAACAACAGATCATCTCAGGGATGGAGGGTGATTTTCCCAGGTCAGGTTTTGAACAAGGTCTTTCAAAAGTGTTCTGTGGAATACCTGATAACATGATTGAAATTGTGCTGCTATAGGTTAGATAAAATTAGACAGAGGGATTCATCTCACCTGCTAGCTAGGAGTTACTAATCTCGTGGTGATAAACGCACGGGAATCTCCACGACGTACGGGAAGAAACTGTACCAACAAGACAGACCTATGCAACTTTCTCTTTAGAAAGTGCAGGTTTCTCCCCTGAAACCAACCATGCCCAGAGCCTTAGGCTTCGACAGGGGTGGCGACATGCAGTGCCACATGCTGAGGGCTGAGGGAGGGGTGTCACCTGCCTCCCTTTCCCGTTCTCCCGGGCGCACCTGGCTGGGCGGAGAGGGGCTGGTTGCGGGAGAGCAGCAGCGCCTCTCCAACCAAGCTGCACCGGAAAATGGCCTCTCTGCAACCCACCGAGATGTCTGACAAGCGGGAAGCGTTGTTTGCAAAGAAGTTATTGATGGCAGACGCTTGCGAGCACCCCCCGCCCTCAGCGGATCTGCGGGCGGGCACGGCCGCACC
>NW_009970726.1:114071-147905 GCF_000747805.2 Chaetura pelagica
GGCGGGGCACCCCGTCCCTTCAACTTCAGCTCCCCGCCTTCAGAAAAGTTTGACGGCTTTCCTAAGATGCCCGGAAACCCAGTCCTCGCCCCCATCGCCAAATGCCATTTAATTAAGAGGCACAGGGGGATGCTGTGTGTTACAGCAGCTTTGTAAGTCAAAGCAACCTTTGCCGTTATCTGGAAGGTGGATAGGCAAGAACACATTGCTATTAAGGTGCTCTTCAGTGCATGTATTACTCACAGGTTACGGCTGTTTTTCTCTGCTCCAGTAACCTGTTGTATCTGTAGCTGCTGCTTACCGCTGCTGAAATCTTCCTCATCTGTTACACAGGCTGTAACAGTCTGTGCCGATGGAGGAAGGCGATTCACGCTGGTTGTTGGGCAGGAATTTTGGGGAAGCTGAAAGTGTTCAGCACGCTGCAGATTTAAGCTGCTTGATTACCATGCAGAAGGTGGTTGTACAGTCATTGCTGAAATTTTAACAAGTCCGTCCATGTGTGCCATGTTCAGGTGGATGGATGAAAGGAAGGAGGCAGGATATGGATGCTTGCACACTTGGTAAAGACTTTATGTTTTGAAAGGTGGTTTTTGTTTAATTTATCAATATTGCATAATATCTTCGAGTTTGCAATAGTTGGGTACAAAGATGTATGGTGCTATTTTTAAACCCAGTAAAAGGGTGATAAATTCTGATTGTGTGCATTTTAAATTGCAAACATGCTTGTTCTTGTTAGGACAGAGTTTTTTGCCTCTTGGGGTGGCAGTTGTTATTGCTGCTGCCAAAGCTATCTCTGATGCTTTATTTTCTTCGAGAAGATGGTCCAGTTTTATCACACAAGGGCTCAATTGCCAGAGGAAAATGCTGTCAGTCTGTCAAGAGACTTGCTAATTGATCTTTACTTACTGGGGACCAGTGACAGCAGAACAAAATCTGGGCACTGAAACAGAAACTGGGCTAAACTAAAAAAGAGAAAGTGTCTCTTTGGATGTGAATTTGGCTGCACCCTCCAAGAGCAGAGCAGATACTTCAGCAGGGCCATATGCTATGCCAGCTTCTTCAGAAGCAGTGTCAAAGGAACTAATTTCTGACCTAAAAATCCCCCCCCTTTTATATCTTTTCAGCCTTAAGCACAGAATTGACAACTGTCAAATCATATGGTGCCTCTCTGTTGTGGATAAGTGTCAAATACTGATCATAAAATTGATTTTCATCACTCCTTTTAACTAGGCATAAAGAACGTGTTTAGAGAGGAAGGGTAGTTTGCTAAAACACCCACGTTATTTATGTTTCAGGTAAAGCACTTATATTCGCTTTTGGCTTCTTTACACTTGCAGTGAAGAAGACCCACTTTTTAAGATAGCAATAATACAGCTTTTTTATTCAGGTTATATTTTTGAGTTTTCAGATCAAAGCCATTAGGCAAAGCAAGAATCGTACCTTCTCCATATATAAATATTCTAGTAATACATAAACTTTTAGTGTAGAGGAAATAAGAATATGGAAGCAAAAGAGCCCTTTGACTGAATAATAATGTTAGTTAATTCTTTAACATGCACTACATTGAGAGACAATTTTTCTGATTTGGATTTTTGCTTCATTAACATGATTTCCAAAAAATCAATATTGTAAGATCTTGCTGGTTTAGGGGATACTCACAGTGAGAAGGAGAGGCTTAATGAGAACATGTGAATCATCAAGTAGATTGCCTACAGGTATGCCCATTGCTATCTTTTCCATTAAGGTACTTGAGCATCAATCTTAAAAACATTTAATGCCAAGTAGTACATCAGGAAAAAAAATCCAAAACCCAACATGCTAGCTTATGGAGTGATATCACTCATAAAAATATTCTCTCTGAAGTGCTACTTCAGGGAGTTATGATCTAGCAAAATATAATTGGAGAGCCTTTGAAGAGCTGTAACAAGTGTAGTAATTTCTCTTATCCAAGAATTTTACTTCTACAGACCTGAGGATTTCTTTTAACCTGTCTTTCCATCATTGTCAGTATCTTGGATCGTTCCTGTCTCTCCATTTTGGCCAAACTCATCACCACTTGGCAGGGGAGTGAGTGTAGCTAACATGCTGGAAGTAATTACTCTTAAAAGGTAGTTAAACATGTGAAATATTCCTAGACAGCCTCTGTGTAAAATATATTTCTTATTTTCATAGTGTATTTTCTTAACCAAATCTGAAACAAAAAAAAAATCAAACAAGAAAACTCAAAAAATTCTTTTAGGTGCTGATCATGACACTTCTGCTGTACTCTCCTTTTGCTAAATACTTTGCAATGGGGACAAGGTTTTGGCGTGTTATTCTGTATTATCTAAAATTCTGTGGATCTTAGGTCCATTATACTGTAAAAATATAGTTCTAGGTATTCACTGTGATCCTAGTCTAGGTGAGGTTGTGGTTATAGTTTCAGATGTCCAGTATTATCCAGATGAATGCACATGCAAGTGGTTACACTGTAGAGCTGTTCACTATGTCTGGGTATATGTCAGTGCAAAGTGATAGTTTTAGGTGTGGCTCTTTTATGATAAAATCAGCATTTGATTTTCTGAAATTGTAAAACAAACAAACTGTGCTCAAATGCATCAATGTTTGATCATCGGTATCTACTTTTTTAAAAAAAATCAACTCCAGTCCTCTTTTTAATTCTTTATTTCAATAACCTCTTAAGTATAGGAAGTTGCATTAGTTGAATATTGAATTTAATAATTTTAATTAACCCAGATGCTATGCTGGTTTGTTTATAATATGTTATAAAAGCATATCAATGCCTCATAGTTACTTGTGGCCTCTCTTTTACTCTTTTCACTCCCTCCTATATAATTTTTTTCTGATCCTACTTCAAAGTCCCTCAGTACCCAGAAATCATTAGATTCAATTTCTATTGCTATTTTCTCATCATAAAGCTTCCTGTGTTCTGTCATGGGAACAGTCACAGCAAATCAGATCAGTAGATTATACGAGATGTTTCAAAGAAAGTATAATGAAACGTTGTATCAAGCAAGTAGAGACCACACTGTGGAGGGAGAAGGTATCATACCCAGAATGAATTCTTCCCTATTTCCCATTATTATTTTCCTCCTGTTCTTGCTGCCTTATGCATCATCTGTCAGTGCAGATCCTAACAACCTGACACATTATTAATGAAAACAATTCTCTTCTTGATGGTTTTCTTCAGCTCTTTCACTTGCTTTTAGTTTTCCTCTGTGCCTTGGTATTGTTAAAGCGCTTCCCTCTTCCAAATCTGAAGGCTTCATCATCCCAGGAGTGCTTGTCTCCAGCTGCTAGGGTTGCACTGCTGAAGGTAAACTGCAGGAATGTGGTTAGGGACAGGCCTGTTCAGTATTCCCTCCATATTGACTGCAATTGATGTTAAAGTGAATTTGAAAGTAATGTGAGTGTGGTGGCTTCAGAATATCAGCTTAGTTATTTGGCCCTAGTGCTAACTGTTATCTTTCCTGGATCTGCAGCTATCTTCTCAGTTGCATAGCACCATCCCTTCACTGCCTCTCTTGTGGTAATGAGGAATGGAAAGAATTAGCCAGAGATTTATTCTCAGCAGATTAATCACACTGCCCTCTGCTGCTCTCTTTTCAGCTGAGCTGATATATCACAATTCCTACCATGTTTATCAAATAAACATTTTGCAACAGTGTATTTCCCAGTACTGACTTGTAAGAATACCTTGTGATAAGCAAAGAGATATAAATTTTGTTTGTTCACTTGGGTAATAAGAATAACCATTAATTATAGAGGCATGGAAGGTTTTACTTTCTTCTGGTAGCACCCCTAGAAGCCAAATCCAATATGGCAGCAACTCAGTGGAGTATATACAAATGAAGAAGAGATGAGATCCAACTCCATTCATTGGACTTTCTCATGGTTCTCAGCAAGAGATAGTGTTTTCTCTACTGATGTGGTAACCTCCTTTTGGGCTTGTACTCCTTACTGACAAAAATAGATTTTAATAGTCCTTCACTGAGGAAAGCCCTTCAGGTTTCAGCTGTTACTTCTCTTATGATTCTCCTCTACTCTTCTGGTTTATTTTGTATTGTTCTGAACTCTGTCAGTAAAAGGTGGTCTTGCATGCTTGTCTTTTCCAGAGACATTAATTTGCCAGTTGTGTAGCACATCGTCAGCATATATGGGCTATAATAATGTTTTCTTACATTTTCCTAGAGTGTAAAACCTCTCTGAGACAGTTCAGCCATTTCAGTCATAACTTATTTGCATATCTGTTAATCATCTTCTGGTTTTGTCATGTTTTGTCTCTAGGTTTATATTTTCAAACTGTTACAGATGAAAAGTTCCTGTACTCTTCCAAGACTGGCTTATCTGGATTCTCTGTTACTTTTCTTCTGTTTCTTTTACTCAGTTCTTTATGTGCCAGGATAGAAGAGTTTTAAAATAACACAAGGCAACCAAAATCACCCTCCCTCCAAGGGTTTGCTTTAGTCTGCATCAGCAAGGCAGCAAATCCTTAGCAGAGGGAAGCTTCTTCGTAGCTGGCTATTGTTCCCTACAAATGTCTTTCTATCATAGAGTCCTGTCTCTTTTTCTGTAGCATATGAGAAATACAGAAATCCATGGAGAGCAGGTGGGGAAGAACAGTCATGTGACCTACAACTGCAGTTGCCAATCTTAATAGGCTGCAGGAGGCACAGTGGGGTTTGGGCATGAGCTCCAACACTGCTGTTGCCTGCTCCTGCTTTGCTGATTTGGGAGCAGACAACTTAATCACTGGTGTTATGGGGAGATGTGCAGCGGATCTGCACTGAGGTGGGTTTCCAAGCCACTTGGAAGAAGGAGAGCAGGCCAAGTCCCCTACTTCTTGTCTGGTGGGTGGAAACTACCAGGTGTTCTGGTCTCAGGCCAGAGAGAGGGAACTGGGAGATAGTTTAGAAGCATAAGAACTGGTGAGAACAGGGCTATTTCTAGCTGCAGTATTGGCAAGGCTTTATCATAGGCCAGCAGAAAAGAGCCTCAAAGTTTTAACCCTGTTACGTATTTCTCAGCAGAAATGGGTTTCCTTATTTTAATGAGGGAAAAAGGAGGATCTGTCTATTTTTTTTTAATTCTTTTTTTTTTTTTTTTTTTTAACGTATGCAAGTTTGGATAAATACATAATTTGTGGAGCATTTTGTTTTTTGTGGTTTTTTTTCATTTTTATGTTTTTATTGGTAGGTGTAGGATTTTATAAAAGGTCTGTGGAATGGCCTTAGCAGACTCATCACTGTAGTTTGCATTAACTCAATGACTGTATATGGAGATCTCAATTTGATAGGATTCCTGTAGGGAAGCCTTGCCTTTTCTGAATTGTGTCATGATAGCAAATGTTGCTTGTTTGAAGAAATACAAGTTTTGAGACCTAACTTTGGGATTCTTCTCTCCTGTGGGGACATGAGTCTGTACTCCTCAGGCCTCTTCTTTGCTGAAGATATGTCACAGGGCAGAGTGCCTGTTGCAGGACTGCCCTGATGTTGACTTTTTTGTGTTTGAGTGAAGGTGGGGGTGTAAAATTTTGTGGCCAGGTGGCATAGAGATGCTGGAGGCTACACCGCCCAGTAACTAGAGGGTGTAATTTCTGAGTGGTGGCAAGCCTGACCATTGACCAGGGAGGGCACAGGAGCTCTGACCTAAAGGAGCATTCCGTTGCCTTTTTCTAAGTAATTGATTAAAGTAACAATGGCTTATTGTTCAAGGAGGTGGATGTGCATGTTCTGCACTGTTCTAGCGTGCTATGCTTCATCTGTGACACAGTAATTTGAAAATATATTTCAAAGCTTCTGCATGATAAGGAAAAATTCTTAGTGTGCTCTTTAATTTCTTACTTTTCCAGCAATTCTCTAGTCCTTCAGGAGTTCACTCTACCTTTAGGTATTCTTTTGATCCTTGTAATTGGCCATTTGTTCATCTGAGATCATATAAGTTTAATTTCAGCTCTGAGTTTTTATTCTCTGTTTTTTCTCTCTGGTTTCTCTCTTGCATCTTTGCTTTGAGACCTGACTTGACATCAGTGACTTTTCTGCCTAAATTTTCTACACCTTTTCCTCCTCCTTTGAATGAGACCAGTACATGAGGGTGTAAGGTTTATCTTTGCCACCTGCAATCAGTCTCAATGACTGGTGCTATATGCTACATATATGTATATGGTGCTAGTAGACGTTTAGGCTCCCCCCGTGTATGGCCCTCACCTCTGCTTTGATACGAAATACCATTGGAGTGGTTACTGGTTAAGGGAATTTAAAGACTCTCACTGAAGATCAGTTCCCTGGTTGAAGATAGCTGGTTGTTTTCAAGTGTTTTGTATTTTCACTTCCAGATGATAATATTTTGCCTGCAGGGATAAACTGTATTTTTCATGTGTGTTAGAGGATTAAATGTTACAGAAGCATGCTTTTCATGTGTTGAGGCAAAACCTCATTAAAATTAAACAGTTTCACTGAGCAACATTGATCTCATCTGTTTGCAACAACAACTAATTGTATATGAAACTGTTAATTATCAGGAAACTGCTATACATGTCTCTGATTCTTTATATAATTCCCATATTTCATTTGATTATATGGGTTGAATAAAGGTTGCACAATGTACTTTCACATTGGAGTTGGAAAGCAGAGTAATTCTTTGCTTTATTAAGACTTTGTTGATGAAATGTTTTTACAAGATTACTTTAGCAGTGTTTTTTTTTGGGTTTATTTAAGGTTTCAGATGGTCTGCCAGGTATTTTAAGACACTGTAGAACATAAATGCATGTGTTATGCTTCTTGTCTCTGACAACTCAGCCAATTTTAAAAGAACTTCACACATCTGACTAATAAACCAAGCTACAGTTTTGATCTTGTAAACACTTACATGTATACATAACTTTATTTGTGTAAGATGTTCTGTTGAAATCCAGCAAGAATGTTCCTGTCAGCAAACTTTTTATATAAACAGGCTTGTTCGCAGGGCTGGAGTCAGTTCTATTAAAATTAGCTGGGGCAAATGATTGTGCGCCTTAGGCAGCGGCACATGTTGAGTTTCAACAGTGTTACTGTTGGTTACCCTGTACTGGGGTGCAGACATATCAGGTCCCCTATGGTTGTTGTGTTGGGTACAGCTACTGTATAGGTTAAGAACAACTGCCCCATGTTGCTGCTTTTACTGGCCAATGTCCTCACATCATGATTCAACCCTTTATTTTTAGCTCCTTAATTGCAGCCAACTGCTGCACAGAACACATATAAGGCAGCTAATTTTAATATGAAAATCACAGCAATGTATTGGGTTCATTGTTAAAAAGAAAAATATCTTTTTTCCCAGAGTTGAAAGTAACTGGTAGAATATTCTTCTTGTACAAAGGTCTTGTTCTTGCATTAAGTTCTGATGGAAAAAATACACTCAAAGAAGCAAAACATAAGGAATATGACAAGATTAGTCTCCACATGACAGATAGTTAATAATTTTGTAAAATATCTAAGAATCTGTTTTGTTTATGGAAGACATCTCATTTTTAGATGAAAGTTCGAGGCATTTCTGACTGTGGGAATAATCTTGAAAGGCCTGGAAAACAAATGTAATCCCAGATTAGCATCCTTTATAAATAATGAAAATAAGTTATCAAATCCCACTTTTCCCATGTGCCAAAATTGTCTTCCTTTCTTCTGATTCAGAATAGGTCTTCGCACAGAAGCAGCTGTAAAACTGGTTTTCCTGTCACTGTGAAGCCATGGCTATCATCGTGTCAATTGATTTTTTCTGTTTAAAGTTAGTACTTAGCTTGTGCTCCTGGATAGTTTCCACTTATATACGACTAAACCAAAAACGTGCATGCTGCTGTGCACAAAGGACCCCCTCAGAACAAAGCAGCCCAAGGTGAACTTCAATCTGAGCTGCATTTGCTGTGTGATGTTGCCTGAAAGGAATGCTTTTAGTGTTGCTACACAGGTAGAGAAGTGTGCATTTTATCTGTGCTTGTAATGTGTTTTTATTCTGCTCTTCTTTGTTTTATCCTTGTCACTCTTGACATAGTCTCTCTTTTGTCTTTGTAGTAATTTTTTAAGTTTTAAAACTGAACACTAGGATTCTGTAAATAAAATAAGTACTGTAGAAAAAGAATACAAATGCAGAAAATGAGACTGTGAAAGAGAATGTGTACATTTTTTCTAGTACCTTCTTATGAATGACACAATATTATATTGTATATTATTTATGAAATTACCTAGTTTGTGTGATCTTTATGTAGATACTTTATATACTTGAGTTGCTATGTGAATATTATGAATTCTTTATTTTTTTTGCAAGTATGTTGCCATATTCTTCCTCAAAAATTGCAGAAAAGAGGTTCAGGATGTAGGAGGGTACTTACAGTCAGTTACTTGAAAAATAACAATTTTTATGAGGCAAAATTTGATCTCACTGTTTTGTTTAAAGACTATTGATGTCAAAGTTACTTTTAATATATTTTGTATAGCTTAGTATTATATTAGGTGGAATATTATATTATAGTGAGTGGAAAAAGATGGTTCTGATAAAATTCTCTGTTCTAACAGTGGCTGGAAAATGTTTTGAATAATTTGCTGGTAACAGTGGTTCCAATCTACTTTTTTATTCCTACAGATCTATGAAGACCTTTCTGTTATCAAAAAGTTCTTCTGATACTGAAGATCCCTTTTAGAAATGCAACCATGTAAAGTCATTCCTGAGTCAATTTTAATTTTACATTTTGTGACCTACTGGGTTACATTTCTAGACTCATCAAGTCCTATTTTCATCCTTGTAATGTGTAGCATGCTGATTTTTAAGTAGTTCTGCCCTAATGCTCATGTAGTATTGATTCATGTGCCTTTCAGAAACTTCTTACATAAGTTTTTTACAGTTTTATAGAAATCAGTTTACTATGGCAAAGTATCTTCCCTGTAAATCTGTATTTTTTAGGAAAATAATTGCTTTTCTCATCAGTCATTGTTAGTTCTGTGATTTAACTGATATTAAATTATTTTTTTGCTGAGAATCTGTGTCAGGCTGACAGATGTATTGTAACTTGAGTAATTTTTTCTAAAAGATTGGTCTAATATTTGTTCTCAGCCAGTGTTCCAAACTTGCCCGGAATCAACACGTATGGTCCAGATACAGCTTGAGAGTGTTCTATTGCATCTCTTGGTGGCAAGTTACCTGGATTTGTCAATTTGACAAATTATCTGAAGTTTGTGGCCATCTGTCACCCTTAGGTGACAAAATATTCCATCATACTTTCTGTATGTGTTGCTGCATATGGGTTGCTGTATCAGGGTCAGGTTGTCGGGACTGTTGTCCTGTAAGACACACACAGCCATGTTCTCCCATAAGCTGATCATAATTTTCTCATCAAGCCTGAACCCAGGGCTGATGATTGAAGTCAGCAGCAGGATGCAGATGCATGGACTTGGAATCCTAGGAAATAATAGTGGATAAATAGCAAAATTCATTATTGTAACGTTTTGAGATATCAGCACAGTAGCACCTTATTATAAAAAGCATTTTTCATTGTTGCACGCTTTGAGGAAAACAATAAGATTTCTGTAGAGGAGCTTTTATTCTTGGGAGAAGGATTGAGATATAGTACATGAAATACCTCTCTGAAAATTTAGCTTGTAAGTGATGGAGGCTGGTGGGGTATTTTTGTGTTGTTTTTGTTTGTTGGTTTTTTTCTCCTGAGTTATTGTGGAACTCAAAAGTTCAGTGCTGAATGCGAGGTGAGAGCTAAGATTGGAAATAGGCCAAGGCAGACCTTGAAAGTGAAGACAAAGACCCTGTTTATTGCAGGGAACTGTGGGAGGTATTTAAATACATGAGACATGATCCAGAAAGATGGATTAGTAAAATGACCTTTACAGCAGCAGGATGAGTGAGGAAAAAACCTGCATTCATCAACCTTAAGGAAAATAATTTGTGTATTAGTCAATACATGATTTTGATGTAAGTTCAGATGAGTTTAAGCAATGTGACTACATAGGAAGGACTGTCCCTTAATGTAGTTGTGGCATCATGGCATGGTTTACAGGAACCACAAAAATAAGTGGTTGCAAATAGCATACTTTTAAGTTCATGTATGTTTTCTTACATTTGTTTTATGATATTTATTGATAGTCCATATTAATTTCACTGAACAAATAGCTTTGGGGGTGGTGGTGGGGACAGGGCCATTTGCTGTGCTTCTAAACTGTATTTTTAAACTTTGGCTATTGCTGGCTATTGCTGGCTATTGCTTTCTCTTAGCATCTTTTTGCTTTCCTAATAGATAAAAAAGATGCCTTGCTTTTTAGTTGCATATTATCCCTTTTCCAGTTGCATGTTTAGTCCTTTTTCATCTCTATGCTGCTTTTACTTACTTCAACTTTTTTTTTTTTTTAATTCTTATAATTCTTCATCAGTTGTTAGATTGTATCTGAATCAACAAGGTTTTGGCCACTTCTTGTTGTTTACTGCGCTCTTGACTGACTTGGCTCTTACCTGTGAACTCTTACTAGTGTTTCTTACTGGAAACTGCTCCACTATCTCCCTTCCTAGCTTGTTTAGTTAAACTAGCTGTGAAACAAGCTATTTAATCATACTAACTTGGCTGAATAATACTACAGCTATACAAGTCTACAAATGCTTCTCCAAACCTGTGTGTGAAAAAAACAAAACCAACCCAAAACATTCAGGGCTTAATAGACCAAGCCTAATTGTGTTGAGGTGCACTTGTGCAGATACTTACTGAATATGTACTTATTAATTGACACAAAGCTAATAATTTGAATCCCTGCTAGCCTAGGAGACATTGGTGATGCTTGTACTGAAAGCTTTCTGTGCAACATGAACTAACACAGTTCTTCCAATCTTTCTTTTTCTTTTTTGTTTTTTTTAACAGTCTTACGGTAAAGGGGCAAGAAGAAAAAACCGATTTAAAGGATCAGATGGGAGTACATCTTCTGACACTACCTCGAACAGTTTTGTACGCCAGGTATGTGTTTCTCAGCTTTTAACAGACTGGATGACTTGCTGATGTTAACGTTCAAGTAAATGATCTTTTTTTTTTTTTTTAATTGTCAAATCAAAGAGTGATTCTGTAACCTGAGAAACAGCAGAAGTCTTTGCCAGCTCAATGAAAAATGTTTGGTTGCTATTGTTTTGATCTTGGCAGAAAAATACTTTTTTATTTCTCATTCATTTCCATGTATAGTAGTTTTCATTATTTTTGTTACTCTAATGCTGTCAGGTGATTCCAGCTGGAGGAGGAGGGCAAGTCTGGTGGCAGCACCGGAAGTGGCAACATTTGGTAGAAAGCATCAAAACCCTACCAGTCCTCAGGGTTTTCCTGCTTAAAATAGTGCTGTGTGAGGCAGTGTTAACTTAGATTAGTTTCCTCCTACATCCCAGTGTTATTTTAAGACATGGGTTGGAGGGGAAATCCTTGGAAGTATTTGTCCCCATCACACTGATGCTGGAAGGAAGGCCTGTAGAGGATGGAGCAGTGATGTGGGCTTCCCTGACTTGTGCCTATGTGTCTCTCCCTCAAAGGGAGAGACCTAAGTGGACCCTCATGGGGATCCCAGACTTTTGTGGATGCTTGGAGGACAGCTCAATCTGACCAACAGAGATGGCAAAGAGATGGGTCAGGTACCCGAAGCTCACTGCAGTCAGTTGCTTCACCACAGCCTGGTGTTACTGAAACTGTGCTCTTGTGGAAGGAGAGTGCATTTCAATGTGCTAGTGTTTGGCAACAACTTTGAGAGCATGAGGGGCACCCTTTTCAGAAGAGTTATAGAATTCAGGATGTTTCATTGCAGAGTTTTTGGTTTTGCCATAAGCAAGCACCAGACCTTCGTCTCTACTGGCTTGTCTTGCATGTTGCTCCGTTTCAAGAGATTTAAGGGCTTCACTGCTGTTGCATTGGTTGTATCAGTCCACATCTGCTGTTTGCAAAATTCTTCTACTTTGTCCTGCTGTGATCATATTAGCAGGTTTTGTGACAGGCTGTGGATTTGATAAAGTCAGTCCCCTATTACATATCAGTGTATGTTGGACATAGATGTGAAATAATCATGGGAGTTTTTCAGTGGCAGCAAACAATATCAAGGTGGAGACCCTAGATCAGTAAATTACTTATTTGTGACATTTTGACCTGTTCAAAAAACTCTGAAAAAGGCCGTGTTTGAGAGCAGCACAGGATCTTCCAGTTCCAAGGAATCTGTAAGGAAATCTGTGTAGCTGTTTTTCTTAGCTCCGTGTGGGTGTTGAATTCAGCCTGGAATGTTTTAAGCAGAGTATGAGTGTTTATTTTATACCGACAGCACACAGTTCTTTGCCTTTCTTATTTACCTAAATTAAGTCTGAAGCTGGTCTCAAGGGTCTCTTCTTGCTGTCACAAGGGGGAGCTGGGCAAAGAGGATGTAGCATGGGGAAGTGGATCATCAAGCTACATATGATTGTTGAGGTAGACTCCTGTAGTCAGTGGAGATCTGGTTGGCTCTATTCACTGTGGGGCAGGATTTATCAAATCTTCAAAACTGACATACTGGTGAGCTACAGTCTAAAAGTGTCTATATCTTTCCCAAGGCTGTACAGGGAGCATAGAGCGTGGACATCTTAACAGTCGATACTTATATATTTCCCTGAAATAAATGCAAATTTAGTAGTTGCTCAAGTGATATAATACAAATGACTGAAAGGTGAAATAGGCTTCTGGGAAAAAAGAGATGTAATAGATTCCTGAAGCAAAACATATGAGATGGTATTGGTACTGAAGATAATGAAGAGATGTTAATGGATAAATACATGTTACATAACATTGTCCAAAATAAATTTTTTAAAAAAAGGAAATTGTCACAAAGCATTCCTAGTAAGTAATTGAGAGGCAGAGCTGTTCACGTTGTAGTCAATGTATGAGAGAAGTGACTAGTCACAGTTGCTGCTGAGAGGTTTATTTCAGAGCTTGGACTGCATCTTCAGTTGGCTTCCCTGCTCTGATTCTCCTCCTGGGACAGCTTGGTTTTCTCCTGCACTAAGGAAGAAGTGCCACCAATGCAGTGAGGATGCCAGGTGCCCCAGATAGTAAACAGAATGGGTGCAGTTGCTTTCTGCTGGCTCAGTTGTGCCCTTCCCTGAATCTACCTCAGTGCTGCATGTTGCTTGTCTTTCTGTGAGGGTATTTTATTTGGTATAAATGAATATAAATGTTTTGCCATAGCCATTTATTTGCAAGAGAAAGTTACTCCAAAAATTTGGTGTTTCTCCTGAGGATGGGTGACAGCTGCAGAAAAGCAGAGAAGCAAATTAATCCAAACCCAGTAGAATCAATTATTTATCCATTTATTTTTTTATTATTGTATTTTAGTGCTATCTTAAAACTGAGAATTTTTGTGTGGAAAGGGGCTAGTGGTTTTTTTTGTCAGTGGTTTTGATCTAGATGTGGAATACACACAACCTGTTTGTTTCAGCAGTGTTTATGATTCCTATAGCTGCCGTCTTTTTCTCTGAAATCCTTTTCTACCCCCTTGCTTCCTGTCTGCTTTCACATTTACTCCTTAACTTGTCCTGCAACTTTTATGTGCATCCCTACAAGTACTGCCTTCTGCACTCAATAAGGAATCCTGGGATTGTCCTGGACATTTATTGCTAAGGTCTGCTTACGTTCCTCATAAAGAAGAATGTTTGGAAGGTACTTTTTGCCTCATATTTAGCCAGCCTGTCCTTAAACTGGGAGAGCTGAAAGAGGCAAGCATTTTCTTGTCAGAAGCATCAATGGAAAGTGGCTATTTCCTAACAAAGTAATATATTGGTGCTGGATAGAAGACAACAAATATGTCTAGTCTGAAAGAAATGTTATGCATGTGGAAAGCAGGGGGGGCATTGTGCAAGAGCAAGGATACAGGATTCAGCCTTTCGAATCCACAGAGCCATTGGCCATTTAGGTTAAAGCTGCTCCAGGAGTGAGGGACTTATTATCTATTACTTAAATTCACAAAGCTTTTTTTTGTCTGCATTTACGATTTCCTTATGGACATATGCATCTCTGGCTCTAACATGTACCTGGCAAGTTTCCTGCAATGCATACCAAGCACTACAGTAGTAAAACTAATGCCAACCTAGTTTTATTTGAATGAAAGAGAACAAAATAATGTTTTATTAAAATTGCTTGAAAACTTCTGCTGTTGTAAAAGGAGAATTAAATGCATTCTGCACAGCCCTGTGCACCATTTAAATCTGTTTTGCAGAGTGCTGAAATAGAGCAGAGAATCTATCTGGTCTTATTTCTAATGTATATAAAAAATGCATTAAACCAAAGGAAGAGTATTTTTTTATATGTATGTATATGAAATATAAATTTAAACCCATTATTTTCAATATAGTTAAACCTCTTCTCTACTGTGAGTTTTATCTGTTTATATAGATTTTTATTTCTGTTTTTTACTTGTGACACAATAAAAGCTATGAGATTTTAGAAGAATGTTTTGGATCACATTCTGTTTGTTTGTTACAAAAAATCGTTTGTTTAGTTTTGTCTCCAGGGTATTACTGATGATGTTGGAGTTTAAACAGATAACAACTTGGCCTTCCTTTCACTTGCCAGCAGCTACTGCTTGACTTTTCAGTAGCAGGAAAGGAAAGAATTTTTTTCCCCTCTGTTGTGTTGTGATGTTGTATTAGCAATTAAGCAGTGTATTTGGAAAGCCAGAAGCATCACTGCACACCAATCGCCTCCTTAACTGACTTTAATCAGTTGCCTTCAGGGAGCTAAAGAACATCATGTTATATAGTTTTCATTATCTTTTTTGAGCTTTGGAGTGATAAGCAGCTTGTTCTTAGGGTTAGCTATGAAAGACTCAATTGGATCTGATCTCTGCTTGCTGCCATTTTGACTGTTTCATGGTAATGATTTTGTTCCCAAGGGTTTTTCAAAATACAGATCAGACAAAATATTTGCAGACAACACTGTGGCACTTCCCAGCAACATTATTTTAAGCAAATTGCATGTTCTGATAGCATTACATATTTTGTGGTTGCACTTCTGGACCTGTCTTAGTCGAGGTTTTATTTTAAATCCTAATGATTAATCACAAAGGCAGTCTAAATGGTTGGGATTTTTATATATTGCAAAGGCAGATTAGATTGTGAAACAGACTGTAGACTATGGGGTTGCTTACTGAAATATATAAGGTTTTACAAATCTGATTTTTTTTGCCTTTAAATATTGGCATCATGCCTGTTGCTCTGTGCTCACTCAAAAACAGAGCTATAAATAATTATGTAGGCAATTCTTAATTCTTCTACTTTCCTCTAAGGATCTTTGCCTAGCTGTGTAATTACCTGTTGAATTTTATGAATGGTAAAACTAAAATTTACACTAAAAAATTATTTGAAAATATTTACTTAGTTTTGCTCATAAACAAGCCTCTTAATCTTGACTTTACCAGAGAAGAACTGGGCTGTGTCAGAAATGTATTTGTCTTATTTTAATTGCCTTTTAAAAAAAAAATAAAATAAAATCCAGAGCTTAGCTTTGAATTTTATTATATATATATTTTTTCCTTTTTCATGAGGGAAAGATCTTTTGTATTCAGCTCATATGCTCAGCCTGCCAGTGAAGCAGTGCATTTACAAGCTGAGCCCTGAATTGCTGGTGTAGAGTGGGCACAGATATTAGCTTTGGTCTTAATGCCCAGTGCTAATGATCTCATGCTGAAAACCTGCTTACGTTTTCCCTGCTAGGACTATTGCTACTTCTTGAAGACTATGTGTGATCAAGAATATGGCTAGCCAGAAAAATAATAAATAAATAAAGCTTCTTTACAAATTAATATAGTCTTACATTATTTGTGTGCTTCTAATTATGAGACATGTTTGGCTTGCAGAGAAAAAAAGGAGCTTTCAGACTTGCCTTTAGCATACATAACAAAAGGAGATATGTCAGAAATTTTTAAAGGTATTGTGCAAACACTGATTGTAATACATGAAAATGTCTACCTACTGCTCAGCTTAATTTTCTCATCTTTTATTTCTGATGCTAATGTCTAGGCATATTGCTTTGGGTTCCATTTTTTTCTGGTCTAATTCTGCTGATTTCAGTGAAAGCCACAGCAGTGATGCTTGTGGCCTGTGCTTGCTATTGTGATTGCATTGAAGCCTTACACAAGTGATACATAGTAGAACATCTGCTTATTTGAAACACATTAAAATGATAATTTCATGGGTTTTTAATTTGATGGAATTGTGGTATCATTTGTTTTTCCCTGTAAATTTTAAGTTTTCAAGGGAAATGCATTGCACTTGGATAAAGCCACCTAACACTGAGTATGGTATATGTGTGTATAGCTGTCTTCTTTCTAGTGTTAGTGGGTGCCACCAAACTTTGCTGTTAAGGCCAGTGTGTGACCTTAAATCATGGGCAGACAGTGTAGTTTCAGGGTGATGTGCTGTTTGCATCAAGCAATGTTAATCAGTTTTCAGTTAAATCCAAGGAGTCTGTTTGTTATGATGCAAAATGAGATAATGTCTGTAAGAGTATTACTAGTAGGGGAAAGCAACTATTTTTTTTTAATGTATTTCTTGTTGCATGAATTATACCAAGTTCACAGTGGAAGAGTGGGTGAAGCACTTAGAATGGCGTAGGGATTAATGAGAATATGTCAGTTCAGCTGTTGAGGTAAAGTTTCATTCGTGGTTGATATTTCAGTTCCTCAGTCATGTGGCAAAAACTAGTTAGATGGGGAGTGGGAGGAGGACACCTATTAGAAGAGGCCTGGATTGGGAGTGTGGGGCTGGAGGGAGGAAAGAGGGACTTCTGTTGACAGTTGTGGAGCTGTACTTTAGGCTTTATAAACATGGGAAGATTGCATTAAGCTCATTGAGCTATAGATTTTTTCAGCTGTAGTAAGGGTTTGAAAAGTCTCCTTTTTTGGCCTGGAGAGAAAAGAACAGATGCCCCTTTAAAGCATGGGATTTTGGCATGCATGACTGGAGGAGAGATGGCTGAGAAAAATCCAGCAGAAAGGAAGTTCATTTGCGGACTTCAGTTCTTTCATGGGCCCTTTTTTGCCTCAAATAGTTTCTAAGAATAGAAATAAAAATGCTGCCATGTGTTAAAAAAAACCCCACACAGCCTCTAACCAAACCAAACAGGCAAAAAAACATCCTAAAGCTCCTCTTACACATCCTCTTACCCTTCTTGTGGCAGGGTGTAATGAAAATTACAGGAGGAAATGACTAAATGCAATACTTTATTAAAAACTGAAGGACAGGAGCCCTCTTTATAGCCCTGAATGGGCATACATGTTTGATGTTACTGCATATGCAGCTGAAGTCAACACATCTTTTCCAGGCAGCGGTGGGAATTTTGAAGATGGGGCTTACATCTGATGGTCGCTGAGATGATTACCTGGGTTGCTTTTGAACTTGCTAATATGATGGGTGGGTATTGCAAGTTGCCTTAGAGGGTATTTGTGGCCTCCTGTGAGAGGATGGGGAAGATGAGAGCCCTGAGGCAGAAGGTGGCATCCCTGATGGTAGCAGCTGTTTGATCTTCTACTTTCACATTCCCATCGCTGCTGTTTTGCGTGCACTTCCTGACTTCATGCTTCTTCTGTGTGTCTGTCAGTGAGAAGAGAAATGGGGCTTTCCAGCTGCTCAGGAGCTACCACAGCCTGCACCCAAGTTTGGCAGCATTTAGATGCATCCCTTTGTAGCTTGGCATTCAAAGGGCACAGACTGGACTTGTGCATCCCTGAGCCACAGGGGATTTCTACAAGTGACAGGGCTGCCTGGAGGCTGTGAGGAGGATGTGGCAGCAAGGTCTTGGCTGCTCAGGCAGTCAGAGATATGAGGATTTTTTTAGGCAGTTGGGCAAACTGAAGGAGGTAAAGAAAAATCTTTGTAAATTTGCTAAATATACAGTTGGAGACCTCAGTCGTAGTTCATAGCATGGGGAATGAGCAGAAAGGCTGTGTTTTTAGGCTTTCTCTTTGGCCAGGTTTCTTCCTGACTGGCAATTGCTCTCTGGCAGTCTCCATCTTGTCATTTTTGCTTATCAGAGTGTGCTTGGCATGAGCTGAACTGCTCAAACCTCACAGCTGTGCCAAGAGCCACCTGTATTAGCTCATGTTTTGGGTGGGGTATAGCAGGAGCTCCAGAAAAAACCACAACTACACAGTTATAAAGAGTTAAGATCAAAATTGGGAAGAAAACTGAATGAGAATCAAGTGTTTTGTTCTATTTTGTCCCCTGCTTCTCTCAGGAAATTCACTGTGGTTTCTGGTTCTCATGTGCAGCATTGTCTTACTCAAAATAATAATTTTGAATGTTATGGTGAGATGCAAGGCTTATTATGTGCTATCATAGATGTTTTGTAGTTATAGTGAGCACAGACATACAAAGTATCTGCAATGGGACAAGAATTCCAATGCATATATTTAATTTTAGCTAACAAAAAAAGCCCCGTCAAAAATAATTTCTGAAATAAATATTGTAGTTTCACAACTTTTTCATACAGGCCTATTTAGTTGGAGTGGATTTGTTTTAGGATTTTTTATGTTGGTTTGTTTTAATGGAGTAGACCTTTGGATTTTATTTTTGTTTTAACAAGGCCCTAAAATACAGAGTTGTTGGTGGTTGTTTGTTTGTTGGGTTTTTTTCCTTGTTGTTTTTCTTTTTTCTTTTTTTCTTTTTTTTTTTTTTTTTTAAGAAATAAGATGTTTTAAGTCACTTGCAAAACTCATGTTTATAATTAGATTTCAATGCACCCTAAACTTAGCTGCTGACTTAGTTCTTAGTAAATCTGAAATGACTTTTGTAATTTTAAATATTGCGTTGATTTTTCAGGGTTTGTGTTTATATTGTATGGTTTTCATTGGGAATGAATGTCTAAAACAAGGGAACAGTTTGGTCCTCTAAAACAAATGTCATCGTCTGCTCTAAAATGCAAGTGGTTTCAAGGGAAAATAACTGCCGGTTGGCTGATGTGCAGAAGCAATAACTGCTTCAGCTTCTCTCCAGCATGGAGCTCCTAGTTGCTGGCAGAGCTCAGGGAGTAAAGAAAGATACTCTGCAGTTACCCAGAGGCGTCTACTGAATCTTTTGTCTTGCACAATACCCCACCAGTACAGTTCCGCTCAAACTCAGGAGTGTTTTGTTTCATACCTTGCTAAGTAGATATGTTGCAACATATACAAGTGCTATTTCTGTCCAATTAGTCACAGAATTGCTAGTTTTATGAGCAGTTGCAGCAGAAAATTCCCTTCTCTTAGGCTATGTATTTAGACAGTGCTTCCAACACTGATTATATGTACCTGTAGATTTGAACGTGGCTTTTTTTTGGTGTGACCTTACTCAGACTTTCTTTGGAATATAAGGTTCATTGAAAAGCTTAGTACTCTTCTACAATGAATTGTAAATCTTGTAAGCAATTTGCAGTATTTTCTGGGTATTGAATTGCAGAGTAACATCCATGTGAGCATAGTTAGTATGCATTTTTTTTTTCACTTATGGTCACATAATATTTTAGTTCCCATATATGACTGGCCTGAAAAGTAGGACCTGAAGCAGTCCTAGGTATGTGACAATATAAAGCTACCCTTCCTTAAAATCTGATATTTTAAAATATCTGAAATCTTCCACCTCTGCCAGAGAAGGTAATTAATAATCCTGTTGAGATACGCAGTGTTAATTCTAAGCTCCACATAAATCTGTAGTCTCCTATATGATCAATTACTGTCATAAGATGGTTTACTTGTAGGATAATCAAGTCTTGTGTAGGCAACTGAACTGGTTCTTGCAAATGAGTGGGGAGCTGAAAAAAGGGGAGGACTGTTGAAGTGAAAAAAGGAGAAATATATCTATGTATGCCTTCGATATCTTTCCTCCTATTGTCTCCAGTGGTATTTTTCAGTTTTCTGTTGTTTTGCAGACTGAACCAGAAAATAATTCTAAGTATGGGAAGGCTGTTACAGGGTTAAAATCTGATTTCTGCTTTTTTTTCTGAATTAACATGAGATGCTATGTCTTGTATGTTAGAAATACAACTTTAAGTCATGGTTCATCAGTTGGATCTCAAAGGTCTTATTAGATTCTGCTTTTGGAGGGAGTGAGCTGAAGGCAGGCACTGTTGTTCCTGTAGAAACAACTTGCTTGGGTTTATTTTTTCCTACAAACTATGAAAATTACAGTATATATTCAGTAATCATAGAATCATAGAATCTTAGGGGCTGGAAGGGACCTCGAGAGATCATCTAGTCCAACCCCCCTGCCAGAGCAGGGTGACCTAGAGTACATCACACAGGAACTCATCCAGGTGGGTTTTGAATGTCTCCAGTGAGGGAGACTCCACAACCTCCCTGGGCAGTCTGTTCCAGTGCTCTGTCACTCTTACAGTAAAAAAATTTTTTCGGATGTCCTCTTACTAGTTTTCTAAACACATTATTGCCTGCATAGCTCTCTGAAAAATAAATAACTCCGTGCACCTTCTTTGACCTGATTTACTTCTTAGGAATACTTCTGAAAACAGTAATGTGTCAAGTAAATGTTTGCTTATAATAAGGAAAGTTTAAAGATTATTGCAGCCTTGTCCTTGAAATAATTGCCAAGAAAATTCCCAGAGTTAGTAACAGATTATAATCAACAGTCAGAAGGCTTTGCACAACTCTTCCCAACACTAGCTACAATTTATCCATCATCTGCAGTGTATACTGAAATGGAAATAAGATGCTTTCCAAACTGCTTGTATTGTTAAATAACACACTAAAATAATATGTTAAAATAAAATCTCCCATGCTTAGGAAAAGCAGTGTTTACTTAAACTCCATCAGCATTTTGAAGGTATCAAAGGGTAAAATTTGCAAAATCTTCATATTACTACTATTAGCTGAGAAAAGTGAACAGTATTAAAAATGTTACAGACATGACAAAGAAAGGAAAGCATATTAATAGATGTGACCAACTATGCTTTTACTATACTTTGAATGTAGACAATGAGTCAACAGCTTACATAATGAATAAGTGTGGTGATAAAGTGTGATGTTGAGATACAGCCTCTGAATGAGATGACAGTGCCAAGTGGAAGAGAGACAGCATCAGTTTGAGGCCTAAGCAGCAGTGATTCATTGGAGATAGTCTGGAAGAATTGGCAGTGTGCTGTATCCTTTTTTAATGGAAAAAAAGTAACTCTGGCAGGTTTAAGATTTTTCTAATCTTGTTTGATTAATTGTTCATAAGCAAGAGCTACTTAAACCAATGCTTAGGGTTTTTTTTTCACAGTGTTCAGCCTATGTGTGATAATTATTTATCACACCATTTAAAATAACTTGAATTTGTGTTGTTTGGTAAATACTGCTGAAAGTTTTGAAATGCTAAACTGCTTAAAGGTTATAATGCTCTGTCAGCAGTTTTGCAGAACATTTTGGGATTACCTCTCATATATAGTGTTTGAACTTCAAGAACACCTGTGAACATTAGCATTGTGTAGTTCTTATTTGAGCCATCACTTATATCTGTATCTCATTTTTAAAGTGCATGTTTTGCCATTCTCTCAGCAGTGCAGCCCTGGATAACCATGGCGGTTCAACCCAGTCACCCTGCCAGAGTGTCCTTGTGGTAGACATTGGTTATCAGAATGGCATGAGCCAACCAGTCAGCCATAGCTTAGGTCCTTCTCCCTTCCTCCCCATTGAAGCAAATCTGCTAATGCCCATTTTATGTTGCTCTGATGCCTCTCTCTTTGGATGTTTCCTGAAGTTCCTAGTAAAATTAAGTAGATGATCTATTAATGCTGTATTAAAACTTGTGTGTTGAAAGTTTTCTGTTTACCACAAAACATGTTATTTCTTAAACCTGAGTGACTAATTCTAAATCTCTTGGGCTCAGATGCAGGCAACAGAGCTGTGCTAGTGGATGGAAACTGTGCAGGGGAAATCCACATGTACAGAAAATGTGTGATTGCCAGATCCTTGGCAAAGCAGGGGGTTCAAACAGGCCTGTGTTCAGGGTTTTCACTGAGAAAGGCAGAGGATCTGCTCTCCACTTTGAAGTGTCTAACTCCCATAAGCGCAATCAAAAGTGTTACCCTCAGGTCCAGGTCTACAAACTCCTGAACTCTGCATGAGCCGGCATGTCTTGTAAGAGGCTACCTGTGAATAAGATTAATTTAGAGGAACTGTCCAAAGTAAATTTTTTTTTTTATTTTTTTTCAACAGGACAGTAGCTTTCCTTTTCTAGTCTGGCTCAAGAGTCTCATTTCAACCCAGCTGACTCTTGTGTTTCTTCATCTTTTTGCTCAACTGTATTTTTTTTGTTTGTTTTTTTTGTGTGTTTTTTTGGCTGAATAGCTTGTTAAATAGGCACAACTATCATAAATTCTGCAGAAACACTATGAACAGATTATGTGAGTTCCTCTGTCTTGACAAAGAGCCAAGAAATGTCATCTTTCTTCCAGTGGGGCTGGATTCTTTGAGTTCCACTCACAGCTAGGATCTCTGGTGGGACACTTGAAAATGAATAATCTAAACCACAACTTAAAAATGCAACAAAGGATTGAGAAGCAAACCATATTCTGTACACTGCTTGTATTATATCTCCTAAACACAGTTTCCTTTATAAGCCAATAATACCCATTAACTGTTTATGAGCCACAGTCACATTTGTTATGAGCCTCTGATGAGAGATATTCCCTAATTTATAGTAACTTGTTAAAGTTTGGTTGGTTGACTGGTTTTGAATGATGGAAATAATTTTTTTATTTTTTTAAATTTACATCTATTCTGTAAGTCTGCTTGATGTTTATGTCGTATGTTAACTGATGGATGTCTTGTGGGCTCCATGGATATGGTACTGACTAAGAGCTTCAGGACACCCTGAGGGACTTGTTACTTTGGCTGGTGAATGAGTATGCAGTGCTCACAACTGTGTAAGGTCAGTACAAGGATTTCTAAGCTATTCTTTACTCCATCAAAGCCTAAACTCCATTTCTGAAAAGAATGGAATTGTATTACCTAATATTACCCAATAGTTATCTTACATATCCTAATTGGGCCTTTTTTTCTTTTTTAAAATTTAATTTAATTTTATTTTTTTTAACCCTCTTGGAACTAGACAAAGTTTTATTGAAAGATGTAGTAAATTTAGAAAAGAGAAAAATATTCCATTTGTTGTCTGTAGCTTAGCTTTTAGAGTGCTGTTTCAGAGATCTATTTCCCTTATTTCTGGCAATCAACCTTCTTTAAGTACCTGTAGACTGTCATTGTCTTCAGACCAATGGATATGTGTTATAGTTACACTGGGATGGTTTGCATACACCCTGCTTATTTCCACTTGCCTTTGTCCGTGTTTTTGAGGGACTCATATCTTAAAGACTGGTGTCATAATTACATTAAGAAGCCAAGACAGGGTTTTAATTTGAACACTTATTAATTAAAAAACAAACAAACAAACAAAACCCCAACAATAAAAAAAATAGCATTCATCTCAGATAAAAAAACTGGAAACTTTCTGGCAAAATAAAACTCTGTGTTTGCATTTGCACTTACAGTTCTCTCTCTAGAACATGGAGACTTCCTCTGAATCTATTCGGACTGCATACTTACAAGTGTTGGTTCTAGAAATCATGAACATTTTAAGTGGAAAGGTTTTTTGCTATGGATATAAAAAATAAAAAAAAATGTAGATTAAATTTATACATACTTTATATGCATCTAGAAATCTATAAAGACAGATATATAAAATTACTGAACTCCTGGCAGTCTCAGCTGCACAGCAGTATCACATTTTATCCTTCCTGCAAATACTGGCTATTAGGAGTGCAACATGGGACTTACTGCATTGGCCTCCATTATATATGCCTGAAAGACAACATGGTGAAATCTAGTTTAAAACAACTTCAGATTTTGGCATTTAATCTAGTATTCTTCTTTCTATCATAAATTGGCTTTCTACCTTGGCAAGATTCATCATGACAATCCACAGCTAAATCCTTACACCATACTCAGGAAATCCTTTAGTCTCCTATGACATGTGATGTCATGCACTGGTTGTTATGCTACACTCTACTGTCTCACATAGCAGAGTCCGCTAAATCTAGGGCTTATTTCCAGCATGCATCAACCATATCTGCTTTGGAGAACATCCCGTTAATTCTTCCAGAAATGGTAAATGGAGCCTAGAAACACAGAAAAATCTGTATCTTTGGTACTTTATCTTCTGCTTGTAACTATAGATATGGATGTTTCATTGCTGATGCAGGGAAGCACTTGAGGATGGCTTGCATTTATGTCAGAGTTATTAATCACCAGGGGAAATAGATGAAATAATAATGAAACCCACTGCACCAGTATGTACTTGTTTGAACAAAAGAGGAAACGTTCATCCATGAGAACAGGTAGAG
This sequence comes from Chaetura pelagica, assembly GCF_000747805.2. Taxonomy (NCBI): domain Eukaryota; kingdom Metazoa; phylum Chordata; class Aves; order Apodiformes; family Apodidae; genus Chaetura; species Chaetura pelagica. The sequence goes on from NW_009970726.1 coordinate 138,451, forward strand.
TCTGAGCTATTGTGATTTTGGCAAATCTTTATTTAGTGCTTTTAGCACCTTTGCAAAAGAAAAGTTCACAGCCCCTGGCCTAAATTGAGAGGAGAGACAGTCCTTTGTGATGGCTCCTTTAGGGTTGCTGTAACGTGGATCTGCTTCTGCTGCTCTCCTGACAAAAGACTGAAGCATGCTGTTTAGAAGGTGGCACTGATCTTCTCCCTTTTTCTAATTGTTGTGTTGTAAAACACTAACCTGTTTAGGCTTTCTGCTTATGTTGGTTCTGGAGGCCATTTACAAAAAGAGACATACCTTGGTTGGATAAAATTACAAATTCTGCTGTTTCCAAGGTAGGTTTAAATTTCAATTTTTGAGAAATTTGTGGGCAGTCAGCTTACAATTCTGGATACATTTACATATTGGAAAAGGAGAGTTCATTTGGTCATGAAATTCCTTCTTCTTATTGCCTGACTCTTTGGTAGACATTAGTCTCAGGGGAAATCCTTTTCCTAGCTTATGCCGAACTTAAACAGAAAATTTCTAGGCAGACTTTCTTGGCAGTACACATAAGATTTTATTTTTCATGTTAGAGAATTTCACTGTATTTATAAGACTGGTATTATTAACGGTTTTTCAGAACACATGCTTGAAGTCAAGCAGCTCCAACTTACAGTTAATCTGGCAAACGTTTACTTCTCTGCTTACTCTGAGTATTGCTCAGGGATTTTTCTCTGCTAGCTCTTTATAAGGCTTTTTGGAAGATCTCACCAATGTAGTTCTGCCAGCTATGGAACAGGACCTTAACTTGGTCTTATTTGTACTAATGGACCTTTCTTTCACATCATTATAATTTTCTGTGAAACAGCTATTTTAGTGGTCATTAAAGCGCTGAAAGTACAATAGCGATTCTGTTTCCAGTAAGGCAGGATCTGTCTCAAAATAAATCATTGGTTTTGTTATGCAGGTTATCCCCAAAGCAGAACACTACCGAAATCTGAAATGTGTGTAAAATCATCTCTGACAACTTGGGAAAGTGCTTCTGTTCTGCACTCAGCTGCTGAGAGCGTTTGCCTGCCACTGGGACAAGAAGACATCCCTCAGACAAGCAGGCGAGCTGTTGAGAAATTTACTAATGCTGGCTGCTGCTGGACTCTGTGCTCTTGCTGGGGCAGTAGGGCTGCACCATCTCTTCAGCCTGGTCTAAAGGGAAGGGTTTGGATGCTGTGTCCTAGCAGGTCTCCTTTCTGGCTCCAGGTGGCTAGCTCAGCAGTTAGGAGGACTATGCATTGTTGGCATGCTCTTTCAGGTCAAGTGCTGCATGTTGTTTCTCAGCCACAGAGAACTGTAGGAGTAGTCACTTGGATGTATACTACATACAGTATAGCCGAGGGCTGAAGAGTGTGGTTGAAGACCCTATCATGCCCAAAACTGTTGAACTTGGGCATCAGAGTCTTTCTGATTTTGCCCAAACTGTGGGAAGCCCCTAGGTTTGGAGCACACCTTACCTGCACCATAGCAAGCAGAGTTGTGTGTAGACACCATTGGCTTTTCCTCACCTCTACACTGTAGTTTCCCTGGTAGGAAATGAGTTTGCAAGGAGCCCCAACCTGCTTTGTGTTCCTAGAAGGGTCTGAGTTTGGGCAAAGGCTGGACCATTCTCTCTCTGGGCCTACAGGGCACTCCTCCCACAGGTTAACACCTGTCTTGTTGTCATGGATGTCCCCACCTACAAAAAGGAGAGAACAAATCCTGTTTTGAAAGGATTTGTTTGGACAAAAAATGTATATGAAATTGCGAGATAAACAGGTGCTTGGCATGAGATAGGTTTGAAAATAGACAGAAATGGAAATTAAGTTAATTCTCAACCTGTGTAAGCAGAAAATCCAGAATGCCAGTGTGAATGAAGAGAAATTGTCCCACTGTGCCTACAAAAATTTTATACAGGCCATTTGCTGTATAGAGTATACTGGATTTCTGAATTGAACTGTTTTATCTAATTGCTAGCAGTCTGTTGTTTGTTAGTTCTCTAGGCACCATAAATGAGGGTGACTGAGGCATTTGGATAAATGTTGCTTCTTCCTTATATGGTAAATCCTTACCATCTAGGAGCGTATCTATTAATTACTATCCACTTTGCAAACTTGTCTGTTTTTTCAGGAGAAGATAGGGTACAATTTGTACTGTTCCATTTTAGGTTATTGTTTTTTGCTTGCTTTTATCTTGTTTTTCTAGGAGAAAAGGAGAATCTGTTATAAAGTCAACCCTCACTGCCTAGCACTTTTTGTATGCCTCCAGTGGATGCTATCGGTATCAGCCAAGGCAGAAAGTGCCACTTGAGCTCTCACCCCAGCTATCAGCATTCCTGTGCATGTTTGATGATTATGGAGACAGATCAGCTCTTCCAGAAGTTGATTTGTATTGCCTGAATTAGTCTTCTGCTCTGAATTGTTCTTCAGAAGAGGGTAATTGTAGACCCACTGAGTACAGGGGGAACAACAGGGAGCCAGCTTTTTCCTTTAGCTGCCTGTGGTTGGTTGCTGTGAGTAGTCTCTTTTTCTCATACCTGTATCTGATGGTCAGATGCTCTTCTCAGTTTGTTTTTGCAGCTGTTCAACATCATTGGCACATGTGTAGTTATAAAGCACAGATTCAGAGCACATTGCTGCAGTGTTTTCTGCATCTGTGCAGATTTCTTATTTCTACGGAACATTTTTGCATCTGTTCTACTCTATTGAAATCATATGGTCTACCTGTGGGGTGTAAAATACAACAGCATGAGCTGTTTTTAATTTTACTGCTGTTCTGTATTTAGGAGTGACTCATTGCTCTGGAGAATGAGTTGATAAAACATTTGCACATCTCATTAATCTAATACTGTAATTCCCAAGAAACATTACAGTGAAAAAGCCCATTGTTCAGACAGTGCATGGTGAGCTTTATTTTATTGATAATACAATGGGCTGCATGTAACAACCTTAAGTGTTGTTTTTAGCAAATGAAAATACAATACAAGGGGTCCTTTACAGAATCCAAAAAGTGATGTCTTGGAATTCAGACCTCAGGGAGTACTGGACAAAAAAATTTAAAAGGTTGAAGTTTAATTCTGTTAGTCATACCATAGAATCATAGAATTGTTAAGGTTGGAAAGGACCTCAAAGATCACCAAGTTCCAATCCTCCTGCCATGAGCAGGGAACCCTACCACTAGACCAGGCTGCACAAAACCTCATCCAACCTGACCTTAAAAACCTCCAGGGATGGGACATTAACAATCTCCCTGGGAAACCCACTCCAGTTTCTCACCACCCTTATAGTGAAGAATTTCTTCCTAATATCTAACCTAAATCTCCTCTCTCTCAGTTTAAAACCATTACCCCTTGTTTTATCACTATCTTCTCTGATGAAAAGTTCCTCCCCAGCTTTCCTGGAGGCCCTTTTCAAGTACTGGAAGGCTGCTATGTGGTCTCCCCAGAGCCTTCTCTTCTCCAGACTGAACAGCCCCAACTTTCTCAGCCTGTTTGCATAGCAGAGGTGCTCTAGGCCTTTGATCATCTTGGTGGCCCTTCTCTGGACCCTCTCCAACAGATCTATATCTTTCTTGTGCTAAGGGCACCAGAACTGTACACGGTATTCCAGGTGGGGTCTTGCCAGAGCAGAGTAGAGGGGCAGAATCACCTCCTTGGCCCTGCTGGCCACACTTCTTTTGATGCAGCCCAGGATGCAGTTGCTCTCTGGGCTCCAGCACACACTGGCAGCTCATGTCGAGCTTCTCATCTACTACCACTCTCAAGTCTTTCTCCTCAGGACTGCTCTCCAGCCATTCTTCCCCCAGCCTGTATTTGTGCCTGGGGTTTTGCCAACCCAGGTGCAGGACGCTGTACTTGGCCTTGTTGAACTTTGTGAGGTTGGCATTGGCCCAGCTCTCCAGCCTGTCAAGGTCCCTCTGGATGGCATCCCTTCCCTCTTGGGTGTTAACCACACCACACAGCTTGGTATCATCAGCAAATTTGTTGAGGATACGCTCAATTCCACTGTCCATGTCTCCAACAAAGATGCTAAACAGCACTGGTACCATTACTGACCCCTGAGGGACACCACTAGTCACCTGCCTCTGTTTGGACATTGAGCCATTGATCACAATTTTATTCACCAATTGGTCCATCTATGAAATCCATGCCTTGACAGTTTGGAGACCAGGATGTCATGTAGGACTCTGTCAAGCACCATGCACAAATCCAGGTAGATGACGTCAGTTGCTCTGCCACCATCCGACGCCTCTGTAGCCTTGTTGTAGAAGGCCAGCATGACTTGCCCTTAGTGAAGCCATGTTGGCTGTCACCAATCACCTCTTTATTTTTCATGTGCCTTAGCAGACTTTCCAGGAAGATCTACTCCATGACCTTGCCAGGCACAGAGGTGAGACTGGCTGGCCTGTAGTTCCCTGGGTCTTCCTTTTTCCCCTTTTTAGAAGTAGAGGCTATGTTCTCTTTTTTCCAGTCAGCGGGAACCTCACCAGACTGCTATGACCTCTCAAATATGATGGATGTAAGCTTAGCAGTTTCATCCCCCAGCTCTCTCAGGACCTGTGGGTGAATCCCATCAGGTCCCATAGATTTATGCACCTTCAGGTTCTTTAGATGGTCAAGAACCTGCTCTACACCTACGGTGGGGGTACTTCACTCTCCCAGTCCCTGCTTTGGCCTTTGTGTTGAGGTTGGAGCACTTGCCAGAGAAGACTGAAGCAAAGAAGTCATTGAGGACCTCAGCCTTCTCAATATCCTGTGTTGCTACCTCACCCATTTCCTTCAGGAGAGGGCGTACACTCTCCTTGGATGTTCTTTTCTCCCCAGCATACCTGTAGAAGCTTTTCTTATTATTCTTAACATCCCTGATGAGATTTAATTCTAGCAGGGATTTGGCTCTCCTCACCTGATCTCTAGCTGCTTGGACAACCTCTCTGTAATCCTCCCAGGATACCTGCCCTAGCTTCCACCCCCTGTATGCTTCCTTCTTCAGTTTGTGCTTTTCTAGGAGCTGCTTGCTCATCCACGCCAGCCTCTTGGAATTTCTACTTGACTTCCTCTTAGTTGGGTTGCAATGCTCTTGGGCCTGGAGAAGGTGATCCTTAAATATGAGCCAGCTTTCATGGGTCCCTCTACCCTCCAGAATGTTATCCCAAGACACTCTCTTGAGCAGATGCCTGGAGAGGCTGAAATCTGCCCTTCTGAACTCAAAGGTAGTAAGCTTGCTGTGAGCCCTCCTTGCTGCCCTAAGGATCTTGAACTCCACCATTTCATGGTCACTACAACCAAGGCTGCCCTTGAGCTTAACATCCCGCACCAGCCCGATCTCGTTGGTGAGAACAAGATTCAGCACAGCACCTCTCCTTGTTGGTTCCTCGATTACTTCGAAAAGGAAGTTATCATCCTTGCACTCTAGGAACCTCCTAGATTGCTTGCATTTAGCAGAGTTGTTCTTCCAACAGATGTCAGGGTGGTTAGTCTCCCATGAGCACCAAGGCTTGTCAATGTGAAGCTGCTCCCATCTGTCTATGTAGTGCCTTGTCTGTATTATCCTCCCGCTCAGGCAACCTGTAGCAAACCCCCACCATGATGTCTCCTTGGCCTATCTTTCCCTTAATCTTAACCCATAAACACTCAGTTGGCTCCTCATCCGTCCCCAGGGAGAGCTCCATAGAGGGCAACACCCCCACCCTGTCTCCCCTGTCTGTCCTTCCTAATGAGTTTGTAACCCTTTGATGCTTTTCTGAGCAGTGGATTTTCTCTTTCTTTTTAAATATAAAGCTTGGAAATTGGTGACAGCCAACAGATTCAGAAAGAGATTGGTTTGGAAACTATTTTAAAGCTCTATTTGATGTAATGGTAGTTCATAAAGTGATACAGAACAATACAATAAATGGAAAACCTCATACAGTTTTGCTCCCCAGTAGTTTTATGATTCTCATTTAGATAAAAAATTTAATGCAGAGCACAGCTAGTGATCTACTTGTTAAAACTGATTACTAGATTGATTATCTTCCTGTTTAATTGACTATTTCTACTTCATCTTGGAATATGTCTCATGTCTTCCCTGCTTTCCTCCCCCTGCAAAAAAATCCCAAATCAAAAAGAGCCAATGAAGCATCCATACAGTCTATTTTTGTAGCATAAAATATTATGAAAATGAGAAGAAACTGAAAGTACTGTGTACTTTGGAAAACAATCACTCCCAATATTAATTGTAATGGAATGTTCCTATTGCAGAAATGAGAAGCAGAAAGTGGAAAGCAAAGTCAGTGCAGAGTCCACTGGAAAACGTTTTACCATAGACACGAGCATTCAGTGTTTAATATCCTTACCTGCCCAGAAATTTAAGCATTAAAGAGGCACAATTTTTGTTGCAACCGTTTTTCCCCTCCTGGAGCTGTCATCTGGGCTGTCAGTAATGGATTATTTTGAGGAAAAAAAAAATACCTCGAAGACACAACTTACTGCCCTCACAAATCTCTTTATACCTTTTTTCTACTTAAAAAAAAAATTATATATATATATATATTGGAGAATCTGAAATAGTGCCCTGGTGCAGAAGTTGTGGAAGAGTATCACAAAGACTGTGAGCTTTTGTATTTGTGAGTGTGAATTTTCCTGATCTTGATGAAATGCCCACTTAAAAGCCACAAATTACCATTGCTATATCTTGGGGGATGTGCTGCTCTATCTTTGAAGCAGAGGATGCCAGACACTGACCTGAGTTACAGTTCTGCAGGAGCTGTGAGCAGCTGCCCCATTAACTGGAGGGGTTGTGGGGGCAGCAGTTTGCAAACTATTACTTGCTACTGTTAATCTTTCTTTCTGAGACCTATTACATTTTATGTTTTAGGCCATTGGTCTTGTGAGTGTGAGAAGTCATGTGAGAAGTGCCTGTCATTCACTGAAGAAAATATAAGATTGTATGCATTAACATTATTTCTGTTAATGAATAAATCTGTATTTAATAAAAAAAAATGGAAAAAAATCCTATTTTATCTAGCAGTGCTCTTCAGCACTACAAGCTGTACATGAAGCTTTACACGTTGACCCACAGCTGCTGTGTTTGACATCTTCCCCTTGCTGCCACCTTACCACATTGTATTGTCTGTTTCTTTAGTTGACAATGTACTGCTACGCACAGAATAGTGATTGAATTAATAATATTGAGTGTAAATTAACTTAGTATTTCTTTATTTCTGGATGCTTTTTTTTTTTTTTTCTGTTTCCTAAGCAAAGTTTATGCTAGTTCTTTTATTGTATCCAACCTGCTCCATACTTTCCACTCCTATCTAAAGATGCTGGCTATTGTGATAGACTACTAAAAGCTACCACTGTTATCTAAAGGTGATTGTTATTTTTCATTTATTTATTTATTTATTTATTTATTTATTTTTGTGTGTGTTTTAGATACACAGACTGGCTCTGGTCACAGTGTTTTAAAGTTGATGGTTTTGTTTTTACTTAAGGATAAAGGAAACCAAACTATGTAAGAAAATAAATCTCTTTGCTGAGATCAAGATGTATTATATTGCATATGTTATGCAGAAATCTATGCTTGTTTTTCTACACTGTATGTGGTTATTTCCAAAAGTAAAAAAAAATTGGACATGAACTGGAATACAGTAAAAACATAAGGAGTTTCAAGTTTTCTTGTTAATATAAAAAAATTTAAAAATAGGTAACTGTTTTCAGATGTGGGAAGAATCACCAAAAGCATGTTTTGATGCCATTTATGAGATCAGGTGGATTTTTTTCTTTGTCCTACTTTTTCATATTTTTATAAATATTGTGAGATCTTTAACCATCTGGACAATTTGTGAAAGGCCATGAGACATGTGCATGTTTTCCTGAAGAAATAACCGTGGGCTGACTAAAATTTAGCCTATGCTAGCTTGTTGTTTTATTTATATGTTAAGCAATGAAAAAAAGTTATAATATTTGGTATTACTATCTCTTAGTCTAGGTACATTGTTTAATAAGATATCAGATACTTCCTCTTCTGATTAATCCTTTAGGAAAATATTTGAGCACTATTATCAATATTACTAATATCTGATTGTACGGACTTTTTAAATTGCCATAGCACTTTTGTAATGAGAACTAATTTGTGTAACCTGAGCTTTTTATATGTATGCTTCTAGCTTAAGAGATGTGGCAAAAAGGGTCTTCTTTTTTTTTTTTGTCCTAGAAAGTAAAATAATATCTGTTTTATTGCATTTCAGGTAGTTCAGAAAAATGCTAATTAAATACATCCAAGTGACTGAAGATTTACTCAGGTTTTGGCCTTTGACTTTTCTATTTGCCCTTTCCCTTCTTATTTTCTAATATTACATACTTAGTCACATATTTTCAAGCAGTAATTCCCTTAGCAGAGGCTTTCATTGTCTTCCAGTTAAACTGGATGAAAGTAATTAGCAAATTCCTACTATAGCATCTCATGTTTCAGGAAGCACTAAATTGAACAGCAAGTGGGTAACTCTCCTTCTTGTTACTTGTGTTTAAGCCCAAGAGCTACAACACTGTTGCATCCCATCACAATGGACAGAGTTTGATATTGTTTCATAGAATCATAGAATGATCTGGGTTGGAAGGGACCTTTAAATGTCACCTAGCCCAACCCCCCTGCAATGAGCAGGTCCATTTTCAACTAGATCAGGTTGCTCAGAGCCCATCCAGTCTGACCTTGAAAGCTTCCAGGAAGGGGACATCTACCATCTCTCTGGACAAACTGTTCCAGTATTTCACCACCCTCATTGTAAACGTTTTTTTTTTCCTTATATCTAGTCTAAAATCTAGTTTCATTCCCATCTGTGTTCTTGTGGATACTTATACATTGGCAAGAAGTTTGTTCCCAGTTCTGTTCCTGCCCCCGTTTTGGGGTTACTTGGAACTCTCAGGCTGGTTACTAGAAGCTTTAAAAAGACTCCTTGGAACACACAGGCATCAGTGATCTGAAGTTTAGTAATCCTGAATAATTTGTGTCAGTTTTGGCTCTGTCTCACCACTGCAATGCCTGGAACTCCCTTCTCAGAGGACCTTCTCTGCTATTTTTTTATCCCAAAGTACTTTTAAAATAATGATTTGAAGTAAAACTAAATCTAATCTGTAATAGATACAGCTCATGAGTGGAGCAAAAGATTGCTTAGAAGTTTTAAAATACTATTTTAAAACAGATGTGTTTCTTGTTTTATTTACTTGCTAGGAGCAGGGCTCAGGTGTCTGTAGTCTTTCCCTGCCAGAGTTGATACTAGCATTACCAGGCCACTTCTGCAAGGAGTGTTCTTCCTTCCTCCACGCCAGGGTGAGTGATGGAATTGGCTTTTGGAGATGAGACACAGGGCTCAATGCCTGACAATCTGCAGGAACCAAATATTTCAGACTACGCAGAGGACGCTTTAAGTCTTAGACTGAAAGATGAGCTGGAAACAGTTCCTGTGGAAGA
>NW_009970726.1:147946-156597 GCF_000747805.2 Chaetura pelagica
CTGCTGAAGCAACACAGGATGCTAAACCTGAGACTGGGCAGGTACAGCAAAGGGATACTATAGGTTAAAGATTTGGGGTGGTTATATGTTTACAGTAGTGTATTTGTTAGGAATAATAAACTTAGAGTTTTCTGAATTATACTTCAGAATGCTTGCTTGAGTTTTAAAAATTCAGCCTGTTATTTCTGTAGAGGCAGGATCTATGAAACCCCAGCAAGGTCCGTGGTGTAGGGTTATTTCGTGTATACCATGCAAATCTTTTTTTTTTTTTTTTTTGCCTTAGCTATGTATAATTTTCTATATGTGGCTGTCATCTTCAGGGGGATTGAGTGGACTGAGTGTATCTATTGCAAGCTGACCTACATAGCTAAATTCTTTGTATAATGCTGAGCACTGTCCATAGTGGATAAACTGAAGCTGTCCTAATATGAAGTAGACTTTTGTGTACAATTTGAAATTACCAGCCTCTGTTCTATGTGAGGCTAAAAATACTATTACCTTTTTACATTGAAAGAAAATCCTTTTCAGTGTTGTTCGTAACAAGGGTGGAAAAAAAGGTCAGGAATGATAGACAGGCTTGATGAACAGTCCTGGTGATCTAACTGATGTTTTGCTGCAGCACGAATCCATGCTCTCCTGCCTTGCAGGAACCAGACGTATCCTAAACAGTAGACTTATTTTCTTGCTCAGAAATTTTCTCCTCTTAATGTTTCTCTGCAAAGTTTATCCATTTGTGTGAAGTGTTCAGAACTCACTGCAGCAGGCAGTTGGGACATCATCTACACTGCAGGTGAGTGTCCTTTCCAGCAGGCCAGCAGGTCTGTATCTTTTCCTTCAAGTCAGTAGCCTAAATTGACCAGAAGTTGGATCTCAGCCTGGCTATCTACATCCTGCCTGAGTGTCTTCGATCCTCGAATACTTGTTTTGTGAGGAGTGTTTGGGGTTTTTTAAATTTAAATTTTTCAGCAGAAGTCCTACCCTGAACTTGAGAAGTCTATCCCAAATAAACTTGTGTTAAAAATAACATATTGTTGCAAAAAGTCCAACAGTTTGACTGTTTTTATCTACAGTGTAATTTAAATCAATAAATGTTAGGTAGATGTCCGTTTCAGAATGAAAAGGTGACTTGTTTCTGGATGAAAGAATACTCAACAATACAAGAAAATTAACAAGTGTCTGACATTAGAACAATTCAGGAATCTGAAAATATTTTTTTACAGGCTGCCCAGACTCTCTCAGAAAAATCTTAATTTCTGATTTTGAAGGGTTTTTTCTTCTTGTAGAGGGTTTGTCTGAGCTTTAGGGAGAAGGATTAGGGTGGGATGGTAGTCCTCTTAATTAACATGACATGCAAAAACTCAGTTTGAAGTACAAATGCTGCTGAAATAGGGCTTGCTTTCTGCTTCTAAACATGATTTCTTGGTATGAGCAGACCAATAAATCTTAGCCTTTAATCTTTGATTTACCTATTTGTAAAATACCTTTATTATTTACTAAAAGAGAGTGTTGGTCCATCTGTAAGGTTAAAGTGTGAGGAAAATTCCCAAGTTTCAGTTTAATAGTGCATTTTTAATATCTTTTCATCCAGTTAATACTTCTATAAAGCATTAGTAATGAAAAATAGCAACATTTTGTCATTATTAAAACAGCCATTTAGTTTTGCTGTTGCTTACATCAGTTGCTCACCCTACCATACATTTTGTGCAGTTTTGCAGTTTTCACCCAATTTCTGCTGCAGTAATCCACAGAAGACCATGTGCTATAGTGAGAGCTGGTTTAGGTATGACATACCACAAGCTGCCACATGTTTACACTTAGCATTGCTGAATATAGAAGCATGCTTGATTAATGAGAAGTTGTGATCCCATCACGTGTACTACATTCTTCAGGCGGGTTTGTAAAGCCAAATTGAGAGGGAATCGGCCCCGATTCATGTCTTCACGTATGTGAGTCAGGAAAGGACAATGGCTATTTTCAAACACATGCGATTTAATCTTGACATAGTTTATTACTTTGCTCTGATGCTGCTGAACATACAGTTTCAGAACACAGAAATACAGCTCCATGAAAGCACTCACTTTGGCATAGCCCTCCCTTTGTCTAATAGCTGGGAACAGTTCTTGCTGTTTAGTTCTGTATGGTTTCCTAAGTTCTTTTTGCTGTTGCAGACTGCATGTGCAGGATCTCATGTTATGGGCTTGCATGTGTGCATGTACAAAGTGAAACTATCAATCACGTTGACAAAGTTGCAAAAGTCTGGGCACATATTCAGGAGTTTTTTGCTTATATTCAGAAGCTCTTTTTTATTGTTTTTAAAAAGCATTCCAACTTTAAGCTCTCTAGTGAACATTTAACTTAAAAAAGTATGGAGAGATTTATTAGAAAATGTTTTTTTCTTTTAGGAAATGTCTTAGTCTCAATACTTGGAACTACGTGTAAATAAGTTTGGATATTATTTCCTTTGATATGAGGTAAATAAAAGTAAAGACCCATTTATAAAGAGCTAAAGGATGCTATTGTTAATACTGATACAAAATGCTCAGTCTATGCTTTTAAAAATATTTCTGCCTTTTTAGGACTGTCAAGAGGCAAACTTTCAGTGTATTCTGGAAATTAAGTACTTGCATTATATAATGATGTGTGTGTAGTTCTTGAACTTTAAAAATAATGTTTAGTTTATGAACTTTTCAACTTGAGATACAGCAGATTCTGCCTGGTGACAGAAAGTAAACAGAAGTTACAACCTGCAGTTTCATTAGGTGCCTGGACTAAATACAGTTTATTTTCTAACACATCAGAACAAATGCCATTCGTTCCCCAGCTTTCATATTCAGGGACTTCTAATAGATTTATGATCTTGAGTTCCTTTTTCTTCTCTGTCTTTGTCTTCTTCCCTCCCCTTCTTTTCTGGCATCATCTTGTAATGATTCAGATAATCAACTGTTATTCACTCTTTAAAGTGAAAGTAGTGCTTGCTAGATGTGCCAGTCTAATGGACTAGGATATTCTGGTTTATGATCTCTAGAATCAATCCAGGATAGACAGCATCCAGCCCAGCATAATCACCATTTCTTATCAATCAGCCTAAAAAGGGGGAGTCCCTAGTGGCAAATGCCTGCCTCTAATAACAGCAGAAGCCCAGAGCCCAGCCTGAATAGGGTGCAGGAGAAGACTGTTTCCTATGAAGGCTTCATTTGTCCCTGTAAATTGTATGTGTGCTTACAGAAGAACAAGTGAAATGCTTAACCAAATATTTGGGTTTCTTGGTAGCCCAAGAGGGATGAGAGACTTCCCTGACTGGATCAGCTATGGTATTGTTCTCTACTGGGATGCTGCTGGCTCAGCATTATTCTCAAGGTGTTATCCTGCACCACCATGATTGTGGTTTCCCATTTTTCACTGCCTGCTCTGCTCCCTTTTGCAATGATAAAAACTTCATTGGTTGCTCCAAGTTAGTCTAATAGGTCTCACATAAAGAAGCTAATACTTCGTCTCAGACTGGCTCCTTGTTATAACATACGTACTCATATCACTAGTGCCTTATGTCAGTGCTTTCTCTGGATGCAAACAGAAAGCAACCCTAAAAGGACCTGCAGTCTGCAGCGTTGGCTCATTACCAACATTTGTTACATCATGCCTTCTTTGGGGAGCACAGTCATGTGTCTTCACATATGTTCAGAGTACATTAGAATGAGTGGGTGTTGTTCTTTCCCAAAGAATATGCAGCTCTTGCTACTTCTTGTGTTAAAGAGCAATTTAGATTGATAATATCATTGGAGGAAGAAAAATGATATTTGTAGGGATGGATATCCTGCATTCGAAGCAGCCAGATTGCTGTTCCCTACTCTCAGTAGCGTCTTATTTGTCGCAATTTGCAATGTCCATGATGATGCCTTGCTTCCCTTAAGGGGATTCATGTCCAAATTTTGTCAGACTGCCTAATGCTTTGTGAATTTTCCATGAATTTTTTTAATTGTATTTGAGATAGCTCCCATGATTTTTTGGCTTTTCTTCTAGTTTTTGTTAATGATTGCTTCAACTGGTTGTAACAGGGTTTACTTGTATATAGGATGTTGCCCTACATCCTTGGCCTGTCCTGTATAAGTCCTGCTTTATAAATGTGTAAAATGCTGAATCTTAAGCCAGCAACTGGAAATTTGTTTGGCTTGTTCAAGCTGGTCTGTAGCTTCCTGGCACATTACTTTTCCGATTTGAACCTGAGTAAATACTTGCTTTCAAAGCTATCAGGAAACTGCTGCTTCATTCAAGCTGGCTTCTGCTGTCCTTGGCTGTGGTTGGCAAGTGGGTGCTAAAAGAGGGGAAGCTAGTGCACTGCCTGACTTACTGTACAGTGCTGAAGTCTTTTGAAACCACAGCCTGCCCAAGTCCCTTTGTAAAATCTGGGTGAGCAGCTGGAGAACTATGAATCATTGCTTGTAATGAGGAGCCAGAACTTAAGCAAATATAAGTGGTGACTCAGGGGAGCTCGTGAACTGCAAAAACAGAGAACAGCAGATTAGTTTCAGAGGGGCAGGTAGCTGACTGCCCAGCAACCTCACTTCAGCAGACCAGGGAGTGGAAAATTGCATACTGCATTAAATGCCAAATGACCCAAAACACAAACTCAAATTATATGCATGATTTCAGATTCTAGATGAAAATGTGGAGGTTTCACGAAGTAATAACAACATGGAGAAGAAGAAAGGATGAGGTTGACCTTAGTTTATAGAAGGCTGTTTTAGAGATTATAGCATGGAGAATCAGGTTTATTATTGTATCTCAGCTAACATTAACATAACTTTATCTAAATTAATTACGTATCTAGAAAGTGTTTCTCCACATTTCAGTATTTATGGGTTAGTAGTGATCATTGCAAGTTTCTTCTGTTCGTTTTAATGCTAAAAAAGCACTTAATCAACTTTTATTTTCGCTCCCCTCAAATTGCTTTTCCTGTTTTTTAAAATTTGTGCCATTTACATTTTTTCTAAAAGACTCTTCAAAATGCAGTTACTCTCACCTAATTTGTCTAGCTTCAGTTTTTAAGCCTTTGCTTTTGTGACTTTTTCTACTAGATAAAAGAACTGTTTATTGTTAGAGGCCCTTCCTGCTTCAGTTTACATATAATCCTTGTTCCAGTCACCTCTTGACTTTCTCACTGCAATAAACAGACTCAACTGTTTTAACATGCCTGAAGTAATTTTTCTAGCACTTTTCTAAGCTTTTGCAGTTTTCAGTGCATCCTAAATGATGTGTGGACACCTGTCCTCCACGTATGAAAAGCACTTAATCAACTTTTATTTTCGCTCCCCTCAAATTGCTTTTCCTGTTTTTTAAAATTTGTGCCATTTACATTTTTTCTAAAAGACTCTTCAAAATGCAGTTACTCTCACCTAATTTGTCTAGCTTCAGTTTTTAAGCCTTTGCTTTTGTGACTTTTTCTACTAGATAAAAGAACTGTTTATTGTTAGAGGCCCTTCCTGCTTCAGTTTACATATAATCCTTGTTCCAGTCACCTCTTGACTTTCTCACTGCAATAAACAGACTCAACTGTTTTAACATGCCTGAAGTAATTTTTCTAGCACTTTTCTAAGCTTTTGCAGTTTTCAGTGCATCCTAAATGATGTGTGGACACCTGTCCTCCACGTATTATCCCAATAGCAATTTTATGAACACTGTAGAACCACCTGCCTCCTCTCTTGACATTTCTTTGTAGGTTCAAAGATCCTACTTAGAAAGTTTGACTTTCTAAGCTACAGAACTACAGAGAGACTGTGTGTGAAACCAGTATTGTTCATGATTCTTTATTGATTGCTCTTCCTATTACCTTTTACTATTTCCCTACTCTAGATCTGTGTGTTTAGCTTAAATTAGTTTAATCAGCCCAAGTTCCACATACGTGAGTCGTAGTTGTCAGGTGAAGCTACCAGTGAAGTGTTCACTTTGTGGATTACCCTTTTCCTGTAAAATCATTGGATTATTCCATCAAACTTGGCAGCGCAGTGGAGATCCCGATTTTAATTTTATGCTGACTTTGTGAAAGAGTAGGGTCTGTGAAGCAGATAAAAATGGATGGTTCCACAGAGAGCAGATAGTTGAAATTTGGCCTTTGCCCACTCTGTATGGCAATGGTTGGACAGTTAGTTTATGTGAAGCTTTTAATGGGTCAACAAGTGTGTGTAGCTTCAGGACTGCCACTATTTACTGAAGCTCGTCCTTGCTGAAGTGGGAGAGGGTATCAGTGGAAACTGAGAGCTCTGCAGTGCCACCAAGAAAAGTTATTTGGCACATGAGGGAGCTTAGTGAACTGGGAACACTGGGCTAATATGGTGGTTGTGATGGGGAAATGTGCAAGGACATAAGACAATCAAAAGTAGGTTTTGCTGGTTTAGGCTGCCATTAGCTCTGTTCAACAGGTCTGATCCCATGCAGCTGTTCTTAAATATAGGTTATGTCATGGGTCTGGGCTATACAATAAAACTGAAATGTAATTATTTGAACTTTTTCTTGTTGGATGTTGTTAATTTGTCAAATCCATCTGAAAAAAAAATTCTTATTTAAATTAAAACATGACTGTACTATCCTAGTTTTTCAGAATGAATAATATCTCACAGGAGACAGTCATCGTTAGAAGCACTAAGCAAATGTTTTTAAAACAGCAGAAGAAAGCTAGTGTTGCATTACTTTCTGTGCCATATGAGAAAACTGATTACAGTGCTGTTTGAGACCTGGCCTATGTTTTCAAAGGCAAATCCTGCACGGTTAGGCAGCTAATGCATTATTCATGTGATACAAGGGAGAAGTATAGATTTCTACTGATAGTTCCATATGGCTGGCCAGAGAAGTAGTACCTAGTCTTTCTTGCCTTTGCCTGCTGGGGGAAAGATGAGCAGGCAGACATCATGCTGTTACTGGGCACTTTACACCCCATTGTCTGCTGTGGAGAGAGCTACCAGGCTGTAAAATGCAAAAAGGGAGAGGCAATGAGAAGATAGTAGTTTTTGTTGAATTTTTATCATGACACTGGTTCAATTTGAAGTAACCTTTTAATAATTATGTGTTTGTGCATTTGATTTTTTTATCAAATGCATATTGTTTCTAAACATACTCTAGCAGAAATATATGTAAGCATGTATATCAAAAACAAATAGATAAAATTTTAGGTGGCCTTAGACTGCATTTTGCAGAACTTTTGAAAATGTTGCCAGGCCAGATTACTTGATCTTTTCTGTGTTACTTTCTGTTGCTTTTTTGAATAATAGCTTCTAAATAATACTGCATTGTGATATAGATATAGAAGTTAATTCATGTTACATGTCCTCTTTAAATGATTTGCCTATTGAATTTGCTCTACCAAAGCTGTCTGTTATAAATATTTTGCTGGTGTCCAAGCACTGTTCAAATAAACTTTCTAATAATGTCTCTCAACTCTGACATAATGGGAGATTTGTTATGGTTATATAAAGGTGGGACTTGACAAGATTAAGACACCGGGCCACGGAGTATTTTACTGTGAAGCTCAAATGTGCAGTTTGAGTCGAGTATAAAGTCACTTTGTACTACTGAAAGCTGTTGGTGTTGTGGTAGGTTTGACTTATTATGAAAATGAAGGAAATTGATTCAAAAGCAGGTCATCTTGGAGTGTTTTATTTCTTTTGAAGACTGCTTGTCTTAACAGCATGGAAATTAGGTCAGTTCTATCCCCCCAACCTTCTGTGGTTCACTAATGTCCAAATGCTTTTAACTGCTATTCTGTTTTACTTGGTAGCTGTGAGCAACCCTGCAGATCTAGTCGTTCTCTGTAGAAATACCAGGAATATAGTTTTAATTTTTAATTCTACTGAGGCCAAGATTGTATCATTTTATGTATATAATGTTGAACATTATGTCTAACAAATTAGTCTCTGATGTTTGATACAGTCTTACATGACCTTTTAGGCTAAATTTTTACTACACCTACTAATGGCAATAATTTATTGGAAAGTCAGCTTATATTTTTCTATCTTAAAAATACAGCAAATTTAATGGGTTTTTTTGTTTTGTTTTTTTGGTTTTTTTTTTTACCAACCCTTCAAAATGTAACCACAAGAATTGTGTTTTGCCTGAAGAATTTAATGAAAAAGAAATCTTTTTCTAGTGGTTCAGAGGAGTATCTCTTTACCCTGGAAGTAGATTGAATTAAAAGCTGTCAGACTTTCAGGAGGAGTTTCCACAGTGGGCATGTGATGGCATTAGACCTAGATTGCAATAAGTAAGAGTGAATTCCTGATCTCTAGGGTTTGTGGATTTTTTTTTTTTGTGTTATTAAAAAATGCTTCCCCTATTGGCCAGGCACATCGAGACCATTGAGTGGTCTGTGAAGTGACTGCCAGCAATTGCTTTTGCAGTTCAGATCATCAGATTGTAAAGATCAGTGTCCAGTGATCTACTTTAGGCTTGCTTCAGGAGATTTCATAGTACTATATGCAACAAACACTACAAAAAAAGGACACATTTTTAAATGGGCAATGAAATTTAGTAGATGCTATTCTGTGAATACAAATTAATTTACCAGAATTCACATTTAATTTATTGTCAAATACTAAGCATCCAAGTGTAAGCTTCCTGAAGTTGAGCTCCATGCTGCAATTCACATCTTCTGGAAATCCTGCTGA
>NW_009970726.1:156911-195208 GCF_000747805.2 Chaetura pelagica
TGAAAGTGATAAAAAATGCTTAAAAGCCAGTAAGTAGGCTGAATGGAATTATGGAGAAGTATTATTCCAGATATGTGAGCACGATGGAGTCATGTGTTGAATATAAAGTTAGGTGAATCTTTGGGTGGTATTTTTTTGGTTTGGTTTGTTTTTTGTTTTGGTTTTGCCTTTTTTTGCTGCTGTTTTGTCTTGTTTGTTTGTTTTCTTTTTTACCAAGATATTAAAAAAGATTATACACAGGAGAAGTTATACAAAAGAGGAAAAGCAAACAAAACAGAAAGACAGTATCAATATTATTTTTTGAGTTTTAAAATTATTTTTGTTCACTTTGGTTAATTTGAATTAATTTTATTCTTGTAACTGCAAATATCATCAACTAGATTAATTGCATCAATCAAAGATAGTGATCGATGAATTAGGCAGGGGAGGAGTAGGAGTCGTCACTGCTTCAGGAATAAGTGGGCAAAGCATACTGCAAATGCAAAATACAGACCAAATGAGAAGCAAGTATGCACAGGGATGTATTTTAGAGAGGCTGCTAGGGCTGGTTTCTGTAATTGTTTCTGTCTTCATGATCACCGCTGAAACACAGCCGTGTGCCCCTGTGTGTGTCACACAAAGGAGAGCTCTTCATGAGAGTTATTGCCCATGCTTTGTTCAGTTACTTACAGAGTAAGGTAGCATAACTATTACCTACCATATATTATAAGGTAAAGAAAAAGGTTCAGAACGTAATAATATTCGAAGTGGAAGTACAATAGCTCTATTTAAGAATAAGTTATAATGTTTTTATGCCCACAACAGTCATGTCCTATTTGGGTAATTTGTTTTTGTTGTATCCCATCAGTGTTTATTCACGGAAACAGAAAATACTGTCATCTCTATCTTCTAAAACAGAAATAATTGTTAGACAAGCATAACATAAAATATATGTGTTTTTTAATGGTAAAGGTATTGTGCCCATAATTATTATTAGGGGGATATTTATTCATTTAAATACACCCAAAACACTTTAAAATTGCATAGTTTGTTTGTGAAATGAGTTTGTATTTTTTTTCACTTAGTAAGCAGGGTTAGGTCCCTTTGAATATGGAGGTTTATCTCCTGTCATTTTTGCATTAGAGTAGCACAGACATAAATGTGGTAGAACTGAAGTTACTGTGCACTGCCAGTACTCATGTATTTTTTTCCTAATATGTATTCTGCTGTGTGCACTGGCCAGCAGCATGTGCGTGTGTATGATGGATTCCTCTTTGTGTGTTTTCATATATCCTCTGAGGATAAATCTTGCTGCATGTGACTGTAATATTCAGAACATATTCTCTCAGTGGCCTCATGTATTTTTCATGTTCATAATGTTGCTGCTAGTTTAAGGGATATCAAGCTTAAGGACACAAATGCAGAAAAATACACTTTCAGAATTCTGATTGTGTTCTTCATTGTTTAATATTTCATGAAGTTTCTCCAAACACTGAATAAACAAAAGCATGGCTTTTACTCTGTTCTGTTTGAATTACACTGCAGTGAGTACATCTAGAGTACTAAAACATAGTTTCAGGCATAGTTATAGAAAATTATTTATCAGACTGATGCTCTGATGAAAGGAAAACTGGTTTTCAATACTGTGCAATTGTGTTCTGAGTCAACCAAATTTTGCTGTTAAAGACATAAGAAATTTTGTTAATGACTATTGAAATAGCCTTTTATGTTGTAATTGTAAATCAATTTAGCTGAATGAAAGTAAAGATTTAATATGCAGAAGCCATTGTAAAATTAGTTATTTAGCATACTTAGGGAGAAGATGAAGCACAATAACTATTTTTTTATATACTTGCTGAGATAGTTTTGGAATTCAAAGAGTGACAGAAAGAAACCCAAACAATTCTTAGGTATTTCTACCATAGTTATAAAAGGTAGGCTAGGAAAGAGGTTAATCAGGTTTTCACTCAGTTTGCAAGTTCCAGATAGACTGTCAGAACAATCAGATGACAGTGAACTGGTTAATACTTGCAGAATTATATTCTTGGATACAGAACTGTTGCTCTTTTGTTGGTTTGGAAAATGAAATTCCATGTTTAATTTCTAAATAAACGTTTGTTCCCCCTGCTCTCTGAATTTTATATTTAGTCCAGTGCACGTGACATGGATGCTAAGTTTACCTAAAACAAGTATCAATCTTCAAAGCCTTGACAAGGTTAGGGGAATTGTTCTGACCTTTTGCAGTGTCATTTAAAATGGAATATGTCTCATGCTGTAGTTTTGCAGATGTCAGAGATGAAGACAAACTTTCTAATAACAGTAGTTTTTATTCCATTTTATACTTCACCATCCTATGCTGGAAGTAGATCTCTATGCCAACAGAATTATTTTGTGTTTGAAATTCATGTGTGTTATTCTAAAAGTTTTCGTAGATTTAAAATTCTCTGGTAGTGCACATATATTTATCATAGATATAACACTAAAGCAATTAAATCATAGCGGAAAAAGCAGCATAGAACTCCCAGATATTGCAGGGAAGAAATTATGCTGTTCTGTGAGTATCTGAAGATACAGTTAGTATGAATGTTCACTAAATTGATAGGAGAAATATTTTGAAAATGTAAAGCAAATTGGATCAAACACTGCTTTGTTACTAAACATTTATGAAATATTTTTGTATAATTTTAAGAAGGTTGGTGTAAGAATTGTGGGGGAAAGGGTGGTTGTTTGTTTTTTTTTAAATTGCCATTATCTCCATAGATGGTCTGTTTGTGCTCGTGTTCCCACTTTCACTGAGAGGTTTGAACACATCTAAAAGTCAAAACTGAACAAAACTCAAAGTTCCTTGACTTTGTGCTGCAAGTTTTGCATTATATAATTAAAGAGAGACAAGTCAACTCCAGTTCTAGGTCTTCTTTCTTTAAATATTGAGAATACTTAAAAAATTATATGGAAGTAAATTTCCTGATTATAGAGCAATTTTTATAAGAATGAACCAGATTTCTTACATAGGAAACTAAAATGGAAGCTGTATGGAAAAGTGGATTCTCAAGGTGTGCCCCAAATATACTCCAATCATTTTTGGATCCAGAAGGATCCAAACCAATGGCTGAACCATATTTGTGCTGGAAACAATTTTTTTAGGGAACCAGACTAAATCTGGGCTGAAAAAAAAACAACTTTCTGCACATAGTGCAGGAAGTTAGGGGCCTTGGCACCGTTTTCTTCAATTTACTGAATTATTCCTGTTGAGCTGGATAATTGCTAATGGAAACCTAGCCAAGAATATAATCTCCTACGGGTGTTAATGACTTCCTTAGAAAACCTATTGCTAGGCTTCCTCCTTAGCATCCCACAAGCTCCCATCTTCTTGCTTCCATAAGCACTAGCACATTTTATAAAACTTGTTACTATCAGAGTTAAGTAGAGGGGGGTTTTAGCTATAGGCTTCCATTCCTTGCACACTGTGCAAACCTTTTAGAAGATACTGTGTTGCCTTAATTTTGGCTAAAAAAAAAAAAGAAAAAAAAAAAAAAAGAGTAAGGGTTGTTAGTGATATAAGCTACTTGTGAAGCCAGAAGATACATTTTTGAAAGTTGTTACTGACACATGTGTTATCAGGAAGGCTGTGTGGCATCACTGTACAGTGAACAATTTATTTCATTGTTTACTAACATCAGTGAGTTGATAAACTCACCAGTAGTTTTGTGGGAAAAATTATGAAATCAATTATTTAGATTTTGCCTAAATCCTTGAAAGAACAGTGTACACCTACTACAGCTCTTGGTTGTTTTTTGGGATAATTACAGGTTCAAGCTAAGATTGCTTGAGTTATAAGATTACTCTTACATCTAAATAAATATAGGCATCTTTATGAGTAACATCTTGAAGGTATATAACGTAAGACACTCTTTAGAACTGAGACTAATTCTGAATTCTTTCATGGCTGCACTCAGTCAAGTATCTCCTGGCACTCAGTGCCAGTGCAACGAGTGTTTCCTGTGAAAATAAAAGTATCGCAAAAAAAAAAATAAAATTAATTATTTTATTCTGGTTACACTTTGCTGTCTGGGTTAGGCCACATATCTTTTTGTGTGGCATGAGAAGACTGGATGCTGTGAAACTTGTGGGCCACCTGAGGGGCCACCTGAAAGACCAACTGCACAACCTGCCTAGGTGGGCTATTCTCTGCCATTTTTGAAGAATGAGAAGGATGGTGGCAGGGAATGTGCAGCCATTGTCACAGCAATTCATCTAATGTGCGTGCTTTTTCCAGTGCTGTTTGGATACAGGTGGGGACTAAGTTTGCAGGCTTGGTGAATATTTGATCATAA
Source organism: Chaetura pelagica (assembly GCF_000747805.2). Classification (NCBI taxonomy): domain Eukaryota; kingdom Metazoa; phylum Chordata; class Aves; order Apodiformes; family Apodidae; genus Chaetura; species Chaetura pelagica. The sequence continues at coordinate 161,225 of NW_009970726.1, forward strand.
TTATCATCTGCCATCCTGTCCAGAGATTTCAGTTACTTCTCATCTCAGTGCCTCAGGCAGAGCAGGGGAAGGTGGTGTGTGCTAAAGCACATCCAGCTGTCCTGCTGCCTTGACCCAAGGAAGTGTGCTCAGAGCTGTACAGGCCATCAGTAGGCTGAGCTTCTGTGTCTTAGACTATCCTGATGGTAAGGAAGTGGGTTTAAGCAGCTGTCATGCAAACTCTCATGAAGAGTAAACTTCTGACAGCATAGAATCCCCATGGTGATGGTACTGAAAAGTTGGTTTTGTGGTTATTGCAGATTGCCCCCTTTCTGCTTTGCATGAACCCAGGAGGCTGTAATGCCTGCCTTCAGAGTGTGAGTTGAGTGATTGATTCAGCAAGTCAGCATCTTCCCAGGCAAAATAAAATGGACTGATGTTGATAATGATTCCGTATCTAATGGGTGTAAATTGGAGCATAGGAGGTTCAAGGTGAATATCCAAAAAAATTTTTTTGCTGTAAGAGTGACAGAGCACTGGAACAGGCTGCCCAGGGAGGTTGTGGAGTCTCCCTCACTGGAGACATTCAAAACCCACCTGGATGCGTTCCTGTGTGATGTACTCTAGGTGACCCTGCTCTGGCAGGGGGGTTGGACTAGATGATCTTTCGAGGTCCCTTCCAGCCCCTAAGATTCTATGATTCTATGATCTAGTGATTCCTGGTTATATAATTTACGAAAGCCAATTATAGACAGTTATTTTCCACCCAAAATTACATTTAGTACAAAAGTACTTCCCCATCTAGATACAGTGGTCCCTTTTATTTTCTCAGGATTGAAATACCAAAATGTAAAGTAGGGAGTGCCTTGCATCGCTAACATTGAATTTACCTTCCATTCATGCGTGGTGTGCCTTAATAGAATATTGTTCTGTTCAGCATATGAACTGCATGACACAGATTCCTTTCTGGTTCTAGAAGATTTTGGTGTGGTTTTTTCCTTTGTTATTTTCTCATCCTGATTTCTTTGGTTTGTTAGGAACCAATTTTAGAAACAGGGTGGATAAATTTTGCTGTCTAAAATATCTTATTGAATGCAGTTATGTATAGGAGATAGTAAGAAATATTATGTTAGTATCTCCCTTACAGTGTTTGAATTTTAGAATAAAATAATTGCCAAATACTTCATTAGCACATGGATTATTGATCTTGGGGGTTATATATGTTTGGTGTCTGAAAAAAAATAAGGGTATCTTTTGTAGTTAGGGAGATAAAGCTGGTGAATAATAATTCACATTCTATTAAGTAAAAAGGTTTTTTAGCAGTTTATGTGGATGTCTTGTACTTAAACAATAGTTTGAACATTAAGGAGGGATGCTTTTAAAATACATTAATAGTCTTCCAGTATGCAAAACCCCCCATTTTGTTTCCCTTGCTATGATTCCTTTTGATTACAGATGGTCTGTATGATAGTTGCTATAGAAACCAGACCGTTTTACTTTAGTCTCTCCCTGTTGCTATGGTGTGCAGAGAGCTGCTATGTGTGAAGTGTCATTTAGATTTTTTTTGTGATATTCCATGTAATAGTTAACTTGCAATCAATATTCTCCAGCGGCAGAGAGAGTAACATGACACGCTAATTAATGCTTTCTACCTTAAACTGTTGTTGGATTCAAGAGTTGGGCAGAAATCAGTTGCAAAGTTAGTTAAATGAGTTCTGCAGATACAGCTTTCTTTACATTCTTAATATTAGAAGAAAATAACTCTCTTAACTGACTGTTAGCACTGTTTTTTCTTGCTGTCGCATGCTCCCTAACAGTGCCAGCAGACCAGGCACCCAGAGCCCCTGCCGGCAGAGCCCTGGCTCCCTGGGGAGCCCCAGCGCAGCCGCTGCGCCAGCCCCACAGGCTGGTTGTGCAATCTGCAGTTGCTAATTGCAGCTGTGGCCTTCCCCGGTTCCTGAGGGCAGCAGCCATTGGGACTGCTGAGTGTGAGTAAGCTGGAGCCCAGCTATCCCGGCCTCCAACCTTCACCCTTCTGCCAGCCTGGAATAAAACTGGTGTGGGGTAGTGCACGACACTTGTAACCCTTCCGTGTTGCAGCTTCCTTTGCCGAATTTGGCACGCAAAATAATAATAAAAAGTTTTTTAAAAAATTAGATTTTCAGAAAATACTCTAAGGATGGCATGAACGAGTGGAGATGACGTATTGTCATTATTCTGAGATAAGCATCAGATTATTTTTCATGCAGAATAGTTGTATCCAGAAGAAAGCCTCATCTGAAGCAGGTTAGTGAGGGATAGCCTGCATCTGATAGCAAATCCTCAGTGAGTAGTTGCCTGCCATCTGACTTAGTTTAGTGGTACCCTATTTATTTTGCCCGCAGACAACAATGGAAATGCCAGTGTGGCGTAAAAATAACAAAGCTTGCTATGTATTTGAGGTGTCAGGAGGAGTCTGTGCCATAGGAGCATGATGGTTCTCTGTCTCCCTTCTAGGGTTAACCAGCCCTTAGGGGTTTTCTGCCATGTGGGGTCAGAAACTGGGTTGCACAGCACCTCAGTGTCTAGTGCTGGTGTGCTTCCCAGCAACAAGCTCTATAAAGGAAGTTTAATGGGGATTTAATTTATTCCCAAGTTTTGCCACCCCAGGAGAGTGGGGTGGCAAATCCTTCCACTTTCCCTGCACCATTTCAGTAATAAATATCAAGGAGCATTTCAGTGATGTTAATGTCCTGAAGCTTTGTCAACCACCTGCTCTGCAGTTCTGTTTTTAAGGAGGGAAAATGATAGCATGAGAATGCATCTGTAAATGGCTTTGGCAGGAGACACTTTGAGTCATGAAGTGGAAGTCATTCTGAGGCAGGAAAACTTAATTATAACCCCTTTCAGATGTGAAATGTTTTTAAATATTATTTAACCACCAATAAAGAGGAATAAAGTTAAATTCTTTGTCCTGTTAGGGGCATTCTGGGAAAATTATGTGTGCTCTTTGGAAGTGCAAGAAGACAAACCCTTGCAAACCTCTGTCAGTTGATGTATTATGTACTATTTATATGTTAGTATAACTCCACTGATTGGGGTTAAGTATTCAGAGTTAACCCTCCTATAAGTTAAATGAGAATTCTTCTTCATACTAGCTGATTGCCTCACAGCTCACACTTCAACTTCTTTCAAATGTTTTTTTTCTGATTTGCAGTGTTGAAATTGAGTAGCATACATGCCTGTTACCTACCAACTGAGCAGCTAAATCAGGAGATAGCCATGGCATTTTAACTTCCCCCCTCTTTTTTTAATCACTTCTCTTTCTGTTTGTTCTCATAAGTGAGCTTAAAATACAGTAACTGAAACTTCTGTTTTAGGTGCCATGCCTTTGTGGAGAAAAAAAAAAAAGTTTTTGGTTTTTTTTTTTTGCATCTTGAAGTAATGTTGGATCACATAGCTATGACTGCAAAGCACAAGTCTTGATTCTTTGAGTCAGATGTTTATCATGTAGGAACTGGCTTCTGAACTGCACTCTTTGCAACACACATACAAATGGCACTGTCAGGGTTTGTATTTCACATATGTGCTTTGCTGTGAGAATGGAAAACTTCCATCACAGCCTGTATGGATTATGCATTTGGGCCCTGTTTTATTCTAATAATATGGATTTTCACAGTTGTAATGCTTTATTAATATATACAATAGAGAGGATAAATGCCATTAAAGAGACAATACTGTATTGCAGACCGTCTAACTGTAAAGTAGCTGCACATTTCAGCATAATTCTTCATACTAAAAGTTAAATTCTTGCTTAAATAGTCTGCTTAATTAAAAATTTAATCACCCAAGACCCTATAACATTGAGAAGAGTTATCTGAAGCTCTTTCTGTAATAGTCAGAAGTGAAATGGAGGGTAAAATGTTCTCGTTCATTCTTTCTGTTGTTACTATAGTACATGAGCTACTGAAAATGAAAGACCACTAATCTAGATAATTGAGCCTAGTCAGCCAAGGCATGTTGAGAATCTTACATATGGAAACATCAGAGTGTTTTAATTTTTTCACTTTAAGAAGCTGCATTTTAAAGGACACTATTCAGACTACTGTGCTGTGTTTATTGTTTGGGCTGCTTCCAAAATCAATCTTTGTCTTAAAATATTTGCCCATGTGGATGGTATTGCAGGTATGCAGATGGATGCATGAATACACAGGATCATAATAACTTTATTATTATTTTTTAATATCATCTACTGTTCCCTTCTTTGTGGTCCTCTCAACAAAATGCTGGCCATAAAGGTTAGGGTGCAGCACCCTTGGTTTCCCCTTTCCCCTTTCTCCTTTCCACTTTCCCCTTTCCCTCCTTACCTTTTACCCCTTACCTTCTTCCCCCCTCCCCTTTTTTTTTTTTGTTGTTTTTTTGTTTGTTTGTTTTTGTTTGGTTGGTTTTGAGTGACATTAAAATTAGGTTGTGCTCCTCATACATTATATAAAATGTAATTTAGAGATTGTTCTTAAAACTTAACTTACTTTGTAGTATTACTGTTATCTAAGGAAAACAGAGAAATCACAATAAGTATTAGAAGTCACAATTTACTACCAAGTCATATATAATGTGTCCTAGAGCAAGAAATGCTACGTGCACCACGGTGGCATAAATAAATTTCAGTTATTGACTGGAATGCATTTGACTACAATATTTCAGTCATGTCTTGATAATTTTGAGTACTAGTTTTTGTAGTTATTTAGCAACTGGGCAACTTTAATTACAGATGAAGTACTTTTTATTTATTTATTGTAAGTCGGTCCTGTTTCCATTATTTTGGTTCTCAAGTGACTTGTAAAAATGCCTGAACAATAACAAGAAATTAATTAACAGTTTTGTTAAAAGCATAATCATTACAGTTTATGTGCAAGACTACTTCCTACAGAGATTTAATTTATACCCTATAGAAGGCTGTTCCATTTGCATCTGCTTTTCTAACTCTTAATCCCTCTTCAGTACAAGTGAGACATCTCTGGCTTCTTTAGTTGTGGTGGACTTGACTTGCTTCATCAAACTCTGAGAATGTTCATGTAAAGTTGAAGTAGGGCTGCAGGATGTCACTATAGGGTAAGAAGACTAGCAAGAGCTTGTTGGTGCCATTTCAGGAATGGACATCTAGTACCTTGTTCCAAGTTTGCATGGAAGTAGCCATTAGTTGTGTTTTGTTGGGTTTTTTTCTCCTCAAAAAAAACATTGGACTCAAAATAGCACCTTAAGAGCAAAAGCACAAAATCACACCCATGATTTGTGGGTCTTAGCTTTTAGGTCAGTTTTTACCGTAGACAAATTATTGCCAGTGGTGCAGGAATCTTTTTTCTTTTTTTTCTTTTTTTTTTTTTTTTTTCCTTTCTTTAAGAGGCATTTAGCACTTGATATAATAGTGTTTTAAGTTTAACTCTGGAAGTTGGTTTTTTTTTTACATTTGTTTTGGTAGAAAACTGGACATGGTATGGTTAGTGTATATGTGTGTTTTTAAAAGTGAAAATTTCTTTATTGAAGAGATGAGTCAAAGTGAAACGAAGCTTCTCCTGAAATTATTACTTTATTGCTTCTTTGCTGAAAATGGCTGTAGATCTAAATCCATTTTTCTGAGTGTGCAATTTACTCTAGTGGCTCAGCGTGTTGTGGATATTAACTAAATATCCTTTTTATTGGTTTGTTGACTAACACGTTTTAGGTATTTGTAGCAATAGAGTTCATGTTTATTGGACTAATGCCTTTCTTCTGTCGTCCCACTTTTCTTTCCCCTTCATGATACTTTTAAAAAACACATTGTAATCTCTTTGGAACACACATTTTGCTCTATTTGAGTTCTGTGAAGGTACTTCACATGATCGAGAGGAATGAAAATTATCAGGTGTTACAAATATTACACCTAAATTCACATTCTAGATCCTGAAAAGGTGACAAGATTAAACTAAGATCTTTTTTTAAAGAAAGAAAAGGGGAAAATATACATGTAACTGAAAAAAGTGTGTGTGTGGAATCTTGACTTGGTTTATTCCAGAATTCAGGCTCCACTTTTAGCTAACTTTGACATCTTCACCATTGCTTGACTTTTCCAATTTTTGTGTAAGATACAGCACACAGAACTAGATTACAAAGCCAACTTGCAGGAAGCAAAACTTTCTTCACTGTATTTTAACAAAAATAAGAAATAAACTGTTGAGATTCCTAGCAACAATTAAATCTACAGGATTTGATGGAGCACAATATAAATGCAAGTGGTAAGTCCATAAATGTGTCTGAAAACTAGTTTCTTCATTCAAGAGAAAAATGCCTCCTCCTTTGTTTTGTTACTGAAACTATTCTGTGCCTATTGTGTCTGTGGCAGCAGCTGTATGAAACCATTTCCTATACTGTGAATATAGTTAATTGCAGTAACTATCATTTCCTTTGGTAGGAAAGAAAGCCTCATATAATCTGAAGGGGGAAGAACAGGAAAAAAAAGATTGGAATTGTAGGTTTTTTCCTCTATTCTTTGTCAAGTAGTTGGGTACTGCAAAGATAAGCCTGTCAATGAGTTTGAAAGTTGCTGTGGTGCTGAAGGTTGGTTTTCTTATGATGAATGCAATGCCAACAACATGACATCTGCGAGCAGTGCAACAGATACCCATGTCTGTGAGTCATTGATGGTGAGGAATGTTCTTGGTTATTCTAAGATGTAGGACTGTCTTGAGAAATGTCTGCCTTTTTCATGAGCTGAATCTCTCTCCACAGTGTGGACCCGTTTGTCACTTCATTAACACTGTCACTTCTGTCTTTAATGCTGCTGAGGCAAGAGACAACTTGGTGCGTATGAGGCACATCCTTTCACCTACTTTGCAAAGATGTCAAGCTGCTCAAAATGTGAAAGATGTTTAGATCTCTTTCTTCCTATCTCTTGTTTACCCTGCCTATTTCATGGAGATCAGGGAGTATATTAATTTATAGACTTCAGCTTCTGACTTTCTTTTCCTTTAGTCTTTTTAGCATTTGCTCCCTATAAAATAATTATGAGAACAGATAGGTAGGTAAAACTTAATTTTCAGTTTGACTATTTGTAGTCCACACTACTGTTTTGGAAGAGAAATAGCTGTATATTCAGAATCAGTTTCAATCTGTGGTATAAAAATATAAAGTTTACAAATATTTTAATAATTCTCTTCCTGAATATTGTTTTTTTTTCAATATCTGATTTCCAAAAACAAGCTCACTACCTTGTTGAGTACTGGTGGCACATTATGGACAAGATGGAGAGCCTGGCTAAGCATGAGAAGTACAAACTTTCCTGTGTTTGTCATCCTGGACAAAGAGAATTTCAGGCAAATCCCTCTAAATAATTTAATTCTGTGAATGAAACCAAGTTGGTACTTGTCCAGGACTATGCTTATGGTGTATGATAGTGTTGCTTAGCCTGTTCCCAAGTATCAAGACTTGATATACCTGATGCTACACAGGAACGCATCTGCATTTGATCTGTATCCAGCTGCACTCTGTGTTAACATTTATTCCCTCTGTCATAACCAAAGTGATGTGCAGGAATAATCTAAATCAGCCATTTTGCAAGTGAGGTAAACTGCACTTTGAATCCTCTCTGGGAAAACAGTGAGGATAAAATATTGGATATAGAGTTATTTTGGTCCTATTTTGCTTTTAACCCTGTTTCCAAAAGGCATTCAGTATTTTATGCAGTTAGGTGATATCTAGCTTTTGCTCTCTGTGATATTTGAAGGAAATTCTGGCAAGATTAATTATGCCAATCATCTATTTTCTAAAAGGAAAAGTCTTAAAAAGAATAAATTATGTCAAGGGATGTGAGAAAGTGAGATTTATATGACTGCTTGTAGTGACCTGGTAAAACTGTGATTACAGGAAAATAACTATGTTGCTTTTTAAAAGAGCTACAGCATATATTTATGGAATATATTGTCATTAAATAAGGAGAGACATTCCTGAATTATCAGCAGTTAAGATTTTATGCATTGTGAAGAGTAGGTGAAAGACTGGAGAGGGTAGCTGAACATCTTTTTACATAAAGATTTGTTCTCTTTTGACTTTCATGAAGCTGAGATTGAAATACCAGCTCTGCATTCCCAGCACTCGTGTGCTGTAGTAGTGTGAAAGTGTATGCTGGTCTCTCTTTGCCATTTTTTTACCATGCATGACCAAACTCAGTAGTGGTGTTGAATAGGTTGAAGTTAGACATTCTTGGTCCACTCTAAGCCTTCTTCCAGTGATAATTTAAAGGGAGCCAAACTGGCCAGCAGCAGATCCCAGTTCTGGAGCTCCTCCTGCAAACTTCAGCAAGGATGCAACAGTGCCTGGAACTGTGTTGGGCAACCTGTGATGAGAGGAAATGTCTCCCATCCCTAACTCTGCTGTCACCTTGGAGGCCATTTCCCATCCAGGCCGACCTGCTGGAAGGTGTGGGAAGGGGCATGTCTTTGTTCATCTGTGAGTGATGCTGATTCCCAGTCCTTCCCTAGGAAGGAGGTGGTGGGCAGTGGGAAAGTGTTGGGCTTGGGACCAGAAGGGCCCTGCAGGACATTAAGCTACAACATAAATTAGTAAAGTTAGTGAAATGGAGTTAAAGTTCTGTCTTTGAAACAAGGTTGTTTTTTTTCCAAGGCAGACCATTAAAACAATTTAAAAAAATAAAAAAAATCTGTAGTAGTAGTTTAAAACCCTAAACATTTCATTATAGATGAAATGATAGATTTGAGGTCCTTAATGTTACATTTCCTGAACTGTTCATGCCTGCATACGCAATCTGATTATTTCTTTTTACTGGAACACGATTTACTTTCTTAAACTATAACAGTCCAAAAATTATTTTCTTGCAGGATGTCTTTTGACTTCTGTCATCTTTTTAGTTCTTTGCTCTTGTTCCTTCTCAGGATGGAACTGGTAATTTTTTGTTCTTTTAGTCATCACTTCATGTCTAGTTTTATCCTAGTTTCAGGATTCAAAGTGGAATCTACAAGGAAACACAGAGGTATTAGCAGTGCATAGCACCACAGCTTCTTTCCTATGTCATACTTCTCTTTGCAAATAGTAACACTTTCTGAATTAATTATTCCTCTAGGAGAAAAAAAAAAAAGTATAGCTGCTACATGCTGCATTTCACAATAGTGTGCTGTATGCGTTATCATATATACATTGCATAGCTATGAAACCTGCAGTCTCTGTTCTGCTACTGATCCCTCATTCCAGTCTGTTTGAACATCTGATAGCTCTGTTATCAAAACAATATACCATCTCAACAGAGAAGCCAAGATTATTCAGTCTTAAGTTATCATGAATGCAGTCTCAGGAGGCAAGGGCTTCCTGACACCACATCGGGTTTCAAGCAAAGTAGATTTAAAATGTTTTCATTTCCAGTGAAATGCTTCAGTTCCATCTGAATTCTTCCAGGCAACAAGTAGCTGGAGGAAGTAGAAATTTCATTACTTCATACCCCAGGGATGTCTTATTTGAGTTCATGAGACGTGCCATCTGGAAATTTTTGTTCATTCACATGCTGCAGCCTTTTTTGGACACTGAAGAGCTCCAAGGTGCTTGATTTGAGTTGCTTTGGAAGTGCCCAAAATAAAATGGGGAAAAAATGTTTTAAAGTCTTTATAAAAAATAAATAACTTATAATAAAAATCTGTTTCCCTCTGAGTTGCCCAGGTAACCTTGCTCTGCAGTGAAACTAGTCCAGACTTTTCTGCTCTGAACTACTAACACTGTGCTCCAAGTGCTGCCTCTTCTTCTTTTCAGTTGTCCCCTAAAATTTCTCATAGGTCACTGGAATCAGGATAACCTTCTCCCCCCCTCTTTTTTTCTGTCCATCAAACCTTTACCCACCAGAGGCTTCAGTGGGATCCATGGGGGCTGTGACAACATCACCAGCCCTGCACAAGCACACTCAGCCCAGCCATCATGACTTTTCATGGTATCCATATAGCTGTCTTGGTTTTCATTGCAATTGTTTGCTAGGATGCAAGCTTGGTGCCTCCTAGCTCAGTTGGGTTTTGTTTCGAAAATGTGAATTTGGGAAAAATCTTTTATTTGACAGAGCCTGACATGTGGCAGAGGTGTACTTTGTGGTTTTCTTTGCATCTTTACCCCACAGCCCCAGCCTTGGAGACCAAGGGCTCCTGAACTTTTCTGGTTTGGGTTATGGTGGCTGACTGTGGAGCCAGGGGTCAGGAAACCCTCCTCCCCACAGACACTGGCAGGGCCTGGAGGGTGCCACAAAACTAGTAGTAACATGTGGTTTGCATCACTTGTCATTGCATAATGCAGACATCCTTTTTGAATCCTGGGTCAGGTTGGAAAAGAATGTTTTGAATGATGTTAATGGAGTGTGCTGAAATATTCCTAATAAAATAGGATTTATTTTGCTGTTCAAAAATCTGTTACAGTCTATTTAGCCTCAGTTTCTAAGGCTTTTTCTTTCAAAATTGAGGCACTTTGTGACTTCTGTGTAATGTTGGCTATGTTCATCCTTCAGTTTTCCCTGCAGGATCTACAGTTTCTTTTCTCTTGGCTACTTATTTAAGCAAATCTGTAGGAAATTACTATTTAGTGAGATTCTCCCCCTCAGTCAAATATTATCAAAACTGGCAAATGAGTCCAGTAGTTAGAGGGAGAAATAAATTTTATTTTATTAGGAAACCAGTCATAGCAAAATATTGCCCTACATCTGCAGAAAATCTACTTCATATTCATTCAGAATGATCAGGGAATTTCACTGAGTACTCCAAACCTTTTAAGAAATGTGGTTTGTGTTACATTTGAACTTCTCCATTCCTTATGTTACGGTTTGCTTATCAATAACAGCACAATTCAGTATAAATGTATTAGACAGCTGTTTTCCAGGAGTCCAACAAAGCTGGTAATTATGGACAGAATACTTAAAGAAGGCCTTGGAAGACACTGGAAGTGCAGTAAAAGGAAAGCTGGCTTTTCTTTTAGGTTTTACTTTTTCATAGCACTACATCCTTAAAACTTTCCAGCATCGTATTAATAGCTATAAAATCTTGACAAAACAATTGTAAAGCATCCTGTAATTGTCTTTTGAATACATTTTTTCTTCAGTTAGTAATAAGGACAGATTTAGAAAAACAGACATCTTCAATAAAAATTAAATTGATTATGCCCTTGCTTATTATTTAAAATGTGTAAGTAGTAGAGCATTACTTTCCCATTGTTTCCTAAATGCTACGAGTTAAGTAGTAAAAGAAATGGAGATTGTAAATTCTTATTTAAGCAACAGGAATGCTGCAAGTTAAGTTTGAGTAAAATTCTGTGGAATTTTATGTATTCAGTGTTTGTACAATCACAGAATGGTTGAAGTGGCAAGACATCACTGGAGATCATCAAGTCAACTCCCTGCTCAGTACAGGTTCAGCTAGAGCTTGTAGCTCAGGGCCATGTCTAGAAGTGTTTTGAGTGTACCTAAAGATGGAGACTGCGTGGTTTCTCTGGAAATCTATTATAGTGCTTGATCACCCATGGTATAAAAAGTAGTTTTCCTGTACTTGGAATTGTCCGTATTTCTGTTTGTGGCCATTGCCTCCTGCCCTGTTGTCAGCTGTCACTGGATAGTCTGGCTCTCCATTACTTCCTTTCAGGTATGTATACACATAGATGAGATCTCCCTGAAACTTCTCCAGGCTGAACAGTCCCAGCTTTCTGTCTCTCCTTGCATGCTAGATGCTCCAAGCCCTTCGTCACCTTCATGGCCCTTGGCTGGACTCACTCCATTACGTTTTTGATGTGGATGTGTTTTGCTGGGGAAGATTATTTTCTGTGGTGTTCTGGTTTGGTTTGGTGGGGTTTTTGGTAGTGGGGGAAGGGCCTCAGGAGTGGCTCCAGTGAGAAGCTGATAAGGTCCCCCTGCTCCAAACACTGCCAAAGAGCCATCAGAGAGACAATAGATGCGCCTCAGCCTCAGCGATTAAAATACGAAAGAATCAACATAACATCTGAGCAGAGAAGCACTTATGAGAGAAGAGCTGTGCTGGTGAAGGAGGGCGGTGTGGGTGATTGGTGAGGAAGAAGGTGCCCAAACATAAGTTTCCCTGCAACCCATGGCGAGATGGCATCTGTCCTTGTGCATTCGTGGAATAACATGGTGGAGCATTCCCTGAAAGCACTAGGAGGGCTGAACTTGGCCACTGGACTTGGATTTTATGGCCAGAGGATTTGCTGCCTGTGGACTCTGATTGCGCAGCTTTGGAAGGCCCTGGCACCAGAGGAGTTTGTTGCCAAAAGAGCCTGTGGCTCTGTGGGAAGCCCACACTGGTGCAGCTCCAGACCTCGTGGGATGGACTCATAAAGAAGAGGCTGGTGGAGGACTCTCCCATGGGAGGGACCCCGTGGGGAAGCAGGGAAGGACCATAAGGAATCCTTCTTCCTGAGGAGGATGGCGCGGCAAGGACCACCAGCCTGTGAACTGACTCTAAACCCCATCCCCTGTCCCCCTGTGCCGCTGGGAGGGAAGGAGGGAGAGAAACCGGGAACAAAGTGATTTGGGCCTGGGGAAGAAGGGAGAGGTGGGGTAACATATGCAAGCCCTGCTCTTTGTGTTGTCTGTGTCCTGTGTGTGTTTGATTAGTGTGAAAATAAAATTATTATTTTTTCCCCAATTTGAGTCTGTTCTGCCCAGGACCTTAATTGGTGATGAACCCTCCTTGTCCTTTGTCTCAGTCCATGAACTTTGTCCTCCTCATCCCAGAATGTAAGTGGGGGTGGGGGGAGCTCAGTGAGCGGCCATGGGGCCGGTTCTTTGTTGTCCTGTTGGGCCCAAACCACGACATACTGGTGAGCCAGGCAGGAGAGAGACAGGGATCCACAACACTTGGGGAAGATGATTTGCAAGATTAGGCCCTGTTGGAAATGTGTGGTGAGCTCTGCCCTTCTTAGAGGTGCTGTGAGTGAGTGGTTTGGAACCCTCCTGAGAGGCAGGGTCTCAGGCTGAGCTCTCACTGTAGACATCATTGTAAGCTGCTTCCAAGTGACCTGTCAGCAGACTGCTGCTCAAAATCAAAGCCATCCAGCTGTGAGAGTACCTTTCTTTCTCTTTTATGTGGTCCATAAATAGGACTGCTCAAATGTGCTTAGCAGGTGGGTTGTCTTTTATTCCTACACAAACATCGCCTCTCCCGCACCCCCCTTGCAGTGTCCTCTGGACAGAATTGCAGCAGTTTAGGTTAAAAAATTCACAGTTTGAGCTGGGGTCAAGATAGAAGTCAAACTCAGTGTGGTTCTGGCTGTTTATATTAACCTCTCCTGTGACACAGAAGCCATAGATTTTATAGCTGCGTCATTGTGATCAGCAGTGACACACATCTAGGAATGGGTGTGGATGCTACTGGGGAAAAATACATTCCACATCTACTGCGTGTAGCTGGTAACTTTCCAAATGAACGCTGCACATTGCTTTGGGATGACTTGTTCTTGGACTGGTTTATTCTGTTTTCTTTCCTCCTCTTTCTCAGTGGGACTCTTTTATTGACTTTCACTGAATAGTGTTGATACTCAGCATTAGCTCTTCCCCCTTTACTGTAGAGGATATGATCAAAGATGTCAAGGATTTAGTATCTGCAGTGTTTGGCTCCCCTCTGATGCTCACACTCCTCCTCTCCAGTCTCCTTCCCTTGACAATATGACGCTGTAGCCACAGCAGCTTTTAAAGATCTTGAGCTGGGTATGACAAGAGCTTGATGTTAGCACACACACTGCTTTCAGTAAGTGTATAATTTTCTGACAGGGTAAGTTGTTCAGTGAAGTCAAAAGCCCTTGACTGTGGAGTTCACACACTTCTATCTTGGAGCAAGATTTGGCCCATGAAACATGATAGAAGAAGCCAGGTTCCTCCTCCTTTGTACATTCTCTGGTCCGTGATTTTTTTGGAAGATGAAGATACCAATATTGGGACTAGTTTTTTATTAAGTGGTGGCTTAGTAGTTCAGTGGGTGCTCTTCCCAAACAAAGCTCTTCCAAGCTCTTTTCTTTAACAGATGCCCATATGAGTCAGATGGCGTTTGGTCTGCAGTATATTTGCCTTTGTGGATCAAGTATTGTAGTATATTTTATCTCACTGTTACCTGCACTGCAGGTACTACTAATTCTAGTACATTGGTATGTGTATGCAGTGGACAGATTGGAATTTAACTGGAAGCCTTAATCAACAGGAAGATGCACTGAAAAAGGGAAAAAAAAAAAAAAGGGAGAGAGATATGAAAAACTATTAAGGAGAAGGAGGTGCTATAAGAAGGGGATAAAAGACTGATTCCAAAGTATTTGCTGAAATTCAACCATATGCAGAGTTTGTGCCAGTTTGAAAGGAAGAAAAGCAGCTCTTATGTCAAGAAACATGGGAAGTTCTGTGTCCTCAGGAGTTAAAAGGTAGCATTACTGTGCTCGGTGGCAGAGATAGTGTATGTGCTCATATGTATTCCTTTCTAAACTTAAAATATGTATTAATTATTTTACTTTTGCCAAGTGCAGTATTTTTTCCAAGTGATTTCAGGAATATTTAGTACGTGCCTTTGCTAAAATGCTCACTAATACTCACTAGTATTCATTAAAATAACTTTAGTATTTTAAGACTCTTGATAGGTGAAGCAGTTTAATAATATTTACATATAATCTCATATAATAAGTTTCTGGTTACGGAATTTTTATTATTTTCTTACTTATTTTCCGTGGCATTTTTAAATAAGCCCTTTTATATTGACTGAAAGATTAAAAGTCAGGTTTCACGTTAGGTAGTTACTGGTAATTGTTCTTTGGCCAACTTTGCCACCTAGCGGCTATAATTTAACACAACAGTTCATTTTCTTGGTTTTTTGCCACTGCTGTATGTTTTTCTTTTGCATTGAATTTTCTATGATTTTTGTGTTGGCATAATTTTCAGATGCAACTGAAACCACTCATAATATGTTTGTGAAAATAAGCACCTAACCTTCTAATGTTTAAAAGCTTAGTAAATGAGTGACTGCTGGTATAGAAGAGTTTAATACTAAACAATATTTATTTTTTTTTAAGCAAGTAGTCTTCTCATCATAAAGTCAAAAGAAAAAAAACTGTAAGTCCTGTTAGAAACTCTCATGAAAAAGCTGTAATTTTAGTCTTCTGTTTGGAACTCCTGCATCTTCCTCTAATATCTTTGTAGAACATGTAAAATAAATCATCCTTCAGTAGATACAGTCCCTACAAAGCAGAGAAAGGAGAAATCTGCATTTGCAGTGCTTTTGTTTCTAGTGTGCTTTATAGACACCTGTGGAGACTGCTGAATCTGTAACAGTAACAAAGACTTTAGAAGTTTTCTTTTCTCCCCTTCTACTTGCTCCTAATTCTGATGCAGAACCAGATAAAAAAGAATTAGAAATCAATATGGACCTAAATTGTAACTGTATGTTGTAGTGACATTATTTTTGTGAAATGCAATTAAAATAGAAACTCTGCACCAGCTGCTTTCTCAGTCTCCTATACCCTCCGATGGTGTACGTGCCATGAACAACTGCAGAGGACAGGAGATGTATGGAGCAGTGCTGATCCCTAAACCCTTGGGGGGTGGCTCAGCTGCTGGCTCCTCTCTGAAGTACGCCAAGCAAGGCAGCTCCCCAATTTATAATGTATACGTAATCTTTCTCCCCCTCCCTATTTTTATTGTTCTTTAGATGTGGGTTATTGCCTATGCAGGGAGGATGGAACTAGATGATCTGTAAGGTCTTTTCCAACTCAAACCATTCTATGATTCTCATGTTATCTCCTTTTCATCTCTTTGACATTCCAAGGGAAAAAAAGTAGCAGTTCCCTGAGCAGCAGAGCTACAGAAGCTTGATTTCTTTTTGTTATATGTGCTTTTTTTTTTCTTTTGTATATCCCAATGGCAATAATTCTTTCTATGCAAGTGACAGCATGCTCTTTGACTGATTCAAAGTTATATGTGCGGTGATTTTGCACATATATAGGCACAATATAGAGTAATTGTCCTGTCAGAGCATGTGATCTTAGAATCATAGGGGTTGAAAGTGACCTCTGAAGATTGTAGTTCAACCCCTCTGCTGCAGCAGCAACACCTAGGAAAGATCAAACAGGAAAACATCCAGACAGATCTTGAAAGTCTCCAGAGAAGGACACTCTACAACCTCTCTGGGCAGCCTGTTCCAGGTCTCCATCACCCTCACAGTAAAGACATTTTTTTTCATGTTCAGGTGGAAATTCCTGTGTTGCAACATGGTGCTGTTTCCCCTTGTCACGATCCGATATTCAGATACGTGGCAATTTTTTATAAAGGTGATCCCAAATGGTGAAATTAAGATGCAAACGAGATCAGATGTCACGCACACTACAAACTTTTATTGCAGTAACACAACAAAAGTCCCTAGAGTGGATAGGACAGGGAGGAAAACAGAGACAGGAAAGAGAGGAGAAAGCAGAGAGATAGAGGACAGCAAGCGAGAGCACAGTTAGCACCCACGGTCCAGCGATGTCGTTGGTGGGGATGTGGTTCCTGGTGGAGAAGTGCTTCCAATGCACCCATTGTCCCAGATTTTTATACAGTTCTTGCCCACTGCACCCCCACTTTTCTGCCTGCCTAAGGGAGAAAATCCTTCCATCTTCTCCGTGACAGCGGGGGTGGGGGGGTCAGGTGTGATGCCAGGGGCTATGTAGTCTTTGTTTGGCTAATTGATGAGATCAGCCATTACAAAGGAGGAGTCAACTGGCACCGCAAGATTAGTTTGTTGCAGTGGAGTTCTGTGCTAGGAAGTACCTTGAGACTGGCACTCCTTGTCTTGTCCTGCAAAGTCGGTGGTTTCCATATCAAGGCCTGGTTATCACTGGATATTCTGTTCCGAGTGCCAGCTATAGAACTCCTTTGTCTCTGGTCTCAGCATGTCCCACACTAAACTCCCCAGTTCTCAGGTACTCCTCACAGGAGGGGGTTGGGTGGGTTGCTGAGATATCTCTTTAGTCCATCAGCAAATGTTGTTCAACTCTGAGATGGCACAAGACAGACAACAGATATCCTGAGTGCCAACGTCCATCACTTTTATCTTGGATTGTTCGAGACAAGCACTGTACATCCTGAATGCCACATCCCTCATCCTATCAGAAGGCACCACTGAAAAGAGACTGGCCCATTCTTGACATCTGTCCTTCAGATATTTGCAGACATTAAGAAGATCCCCTCTCAGTCTTCTCTTCTCTAGATTAAACAGTCCCAGGTCTCTTAGCCTTTCCTCATATGACAGATTTTGCAGTCCTTTAATTATCCTTGTAGCTCCCTGTCCCTCTTGAACTGGGGAGCCCAGAACTGGACACAGTACTGCAGATGTGGTCTTACTAGTGATGCTTGTTTATAATTTAGTATGATTTTTTAATTATCAGGGGTTTGTGTGTCTCTTATTTTATCCATCTCTGAGTACTCACCAAGCCTGTAGAAACAAAGTATCCTTGAAACTTCTATTCCTTGAATTAAATTGACTGGCAGGTGCAGAATCTGACTCAATACAGCACATTATTTAGCTGTTGGACTGCGTTCAATAAATCCCTAAAGTACAGGAAAGAGTAACACAGGAGCAGAAAAAAAGCGGGAGGTGGTGAAGACTTTGTCTTTTTAAGAGAAAGAAGCAAGTCCTTGGCTTTTGAGATGGGGACTAGGGAGAGGTGCTGATAGTGTCTGAGATGGCATCAGAGATGACCTTCACATGAAAGGAGAAAACAAAGATGACTAGAAGTAGAAGCTGCCAAATGTGCATTGTTAATGAGATTTCTGATAACATCTGTATATGCATGGTGATTTGAACTTGTGGCAGAACATACCTGAGAATTGAAGTTCTCAGGTGGAAACAGTAGGATTGTAGACAACCTGTCAGATAGGAAAACCTGAAAAGCAGGCTACCAATGCAAAGAATGATACAAGTAGAAGATCACAAGGAAAGGCAAACATAAAATGAGTGAGATGGTAATGAAGAGATTTAGCACATAAGGGTACAAAAGAGAATAAGCAGAGGATCAAGTTGAAATTAAGAGAAAGCCAAAGCCAGAAAAAGAGAAGGAAAAAATGGTGGCAGTAGCTAGGGTTTGGAGCTTGCAGAAGAAGGAAGTTGAAATATGCTTTATGTTTCTGGCTAACAGTACATGGAAGGAACTGCAGGTAAATAAAGCTGT
This sequence comes from Chaetura pelagica, assembly GCF_000747805.2. Lineage (NCBI taxonomy): Eukaryota > Metazoa > Chordata > Aves > Apodiformes > Apodidae > Chaetura > Chaetura pelagica. The sequence goes on from NW_009970726.1 coordinate 179,384, forward strand.
GGGGCATGAAGAAAATCAACAGGCATAAAGAAGACAAAATGCATCTGTGTGTGGGAATCCCTTTAAAGGAGACTAGGTATCTTGGATAGCAGATCCTGTAAAGTCTCCTCCTGTATCCATCGAGCACAGTGGTTTGTCTCTAATTGTAGTTTAAAATATGCTAGTTACAGAGGGAATGAGAGCCTGTTGGCTTTATAAGGTCCCTTGTTATCCTTGTTTTGTCAGAGGGTATATCCCTACTATTTGAATTCACATCAGTCTGTGCTGTTCTTGAATTTGTCCAGTCCCCTCTTCCCCATTAGTGTATGTAATACTGCTAGTGGCAGCAAATTCCAGAATTTCATGCCTGATTGTAGGAAGTATTTTGTTTTACTTCATTTTACTTGTTTTAAACTGATCTCCTAGAAAGTTTAAACCATGAATTGCTGATTACAGTTCTCTGACATAGATCTGTATGAGAACAACTATGTCCATAGCTAGGCTGATAGCTTGACACTCATACAAACAAAGGTTAGCAATCATTTGAGGCATATTGTTCACCATCTGTCTTTGGAGAGCTGAGCTCACAAAACTTAAGAGTTTGTTACCTCTCTAGATTAACAGGCACACTGTTTCAGGTTACAAGAGTTTTGCTCTTTTTCAGTCTACATTGAGAAATAGTTGTCTTAAACTTCAGCAGCTTTATAAGAAAAAATAAATTAAAAACTGAACAGTACAGCTCTAAAGTAAAAGCAGCCAGCATAAAGCCCTCCTAAATAAATATTCCTTATCACTAGTATTCTTCTCCAGAGAAAGGGTAGCAGAGAAGAGGACATTTAGAAAGTCAACAAGTTTAATTTCCAGTGGAAGACAGCAAGGTGGGAGCCATAGTTTGCAAAAGCTCATTATTAATTATTAAATCACCAAACTGTTATTTAAGGTTGCTAACTAAAAGCAGAAATCTTGAGCTATTACTGCATATTCTTTATATTTAAATTTAGCTATTTAGATTTTTCCTGAAGAATACAGATTGTTTACGGATTATACAATAGAGGTTATGCATTTCAAATCGCACTAAAAAAGCAGCTGACTGAAGACAATATCATTGCACTCCTTCAAGCAGTTGAAAAGTTGAACATCAACAAAAGCAGATTCTTGAAAATCCTTTTGAGGAATAGAGTACAGCACATGATCAGCAAGATACCATGGAGAGAAAGACAACACCACTGGAGAGATATTCTTAAGGTTATTTCTAGCATTTTCTGAGAGCCAGATTTTTCATACTTTTCTGTATGTGTATATAATGTATTGCATAATATGTAAGAAATACTTTATAAAAGCTGGACTGTTTTTGAAAATCTCATAAATTTTTACTACTAACTTCATAAGCAAAATAAGTTTTTGCTTTTATTTTGATTTTTGAGGAGGAGGGACTTTGTCACTTTCTTTACAGTTCACAAAACCAAGGGATTCAGCAACAACCTATTCTTCCAAAAACTGAGATGTTTTTGTCATAATTTCTCTGTCACCATAGACTCCTCCTACAGTTTTGCATGAATGCTTAAAATGCTTTATTTGTAGATAACTAAGCAACCTAAAATATTTAAAATGAATTTATCTGAAGTGTTGCATGGAGAAAATGCTAAATGACACTGAGTAAATTAATCCATGTAGCAACTAACTAACATGCCAAAAATGTTTCTCTAAAAAGAATATATTCTTTCATAAATTCAGACTCATATAAACTACTAAGAAGTGGGCCTGAAAAGCTATAGAAGGGTTACAGTTAGAAACAAATTAAACATTTTTATGTAAATTGAGGAATCCATTAAGGTACTTAAAATGACATTGTTATGATGCAACTGAGAAAATCAGACCTAAATATTCATGTGTATAAATTTTAGGGGGAGAGGCCTTTTAGAGGGACAGTGGTTTACACTGAGTATCCATACCTCTAAGCTGACATCCTAGAAGCATAGCTCTTAATAATCTTTGAAGGTTCATGGTGTCTGGGGAAGGTTTGTGAGGACTGGCAGGAAGCAAATATAACCCAGTCATAATAAAATATGAGAGGGAGGATCTGAGGAAGAACAGGGTGATGCGCCTTGACTCATTCCCTGTGAAGATGAGGGAGCAAATCCTCTCAGAAACCATTATAAAACATATGAAGGATGAGTAGATGACTGAGAGTCAGCATGGATTCATAAAGGGCAAATCAGGCTTCACCAGCTTGACAACCGTTTACAATGAGATGATTGGCTTAGGATACAAAGGGAGAAGAGTGAATGCTGTTTATCTTGCTTCTGACAAGGTTTTCCAAGCTTTTTCCAGGACATCCTCACAGACAAAATGATGAACTAGTGAAAGGAATGTTGAAGTGGAGTGAAATCTGTCAGGACTGTGAGGCTTGGAGGGTTTTGATCAGTGACGTGAAGTCCAGCCCAGCTGGAGAGCAGTTCAGTGTTCCAGGGGTGGTCCTGGAGCTAATATAGTTTAAGATCTTCATTAGCAGTCTGGAGGATTGAGTGCCTCTGCAAGTTTGCAGATGCTACAAAACTGGGAGGAGTGGGTGATACATCCGATGGTTTTGCTACCATCCAGATGGACCTCAACAGGAAGGAGAAATGGTCTGACAGGAATCTCATGAAGTTCAACAAATCCAAGTGCAAACTCATACACCCGTGAAAGAAAACCCCATGCACCAGTATAGACTGGGGCTAGTCAGCTAGAAAGTAGCTTTTTAGAAAAGGCCCTGATGGACTCCAAGTAAACATGAGCCAGCAACATGTCCTTGCAGCAAAAGGCAATAGTCTCCTGGGCTCTGTTAGGAGGAGTGCTGCCAGCAGGTCAAGGGAGATGATCCTTGCCCTCTGCTCCGCTGTGATGAGACACATTTGGAGTGCTTAGTTCAGTCTGGACTCCTTAGGACTAGAGAGACATGAACATTCTAAAGTGAGTCCAGCCAAGGGCCACAAACTTGAGAAAGGGCATGTGCCATGTGAGGACATGCTGAGAGGGCTGTCTGGGAATGTTTAGATGAAGAGAAGGCTCTCTGAATGTATAAATATCTGAATGGAAGAAGTAAAGATGGAATGAGATTCTTCTCAGTGGTGTCTCATAAAAGAACAAGAGGCAATGGGCACAAATGGAAATGCAGGAGATTCCAATTAAAGAAAAAGCTCCTTTTTTTTTCCCTTTTTTCTTTTTTTTTTTTTTTCTTGTGGAGATGATCAAACACTTTAACCGATTGCCCAGAGAGGTTATAGTGTCCCTGTCCATGGAGATACTTTGAAAGTTGCATGGATGTGATCCTGAGCAACCTGCTATAGCTGAGCCTGCTCTGAGCAGGGCTGGACTTGATGATTTCCAGTGGTGCTTTTCCACCTCAGCCATTCTGGGATTCTGTGAAAAGAAATTAAATAATTTAACAGACCTATCCATAAAGGATGCTGAAGGAAGCATAGGATGGACAGCCTTTTTTTCTGTGATTTGTTTTGAGAGGGCATTGTGTCTTGTGGGCTTTTTTTAATTCAGAAAGAGGATCCAACATGGTTTTATTCCATCATTGCTCTCATTTGGAATGAATGTGATGCCATTCGAGGGAACTGGGGCCAACTCTGCCTTGAGCTTGCTGGCATTGAACACTTCAGATCCATCTCATTAGCTCTGGGCAGTCACTTCATCAGATTATGGAAGGTCTGGCTATGAGCTTTGGGGGACTGTGAGTTGGCACAGGATTTACCCAGATAGTGCTGGTTAGCTGAGGAAGCCAATAAAAAAGAATGATAACAATTTTCTGAAAGCCTCCCCCCTCTTTTTTTTTTTTTTTTTTTTTTTTTTCTTTCTTTCTTTTCTTTCCCCACCCTTCAGTTTATATAACCTGTGGAATGAAGCATATTTACACCCTAAGGTTTCATTCCCCCTCAACCTTTCATGCCAGCTTTTCATTTAATTTCAGATAAAACTTTTGTCCTTTCTTCCATGGTATTTCAATTATAGGTGAAGCTACCTCTAAATATTTGAAAATCAACCTCACTGATTACTTCAAAAGACTTCTAAAGTTTCTCTTTATTTATTTTAGCTGATGAAATATTTGTGGCCACTGTGTTGCTGGTTCTTCCTGCTCCCCAAGTGTCTGTACCAATCTTTTGAATATTGTTTTACATGTATTGGATAAGCTCCTTTTTTGAAGGTGCTATGTTTTTGCCATGTGTGAAAAATTAAAATTTTTCACTGAGAACATTAACCTAGGTATTGGTTAATGGCTAATTGAAAGCTCATTTTAAAAATATATCACAACAAATATGAAATTGGAAAAATGATTGTGTTCATAGAGCTATCTTTTTCAATGTTAGAGGATGGAAAAAAATTTCCACTCACTTGGTACTATTCTGTCTTTTAGCCAGGTTTCCTGATTTTTAGTTACTCTTCAGTTATTCTTCTTTAGTTAGACCTTCAATTTAAGGTAGCATGGGTTTTTTTTTATTAGAATGACAATGTTAAGGGAGGTTTTGGTCACAGATTTGCCAAGAATCATTGGATTAGATTGTTGCACTTTGCCTAAAGACTAAGCTTGCCCAGAAAGCATAGTAATGATAGTCATATAATTTACTGACAGAATAGTTATATTTTTTTTATTTAAATGCAATAAATGCTGCTAGCCATCACAAATGTGGTAATGAGAATGAGGAAGACAAAAAGTAAAGACGTGTGTGTGTACTGATGGAAATTTAACAGAAGTTTTAAATGGTCTGATTCTTTATTCACTGCATTGTCCTGCAGGGATTATAAACAAAGTCATATTTGCAGAACATAAAATTTAATTGGATTTCGATTACAGAAGAATTTGACTTGGACATACTTGTGTCCCTTTTATCCCCAAAATAGTCATCCCTCCCACATCCCTCCATAAAAAGCAACTTAGAATCACATTGAAAAAAATATGTCTTTGGTAATTGTTTGAAGTATGGTTATGACAAAGTATTTTTGTAAATTGGGAGTAGGAGGGGAGAGAGACAACCTAACAATTTTCTTAGCTATGTTGAAGGGAGAGATTTTATGACTGGGTGATGAAGTCTTTGGTTGTGAGAGGAAGTACATGCTAATTTGTAAATTTTGTAAAGCCAGTATTATTGATGATTATTGATGATTGATTATTGATGATTTCCAAATACATTTCACAAATCTCTAAAAAAAGTTAAAAGTAGTTGAAGTATGGCTTTCATACTGGTGTTTATGTAACGATGTTCCCCTAGAGCAAAATGTAGTTGTTATAAGGAAAGAATATTGAGAACTGTTTAAGTATGCATTTATGTGTGCAACTGCTGTCTTATTCTTTTTACCTTTATTTGATTAGCTGTTTTGAACAAGTGAGTCTTTTTTGGTTATGTCCTGACTTCCAAATGCTTTCTTCTTCCTGCTAGTTGTCATTATGGATGTGTTTTTAAATGGTTTTGTTCAAATAACTCTGAACAGCCCTGATCTGGAAAGGTGAATGGTCTGCATTGTTTATTGGTCTCATATACTGCTTTTGGACTGTGGAATTGTTACGAGGACTGTTACTTATGTGTCTTTGGGAAGTACCCACTTCAGTCCTCCTGTTCATGATAAGTCACTACCTATATCTTCTGTGTGGTAGAAGGTAAAATAAAGTTAACTTAGATTTAGGTGTATAGATTCTGTCCTTGGATCCACAACTTCCTGTTTTTAATTAGATTAGTCTTGTTATATTTTTTTAAGATTCTGAGAGCATGTACAGGTCCAGCTTGGATAAGTTATCAGCAATACATCTTCACTAACAATTGTGACTTTGCACCAGAAGTACATCTGCCTTAGAAAGACCTGTCAGTCTGGGTGTTCGTGGGTGTTCATAGGAGCTGCTGGTTGTTAGATGGTCTGGAAAAAAAAGTGCAAAAAACCCCAACCCCAAACCAGTCAAGCTAGTGATATTTGAATGGCTAAATATGCATTTTGGTCCCCAAAGACACATAGATGCTTAACACCGCTGTTTTATTGTTTTGGTTTGGAATTTTAATATTTTTTTTTAAATTTATTTTTAAGAGGAAAATGGCACATGAAAAATGTATTTGAAATTGGCAGGAGTTAGTTGCCTAAATTAAGTTTTCGTTGCCAGACTTTGGGATTGCAAGCGTTAACTCTCTAGTTACTTGGTTACAGCAGTCAGAGTGCTTCCTGCTCCTATGGCCAGATCTTCATTATCTTCTACTGGAAGAAAAGTCTCTCCTGGCCACTCAACTAGTTTGAATACCTGATACCATTTTGCTGACATACTGATAAATTGCCTTCTCTACATTACCCTCTTTTAAGCTTGTAAACCAAGCTAATCTATGAGGAGCAACATCTTTTTCTATAACCTTTTAAGAAGATTTAACCCTTCATTAGTCATCATCACACACCCTACATAAAGACAGGGTAGAAATATCTTGTAAAAAAATATAATGGAATTTAAAAGTGTCTTTACCTTTTCAAAGTAATGTATTAGTCATCTTCTTTTTCCTTTTTAAGCATACTGTGTATTCTGTTTTTTAGTAAAATGCTGCTGGTGAAAGAGTTAAGTTTGCCTCAGTGTTAAAAAAGTAAGTGAACTGTATTGATCTGATTGGAGATGTACAGTGGAGATATTTGAAACTCTTAGATCACTGCCATAAAATACTAAAGGATTTAATTTTAAGATAGAATTTAGCTATTAAGTGTTTTCAATACTGGAATATTCAATCCCTCCTAGAAGAAGAGTGATGAACTGTGATCATAATCAGGTGAATTTAATCTGACCTGATTTCATATGTGACCCCTTATTGCTTTAAGTTTAATAATCTTTCATTTTATTTTTCTTTTCAAAATCATTATCCATAAGTCCTCATTATCCAAGCATTTAATTAGCTCTGTCAGTGTTTTCATTAAAAAAATATTTTTAAAAATGGGTGTTAATCTCAATGTGAAAGTGTATATACTCTGAGTTTTTATATTCTCTCAAGTTCTTTCTGTTAACAGTATCAGTAGAGGAGACAGTGCCTTGCCAGGTAGCAAGGCCACTCAGCAGTCCTGCCTCCAATTCATGTGAAACACGTATTGGCAGACAAAGCATCTGACTATTTGGAGGGTGGTTCTGTAGTCTTGAGAATCCAGAGTGAATTCGAGTCTAGACTCCATCATTTTTTCAGGCTGTGGGGAAGGGTTAAATAACAAATCAGATATGCCCAAGATAGCACAGAAGTAACGCTGAAGTGAAGATGCTCTGGCTGGTTTGTGCATTGGGAAGAGAGCTGTAATAGCAGCAGCAGCAGCAGCAATAACAACAGCAGCAGCGGCAGCAGCAGCAGGAGACCTTCGGAAAGCTGGGTGTTACAGTAGCCTGAGGTATAAGATCCTGTTACATCTCTTCTCTCTCCTAAGTTCAGAATGGTTGATACAAACCTTATGCCACATGTAGTAAAAGATGTATATGAATATGGAATTTGCTTTGTAATAACTGGATGCTGAGGAAATAAAGACGTGCCTCTGGGATTTTGTTGTTGGGGTTTTTCCTGCCTTCTGGTTTTTTGGTTGTTTTTTTGTTTGTTTGTTTTGGTTTGTTTTTTTAAAATCATCTGAAACAGAAGAGATTGATTTACTCAGAGCAATTAACTTTCATCTGTTTTCAAGATAATTGAAAAGAACAGCTTGGGAGCTGGAGGGTGACTATTTTTCTACCTGTTTCCTTGTACCTGGGGCTGAAAAGTGAGGAGAGATGGACAGTGTCTCAGAGGAGACAGGAATGACCACAGCTTGGTGAAACCATACAGTGATTGTTGTCTGCTGTCCTCTTCATGCAGTGCTGTGGGCTGGTGCACCGACGGAGAGTACGGGTTTCCTATGTAAGTTCTCATTTGTTTCAGAATGATGCTAACTCGTATGTTCAGCTCCTAATATATTAATGGGGATGGTATGCCACAGGCAGGTATTTTAATGTATATCTTAGTGGCCAACCAGAGCACTGAGTATCTGTGAAATAAGTTTTTACAGCATGGAGAAATAATGTTGTTTTAACAGGTATGAGTCTCTTGTCATCTATTTTTTCAGAACTTGTTCATATCAGAATAATCTGCAGTGTTAAAAGACTGAAAGTCTCACTCTTCTAAGTTCTTTTTTGAATTGTGTACTTTTTCTTGCTAGTAGTTCTGTGTAAGTGGTAAGTGCAGTAATTAGAACATCTCTCTCTATATATAAATTAGTGAAAATCAATTAAAGTTGTATGCAGTTATGGACTGGCACAAAAAATATTTTAAAGACCCTGAAGAACATAAAAATCATCATGTGAGGTAGTTGTTTTGAAAAACAGCAGTAGCACAGTGGCAAAAGTATGGCCTGATGGTTTGCTTGATTTATTTGCTTTGCAGAACAGAGTATTTCAATGCTCTGGTACAATAAGACTGCTCTGTATTGCAAAATGGCTGTCCCTAATAAATTCCACGAGGAAGGCCAGTGCCAACGCTTAAATATTAGTAATGAAAAAGACTGGCTGTTAGCTGAAACATGTCTGAACTACACTCAGCTGATGTGATAATCTCCTAAGTAATTAATTTATGTTTTAACATTCCTCTTCTATTCTGCTATTCACTTGTCAGATAGCCGTGATAACAAACAGGAGGTTGAAGTGATCTGGCTAAGCTGCAAATTGAAATTGCTGAGTATTTGCAACAAAGAGCTTGTAGGTTGTTGCACAAGAAAAGAGCAAATAGATCAGGAGAAACAGTTCTGATATTGGGAATGCTGTGTATTTCTCTGCCTCATAGAAAGCACTTTTACATGACACTTAGAACTTTACTGCAGAACAAGCAAGGTCATAAATATGTTTAATCTAAGTCAAAGTTGTATAGGGGATTGATGGAGGGAATAAAATTATTAAAAAGAAAGCGTCTCCTTCAAATATATTATGGAGATGTAGACAATTAGAAATATGACTGTAGTCATAGTTGTTTTGCACAGATTATTTGACTTTGCATGTGTTTTGCTCTCACTGGTGCAACAGTTGATACTTCTCTATAAGAAGCAGGCAGAAGCATGGAGATTCAGATGAGCTCAAGGTTATACCTTGAACAGTACAGTATTTTGCATAAATAATGCAAAGCCCAGCATGTAGTTCATTTTAACCATCAATTCAATATAACATCAAACCTTGGACATCTGTTTCATAGATATTTATTTGATATATAGCAATTTCCCCTGTTATGCATAAATTGAAATGTGGATACATTGAAAGCATTTCTTTTTTTGAAAGCACTGGAAGTTGAGGCATATGACGCTAATAACCTCTTGAGATGCATCACCCATCCTTTCATTTCTCCTTGTTATTGTTACTTAACACTCGCACCAGTCACTGTGAAGAATAATATCTAGACAAAATAAAATATCTGTCTGTTTGCAAAGTATATTTCACAACCTTGAAGTGTCAAAATACTTGTGAACCTCCAGGACATTTTGCTTGGGTTTAGTCTCAGACTCCATTATTTTTGTGGATGTTTTTGGATAATTGAGAGAAAGATGCTTGGTGAATGTCTTACAAAGTACTAAGGTTTGTAACCTGTGATAGTTGTGTAAAGGCTATTGTGCAATGCTGCTGGGCCTTGTGATATTCTGGGTACCTCACTAACTGTATACAAAAAGGATGCTTAATCTTAGTTAGGGTAAGTGAAATGCAGATTGCCCTTCATCTTTTTGATCTGAACTCTATTACGTGAAAGATGACCGTGTTCTCAAATGACTTAATTACAATGAAATGTCTCTCTGTTGTTTGAATCCTTGATTATCCAAACCCGTTATTATTGAATTTTTTTTTTTGTGCTCCCCACGGCATTGGGTTAATTGAGGTTGAACTGTGTGATTCTTTTGGGATGAAAGCACTGAAATTAAAGTGAGCCATGATATGACCCTTTTATTAATGTCTGTCTCACTGGGGAAAAACATCAGACTTTTATTCTGGTTTATTAGTTTACAGCTCTTAAGTTGCTTATGAATTGTAGTGGTGAACAATCCAACTTATAAATTGTTGTTTAGGGTTTTTTTTTGTTTGGTTTGAGTTTTTTTGGAGGAGTTTAAGATATTGTACTATATCTATTATTGTTCTGCAACCAATGCAACTCTTTCTGGTCCAGATCCTAAAGAAGGTGCAGATATTAGGCATAATCAATCCCTTTGGTGTTTTCAGTCAGGAATAAAAAGATCACTGCAATTAGGTATGTGAGCTCATATTTTTTCTTTGGGGTAGGAGCATTATTGATGGAGACAGTCACTGAATTCTTATATTGCTCTTTTCTATGATCTTCTGCATTTTAGACTCCATGCAGAGATTAGTCCTGTGTCTGTGTGCAGGGATAAAACTGAAGGCTTGGATGAAGCGCATCCATCTTCACACTTTCTCCAGATTTTGCTGTTACTGGGTGACGTGCAGGCAACACAGCATAGACACAATTCAATTTGGCTTAGGCATTCCCATCAGGCTTTTCTGATCATTGACTCTTCCTTCAGCATGGCACCATGTACTGCCTGAGTTTACTAAGTTTCTGCTCTTCCTCTTCTGAGAGTTTGTCTCTGAAGATGGATGATCCAGGGGCTCTTTAATGTGATTAGTTTTATATTCTTTGGCATAATCTTCAGCTTCTAATGGTAGAATGTGGTGAATGGCCATTATGGCTGCATGTTAATACTCAGTTTCAGAAATAAAGACCTTTTTATTGGACATTTGAATAAAAAAGCTGAAGATAATACTGAATATCTTCACCTTGTTTCTTTAGTTGTGTCTGTGAGATGGGATCATGCCATTTGTCAAATGGGATTCATTTTGGCTATATGGAGGAACAGCTGTGTGAAGCTCTTCTAGGGAACAGTCTCATCCCTTTCTGAAATATGAAGTCTAAAACATTAGTAATAATTGTATTTTACCCAGAAATGTTTTCACATGTCTCACTGCCAGCACCAATATATATTAGCTTTCAAACTTTAATCTAGTCTGTCCACCTGTTGGTCCAGCCTTCAGGATAATTTATCATCTGATGGAAGTCACTCAGAAACCTTGCACTGTCTTCAGCTCTCTGCTGTTCTCCCTGGATATGTCTAGAAAGCTACCATGAAGGCTGTTGGAAAACAGAGTTCAAGACACTTCCAGAGTCTGCACATTTCCAAGTGGAACAGTTAGCTGTCAGCCACTTCACCTGACTGTACATACTGTCTTCTTGTACTGCTGCGAGAGTGGTCTCATTTGCAATGGTGCAACATACCTGTAAAAAGGGAAGAAATGCTTCTGTGGCAACATAATAGGGACAGACTCTGAAGTTTTTATCCATGACAAGTAAAAGCAATTACACTGCAGGAGTCTGTGCAGTTTCTTGAAGGACTCTTCAAGATGGTGAACTTGGAAGAGATGTAATGTGTAGCCTGGAGTCACCTACTGGTGCACATAAAAACTGGTAAATCCAAGCACATTGAGCATGTTAGTGTAATGCAAAGCATAGCTAAGCTTCCTGGCTGCTCAGGGCACAGAAGTGTTTGCAGAGCATGTATTTATTGCCACTCTTAGAGCTGTACAAGCAGTAGGTGGGCGTAGCCAGGGAAGATTAACATTTTACAATAATCTGGATAGGCAAGCCACAGCATTTTTTATAACAGCTTAAGATCTTTAGTTGTATGGATTTCCTAGCACCTATATTTATTTATTTATTTATTACTTCGAAAACTCGTCTGGTTGACTTTCTGACATTTTGTGCTCTTCTAAAAAAATATTTTCTATTATCAAATTACAATTTTGCTTAGCTAAAGTCTGATAAGGATAAATCTAAGCCAAAATTTTAAAGATTTCTCTCAGATACACAACTAGTTGATAAAGCAGAGAGATGATATCTGGAGGGCAAATATGCATTACAATTTGATATTAAAAAAATAATACAAAAATTTTTTAAAAGCATACTCCAAAGCAATCTGAACTTTAAATAAAGATTAGTAGTGAGATTTATGGTATAGCTTGCACTGTGTATTGCAGTTCAATGTAATTAAGCACCTTAGTATGGTTTTGTTTCAAGATGGTACTTTTCTAATGGAGGGGACTGTAATTGGAGAGCTTTCTGCCTGCAACAGTGAGCAGGATGCAGACAGCAGGCTTTTTGTGCCGGTGTCTGGAGGTTATCTCTGACCTCCTGAGGGAATATTCTCTTTTTGGTATTGTTAGATTTGAACTCAGTTTTTTTTCTGTTCCTCTTGATACTGTAATCTTTTCCATCTATCACTTAATCACGTTTCTCACCAGATCATTCTTTATCATAGCAGATACTGCCCTTCTCCTTATTCCTTTTGTTCACTTCCTCCCTATCGCTTCTTTGCCGATTTACGGGGTTGGTTTTTTTTCCATATATAACTACTTCTTTACCTCTTCTCCACCATTCTTCTTTGGCTTTGAAATTTTTTCCCTTCTGTTGACATTAGTCCCAGCCTTGTAATTTCCCCTCCTAAGGCTGCACCCACCAGGGCTATTTCTGAGACCCTTACTAATCCTCTGCAATGAACCCTAGCCTTGTGTTTGTATGTCATCTTCATTGGCACTGTTGTCAGTTTTAGAGGAAGTTCAAGCTGTTCATAAGCAGAAGTTGCAGGCAGAAGTTGCTCTTGATGAAGCGTTGTTACTATCAGGATTTGCCTCCATGATTCGCGTCCTTGTGTGTTGTAGGCAGAAAACCTACATGTTGGGAAGGAGGAAAGAAAACAGAAAGAAGGTGCAATTTGCTGATAATGAGAATTAAATTAGTTATTTTAGTGTAAACAGTGTATATTTATACCTTTGTGGATTTGGCCGGACTAGCAGAAATAGTCCTTTTAGTATGTGGACTGTCCTTGGTTTTGGGTGGATATGGCTGACATAAAACTATTAGGGGGCAACTGATAATCTCTGGATTTGGAGAAAACTTTGTGTATTTTAGATATCTATTGGAAATCCTTTTGCATTTTTTCTGTACCCTACCTTTCTAATATTTTACTTCGGTAATATGAAAAGAAAACAGTAGGTGAATAAAGCGGAATAAACTGGCATGACAACACTTAAAGTGCAAGTGACTTAACCCAAGACTCTTGTCACTTGTTGTGTACCAGCCAAACCACCAGCAAATTTTGCACTGCACAAACTAAAGGGAAATATATCCTCTTTATCTGTGTTTACTCTGCTGCGGTTGTTTAACAGCCTGTATTTGTTATGTTGTGGGATGTTGCTGGAAGCTAAACTGTTTCAATTGCAATTTCAGTCCTTTCAAGTGAAACTTCACACATTTGCTCTAATGGTTTTAGGGTTTACATATTAGGTGGCAATAATTACCTTTTTTTTTTTTTTTACTCCTGTGGCTGCATGTAAATGTTTGCATTCCATTTTACTAGCATAGTATTTGGAATGAGAAGCCTTTATTTAAAGGAACAAAATAAAAATGTATTGTGTTGTCCTTCTTTAATTTTTTCTTCTTGCTGCATTCCCCAGGTACAAAACTTGAATTCAATTAACTACCAAAACGGGCTTCCTTTGAAAAACTTTCTTACATTTAGGAGTTTAAATGGAACATACTCATTGTGCATTCTGAAGTCAAATTATATAACAATATGGCGGGTGGATAAAATATTGTGAGAATATATGCAATAAGGGTCTGCTTTCTTTTTCTATGTAATGTTAGCTGCTTGAGTAATAAATTTTAAATCTTTTAAATTTCAAGTCAAGAACAATATCACAATTTTAAATATGCTGAGATAAAGAATTAAGAGAACCCCACTGTAGTTATTTTCCTCTATCCTAATCTGCTAAGGCTGAATTAATATTTCCATTGGTAATACTATTACTATCTGCTAAACATGGGCATTCTTTTATAACCCTCTGCTAATTGGGGCATATCAAAGTAGTGACATTATTTACATTACTTCTGTCAAGAAAAGCTCAGACTTGTAGAACCAACCTTCTTCCCCCATTACCTTCTTGTCATATAGCAGTAGCACCCTTGACATTGATTTTATGCATATTATTTTACTGTTAGAGTTCTCTGAAGCTTTATTTTAAATAAGTTGCTCTTAAAAAGGCTACTTTTTTTTTTGAAACCTTGGTTATGTTAATGAAAATAAGTTGCAAATTTGCAATAAGTCATATAGGTAGTTCACTGTATGCGCTGCTGTCAGAGTCTCTTGGAGTTAATAACTGACAATCAGGACTTGCATCCACTGTCTCCAGACCTGCCAGTGATTCATCCTGTGGCTGTGGACAAATCATGTGGAAAAGGGCCTGAGGTGCTTGTTTTCCATAAAGCTATGATTATTTGATGGAAGGAGAATCCTGCTGCACAAGTATATGGGCAGAAGTATGACTTACTCTACAAAACCTGAAAGAAAGTGTTTGTTAAAAACAAACACTGAAAACTAACTTAAGAGATGGTTCAAATAAAATATTACCCATTTTCATCCTTAATTTCTTGTTGGTTTACAGTCTTTTTACCCTCTGCCTTTTCCCTCACTTCAAACACAATGACCTTTTCTACCATTATTTGGTTAAAATGCTTTTCTCTTTTCTTAGTCTTTTATATGTTTGGTTTTTGTAATCTCTCTTGATGATGTATTTTCCCTTCATCACTTACTTTTTCTCTGCTCTTTTAATGTCTTTGGTTATAATACTTACTGACTTCAGTGTTGAAGGAAAAATAAGTAAGTATTCTTGGCAATTTTAATACATTTTCTGATGAGTTGGCATTCCATAACAATTTTATGAGACAGTGAAGTCATGATAAATTAACTGGCTGTCTTACAATACTAATTGAGTCTCCTGACTTCTCTGAGAAAGATTGCCATGTTTAATGTCTTTCCTACTATCTTTATACTAAACCAGAGTAGCAAAATTAATAACTTACTAAAAGGGAAATAAGAACATTAAAAAACCCCAACCTTTTAGATTTGAATTGAAAAGATAGATTTGTTGAAGGGCTGAACATAGCAAGAGTGCTTCAATGAGCAGAAACTTTTCTGGAAAAAGTCTTGAAATGGTTCAGGTGTGATTAAACATCCCCTTCCAGCAGGAGTGTTTAAGAAAAAGGAAGTTACTAGTTAGTGAATGGAAGAAGAAACAGAGAGTCAAGGTCAAGATAGGCTGAAAGAGACCAAATAAGATTAGTGAAAGATGGTCAGTCCATATTTTCATCCTAAAAGAGCTGAAAGAAGCCATTTTTTTTAAGTAATGGGTTAATGTGCCTTTTATGTGTAGAGAAAAAAAGAGAAGCTTTACAAGTTTAGTTAGTCAAGGCAAGATGAAATTAAATTAGGGCTGAGAGTCGAGGAGGTGTTTTGTTTGGCATTAGCTTGAACATATAATTTACAACTTAGTGAACAAGCTCACTCGCAGAGCTCTTCTCATTCCTCGTCACACCTACTGTAACATTATTCTTGGGTGCAGATATTGCCAGGGTTGTCCAGGATGTACACATTACTAATTCTGATGGTAACAACATGATCTCTTCTGCCCGGTTCAACCAAGCATGCACTGCTGTAAGAAACAGATAATTCATGCAGCTATAATACCAGGTAGTAAGCCCTTTACACTGAGCATGCTGTCGTAATAGTTTATGCCTCTTTTTTGTTTTACAATAGCTAGTTGTCAGGGATGAGTAGTTTTTACACACTCTTCCTCTAGATGGAACCATTCTGCTGCTTCACCTGACTAAAATAAATACTATATGTTTAACAGCTGAAGAAACCAGTGCGATGCGCTTGCATTGCGCACTGATGTTCAAGTGCGTGCATGTGGCTAGGAGCATATTGTCCGGCATCAGAAGCATGGTGCAAAAGCAG
>NW_009970726.1:195279-204436 GCF_000747805.2 Chaetura pelagica
CAGGAATGCTCCTGGGTCTTGCCTTGCTTCTGGAAATAACTTGAAGGTGATGCTTGCAAACTTTGATCTGTTACAGAGCAGTAAAACTATTATCTTTATGGAAATAGTGCCCTACTTATTCTGCATCTGGCAAAACGCAGTCAGATGCTTCATCCTGTCCCTTGCCTCTGTAAACTCTGAGAGTTTATAACCAGACTGTTAGCAATTACACCATCTTCACATTTTATAAACCTTCCTGTTTATGGATTTGTGCAGAGAACTTGGTTTACTGTATGAGGCACCGATATCTCTATTTTCAGTAGAAACATCTTGCTTCTTTTATTGCTTCTTTACTTCTACTTCTTTTTTTCTAGAAACTATCTCATTAAAATAACTTTCTTTTTCTTTATTAATGCTTTTCCCATATTTTGTTATTA
The DNA here is from genome assembly GCF_000747805.2 of Chaetura pelagica. Taxonomy (NCBI): domain Eukaryota; kingdom Metazoa; phylum Chordata; class Aves; order Apodiformes; family Apodidae; genus Chaetura; species Chaetura pelagica. The sequence continues at coordinate 195,696 of NW_009970726.1, forward strand.
TGTGGATTTTTTCAGTAAGTGGGGGATACAACTTTTTCAAGCTTTATCTGGTTTTGCTTGCCTTGAAAATAAGTGGGTATGCTTAACTCTTATCTTCCCAGTTGTAAATGTGAGCTAAATGCATTACATATTATTCATTTTGCTTTTATTTAATTAATTGAGGAGTCACAGATTTTGAGGAGTCACAGATTTTGCTGAAACTGGATATTTTATGATTTTGAAATGCAGCATTTATGTGCAAGACTTGGCCCAGCCCACTGCAGGGCATGTAAAAGATTCAGAAGATAAACTAGTTTGTTTAATTACCTGTCTAATAAAAATCAAACTTAGTAAAAGGTTGTCTAAAAGAGAAGAAAGAAAAAACAGTGTAGTACAGTTAATCTCATGGGTTTTAGTCCTCTTTTTCTTCCAGAATATTCAAAGTGTGCTGAATAGTGTGGGCCTACACAAAATTGGCTAATTCACCAGAAGGCTGTGTGGCCATTCAGCAAGATTTGGACAGACTGGAGAGCTGGGCAAAGGGGAACCTAGTGAGGTTCCACAAGAGTAAGTGTATAGTCCTGCACATGGAGAGGAATAACACCATGCACCAGTACAGATTAGGAACAGACTTGCTAGAAAGTAGCTCTATAGAGAAGGACCTTGGAGTCCTGGAGGACAAGAAGTTCTCCATGGGACAACTTTATGCCCTTGTGGCCAAGAAGGCTGATGGTATCCTGGGGTACATTAAGAAGAGTCTGTCCAGCAGGTTGAAGAAGGTTCTCCTCCCCCTCTACTCTGCCATAGTGAGACAACATCTGGAGTATTGTGTCCAGTTCTGGGCTTCCCCAGTTCAAGAGGGAAAGGAGCTTGCTTGAGAGAGTCCCACAGAGGGCTACAAGGATGATTAATGGACTGGAACACCTATCTTAGGAGGAAAGGCTGAGAGACCTGGGGCTCAGAGAAGACTGAGAGGGGATCTTATTAATGTATATTCTAGGAAAATAAAAAATAAAAATATTAGAAAACATGGATGTTAGGTGATACAGAAAAGACAGTTCCTGACTACTGCAGTAAAAAAAAAAAAAAAAAAAAAAAAAAGTTGTTTAAGAACAGTTCAACCAGCTGGAAATAAATTTTTTGTAAAACTGCCAAGGTTGGGTCAGTAAGACCCAAAGCTATTTGTTGATTAGAAGGTGGTCATATGTTCTTGTGCTTGTGTGTTGTGTTTAATTTCTGTACTTTTATGCTGCAAAATGGAAAGCATGGTCAAAGAGGATAAATTAGTCCACAGAATAAAAGCTTGCATTTACATTAATTTCTTCAGAGGTTGCATTTCTTTTTGTGCACCTGGCATGTTTCTGCAGTGCTCTCCAAGTACAAAGTTGTGTGAATCTCAAATTGAAAACACCTTCTGTGTGCCTTTCTTAGGACATAAAATACGGATTTCTAATCCAGAAGTTGGAAAAGTAAAGTATTTATTTAGTTGGTTAAAACCAATTATTACTTTTTGGTTCCTTAATTTGACATAGCAAATTAGATAGACAAGTCTTAATATAGGAGTGAATGTAAACTACCAATTTACTGAAGTAAATACAAAACTCTTACCATGATTTCCACAGATGATTTTTTTCAGTTTGAACTTCAGAGAGTCATCAGTGTACCTTCCAAACTGACTAGAAATAATGTGGCATTGTTACCATAACACTACAGACCAGTCTGTCCAGTCAGTAGGATTGGCCTGTGATAGTGAATGTTAGGAACCAGGGCAAATGGATTTGCAAGAAATTCCTTCTTTCTAGACTGAAGGATTGTTTAGATTTCCCAATAAGAATTGGAATGAGAGAGTGAAACGTGCCAGTTTTTCACAACTCAGTCTCTCATTCAAGATGAGTGAATTAATCTAAGGCCTATTTGAGGGAATGGAAATGGAGTGTTGCTTGCCAAAATTGGATGCAGCCTCCAGTGAGCTGGACAAATACAACCAAAACTTTTTCAGCCACCTAACCTGGTTCTGCTAGTGTAGATGCAGATTGTTGTGGAAGGACATATGTGCCAGCCCAGCAGCAGGGACTTCAGTGATACCAAGGAGGGAGCTGTGAGCCCCCACTGCACAAGATAAACCCAAACCCATATTACTCTTAAGTCTTGGAGATCAATGTGAATATCAGGGTTCACACAGCTTTCCAAGAGGAAGGAGGACAGAGGAGATACCCCACCTGAGGCCACCACCACTGTGGTCGCTGCCTGCCCAGTGCTGTGGCTTGACAGTGCCAAGGTAGGAGACAGCCTTTCCCAAGCAGGAGAAGGAGACTGGAGCAATGCTGCCTTTTGACAGCCTAAATTTAAGGTATATTGCAGCTCCAATGATATATATGTGAATCTTGTTGACATAGAGATGTTTGTGTTAGATTGTGGAATATTTTTCTTCACATAAACCTTTTTTGGTTTGCATAGTTCATCTGTCCCACTGGCTCTTCTCTCAGCTCAGGAGGCCCCTTTCTTACTGCTCTGACAACCCAGCACTCCTGTTAACAGGCACCATAAAATGCCAAACATCATTCTGCCACGTGCTTGTCCCATCATTTTCATCCATCAGCATGAGACATGCTCCTGAGCTCGTTCTGTGGCTGGAACATTTAATTTGGTGCATGAAAGATGATGTAATTTGTGGCCTTTTTCCAGTACAATACTTTTGATTATATTTAATTGTGTTGCACAGCCCAGGAGGATAATCAGTGTATGTAATATATATTACCTGGGCAAACTGAATGTTATTTAATTACCTGTTTTTTTTTGTCCTTTATTTCTGCCTTTTTATCTCAGAGCCTCTCATTGACTTTAAATACAAAAGCAAATGAGCCAGAGCCAGGTGTTTTCCCCCGATCTGTGCTGGACTGGCTGCTCACACTGCACTTGCTGTTCTCCTGCACATAGATGCTAAAGCACAACAACCAGGGATACATATCCAACATACCATTTTGTTTACAGCAAATATAAATAGGAATGAGAAAGGTGAGCTAAAAAAATACTATATAATCCAGTATCTTTCTTCATGCATGGTCTTCAAGATGGAAAATATTGTCATAATTGTTTTTCAGAGCCTGTTTCAGAGCATTTTTGTTTTGAAATCCTTGCTTCACAGTATGTTGCTTGTCCCTGAGGAACAATGTGACATGATACAACAGATTCTGATTTTTGCTGGCTTTTCACTGCTTATTTCATTGATTAAAAACCAGTATTGTGTGAGTCTGAAATGAAACTGCCTCTATGAAGCACTTGCACAGTTCTAGTAGTGATTTTCAATATCACTACTCTAAATTCATTGCCTATTTTTAGCTATTTGAGTTTGAGATGTGGTATGATGTTGTCTAAATAACAACAGAGAGGAGAATCTTACCAGTGGTAGGAAGGCTGAATTCACCTACACTGTATCAAATACCAAAAAAACCCCAAAACGAAACAAATGAACATTAAATAAATTTAGTATCCTGTCCTTTTCAGACACTGAATGTTTAACTGAAGGTCTTATAATCTCTATTACTGCTGTAGTCTAGAGTATGTGGCTTTTCAGTCAGTGAATTTCCAATCAATGCAGGATATAGCCACAAGAAAATAGTATAATCTGGTGGGCTATTTAATTAGTGTTGGAAGTAAAGACAAAGTTAAAATAATTTTATTTTTTCCCCCAAGCACCATTATACTCTTTCATGGCCTTGCTTGTTTGTGTGCAATGCTCCTGTTGATTTCTTATATAAAATAGTGCAAAGAGCTCAACTTCTTTTTGTGTGTGTGTTTTCTAAAGAAACTGTTGGCATACTTGTAAGACAATAATAGGAAAATACAAAAAAATAGCAAAAAAAAATTCAAAGTCATGATGCCATTAAGTCATAGTAGAGGATACTGCCCAATTATTAAAATAAATAAATAAATAAAAAACATTTATTTAATGAGAGATGCATACAAAAGGTTGAAGTAGTAGGTTTCATAGTGTACATGAGTACATTGTGCTTCTGATTTCCTTATATAAGAATTATACAAAACCTTCAGATGTATAGAAATAAAGAAGAGGTTTTTAAAAAAGTCAGATAGCAGAATTCCTATTGTTCATCAAGGCCTGAGGAATCCTTTTAAATAAAAATATATTATTTGAATGAATGTATTATCTCAGTAACTGATACCTTTCTCAGTGTGGAGTGTATTTCCTTATTTTGCAGGTTTGATGTGACTTATAATTGTTTATTGATTGATGCTTTTGATTACTTCTTTTGTAATCTCAATACAGTTTAGTATGTGCCACTCACCAAGCAGTAAAACTCAGTTCTTTGAATATTTTAGTACTTCCATTATTACTTGTGTGCAGTGAGCTGAAATACCACTAAAATATTACATTTGCATACTGTTTGAGCCATCCTTTGCCATGAGCATATAATTAATTTTCTACTTACAAATTTCCAATGTGAACTTTTCAGTAACCTCTAAGGCATCGTGCAGAAGCTTTTGAAAATCATGGAAATTTTCAATTTCTTTCAGCACTGTTCTCCATTATTATGAAGCCTTTATGTTTGTGCTTTGCAATGCTGAATAGTACAGATGTGGAAAGAAGTTTGTTGTCCTATCTACCTCAGAAACAAACTACTGGAAACACACACTACATGTTATTAATATCCACAGAATTTCTTCTTGTTTTGAGAAACATAATACCTCAGTTAGTTTGTCAGATAATATATTTTGAACCTATGAATGGTGATTATATAACCCTATGACAACTGCTGAGGAATTATTTTCGAATCAAACTTTGAATTATCTAATTTTTTGTTGTTTGTTTTTGTTGTTTTTTCCCACAGCTTTGTAGTTACGGTAATTCTGGCTGTTTGTAAACCCATTCCATTTTCTTCCCTGCCTGCTGGGCTCTACCAGCAAGGCAGCAGCCTTCTTGCCTTGTACCTGACCCCTCCTGTTATCCCATATGCATCAGCTCTGAAATTGTTCAGCTTGGAGGTTTACTGCAACTGTGGTCTCCATTTCAGAAGTTTTTTAGAATTAGGTTTAGAGGAAATAAGCTGATCCTTTGAGAAATGCTAGTTACAAATGTTATGTGGAATAAGCTGTGGGGATCTGCTTAGCGCAAGAGCTCAGTCTGCAGGTGCCCTCCATTTTGCCGTCTGAGTAAGATGTTGGCTAGGGCTGATGGGAGGGACAGGGAGGCAGGGAGCTGGAGGAGGGTGGAGATGGGCCAGGAGCTGGTCTGTGCAGTCACAAGTAATTTGATTGAAGGAGGAGATGACCACCAAGATACAGAGCTGGTGGGGACAGCAGGAGGAGAAAATAATAGAAGGGACCAGTGCTAGGCTGTGCAGTATCTTTCCAGTACCAAAAGCAGAAGATCATGTGCCTCACCCTTTTTGAGGGCCTGGCCTATGTAAAGAATAACAATTACAGTTTGACAGTCACTGATTCCTGTGTTATGTGTACAAAGGCTTTTCTTTAATGGTGTTCATTAAAAAGAGCAGTCTTCTATAATGTTCATTTAATGAGCAAATTTACAGCATTTCTTTGCAAGGTTATGTTGTTATTTCTGTTTTATATCTAGAGAGCAGACACATTAATTCCAATGTCTGCTTATTTTGAGGAGCCAAATTGAAAAGACTCTGGCAACCTGCATTTGTTTCAGCCACAGCTCTAAACTGAGGACAGTTACAGGCAATGCTGTGAAACTTGTTGCCATCAAAATCATGCCATGCATTCATATAGGCTCATTTTTTTCTGGTGGTTTATGGTGCTGGAACTTTTAGTAAAACCATTAAAAAAAATAAAGGAAAAACAAAACAAACCTCTGCATCATACAGTGTTGAATTTAGGAAGTCAGTTGCTGAAAACTGAAACACCCCAAAATTTTATGTATCGTATGTACACTGCAATGTGGTATTAAGAGGCCAAGACCACATTATCTTTTTCCTAAGATCGCTAGCTATATTCATCACTGGATAGCAGATACTTAGGAAAAAAATAAAAATCTTGATGTGAGGCATCACTGTTGCTGAAGTAGGACCTCAGGAAGGGAAGGTAGCACAGAGAGAAGGTAGTTTTATGAATAAGATGGAAATTCATTTGGTGTTTGTTTAGTTCTAGGTAAGGCTGGGCATTTTCCTTAAATTCAAAATTCAGATAATTTTCTAAGTCTCTTGTGTGTCACCATTTGGGAATACCTGGCTTAGAACAACTCTGTGATCTCAAAATTAGAGTAATCAAGATTTATTTGCAGAACTGCGGAGTGTGGAATACAACAGAAGTCCACAAGTATGCTCTAAATATAGAAATTATTGCAGAATGTTGAATTCTTGGAAGGTCAGAACAAAACTCTCTCAGACTAGAGTCCTTATTAGCTAATAGACTCATCTGGAATTTATATCCAGCTATCAAATGAGACTAACAACAGCATCTTCCTTCACAGCATCTTCTGAAAATATGCTCATTAAAGACAGGAAAAATATTGGATGTTGTAGTGTCCATACAAGAAATGCAAAAACAGAGAGGAGATGATGCATGATTAACACTTGCAAAATACAGGTCTGTCCTTTTAGGTTTGTTGCTCAGCATCACTCATCTGAGGAGGACCTTTTGTTTTCTGTAATGAGATTTGTGTTCTCTGGAATTAAAGATTACACCATAGGTCCTGCAAGTAACAGGGCCAATTTCTGGACTTTCTAGTCTCATTGGCATCTACATTTTCAACCTTCATTGTCTTATAACTCATTCTTTTTGCAATAGGGATTTTTTATGCACTAATTAGCTGCTCTAAGTAAAATTGCATATTTTTAACTCCTCCTCTGTGAGGGGAAAAAAAATTAGTTCATTTTACTTGAGCACTTCTGGCAAACAGTTGACAGCTGCTGCTCTAAAATTCTGTGAACTGAGTTAATATTAAGGAGGAGAAAGCTCTGATGCCAGCTGTTTTCCAGCTTTTTATAAGGGACCAAGTTTATGTTTAGTAGCACAGTATATAGGGTCAGATCTGACTTAATCTGTTCTACACCAGTGACAGTACCATAGGATACCTTTGTGTTAGGTACTAATGTAACAAACTGTACATATGTCCTCAAACCAGGACAACATATATCCTCTAACTTTCCAAGTGGAATAAAGTAATTAATTTTCTGTGAAATACTTACTCTTCTGTAATATGTGTAGACACAGTATCTTTGAAACAGAACCATTTCTAATAACGGCTTAACATCTCACTGACAGTCTTTCTTGTACTTTCAAGTGTTTTGCTGCATGAAGTTGCCACACTGCTGTAGGCATGTCTATCCTGTCATATACCCTTTTATTTCACCTAACTACTAGAATTCGAACCTCAGTGCACATATTGGAGGCAATCATCCACAGTTTTATTTGAGCCCAAATAATTTAAATATTGAATGGAGCTTTGCAGGGACAGTTCTTCCAGAGGTCACTATTGCCTTTGTGCTGTGGGACCTGTATGAGAGCCTGGTACATAGTATGTGTCACAATGAGCATTTACTACACAGTATTATGTCCATATATCGTACTTGGACTTTTGGAAAAGACGTCTTTCTGCTGAGATGATGGTGACCCACTTCACATTTGTAAACTGACATCTAATTGGCCTCATGAACACAGATTGTTTCACCAGAGACACATTTATGATACATTAAAACTGTAGATACTGCAAACATTTATCTGGGAATTATAAATTTATGCCTTTATAAGTACACAAATGTATGTTTATAATACTTCTGTCTGTGCAAGCATGCAACATGTAGGTGCTTACCTTTAGCATTGTGAGAAGCCCAAAAATTCTTATCTTCTAATTTATTTGCAGGTGATTTTATTAAATAGAACTGAGATTACCTCAGTGGCAGTCTCATTTATGTTACATAGCCTACTTAAGTTAATTCTTCTTTTGATTTATGTGTACTGGTTTGTGCCATTTCTTCCCAGGACTGACATGAGATTTTAACTCTTCAGGGCCCCCTCTTCCCAGTAATCAGCTGTAGGCAGACTTTTCTCAACTCAGTTCCTTTATCAACTATGTAGTTGATCGTAGTGCATATTCAGCAAAGATCACAAAAAACATGGATACAGTTATGTTTCAGATGCTTCAGTTTGCTTTGTTGACATCATCTTACTGTTGTCACTTAATTGGAAGTCAGGGAATTACAGATACTAACCATATAATAATGAAACAAGTGCTGACTAATATATTTGTTTGATTCTCTGTGGAAAGCAAATTAGCTTCTGAAGTTATTTTTCCACATTAATAACTAACTTGTTGCAGAATTGCATTGAATTATTCTTTGCATTTCTTTCTGTTATTTTCATCTTTTAATTTATTACTTCATATATCTTAGCATTTTATAGTCAAAGTCAGATACAGAGAAATCATTTCTATCAAAGTATGTATGAGTCCTGTTGTGGTATTCACCTGTGTTACAGATGTATCAATAAGTATGCATGGTGCACACTGTCAATATCATATGCAAGAGATATTTTGTCACTATAAAAAAAGAATCTCAGTGGCAGTTTCGTATTGTTAAGAAAACCTTGTATGACATAAAATGATGTTTTAATCCCATACAGGTGATATATATTTTAGAAGAGACCTATTCCAGTGATATTAAGAGAAAGTACAGAGTTCTATAGCAGTTATTCATATTTGTCACCGTTTGACTCAGGTCCGACAACAATGCTCTCGATCCCCCCCCCCCCCCGGGAGGGGAGGGGGGGGGGGGGAAAAA
>NW_009970726.1:204626-215955 GCF_000747805.2 Chaetura pelagica
GTGATGGATGAACAGAGTCCTCCCTGGACGCCGGCCATGGACGGAAGAGAAGGGGAGAAGAAGCAGGAAGGGAGTTGTCTTCTGTGATCTCTGACCTTCCTTTGAGCTTACGTAGATATATGGAATGGAATATCTTTGGCCAATTTTGCTGTCCATCTAACTCAGCCTCCTACGGGGGGGTCACAGATCTCCCCATAGTGTCTGAGCCGGCAGAGTGCAGGTGCGGCCTTGAAGCCTCAGTAGTTAGAAAAACATTCCACTGTCTTATCAGCCTAGCAGAACACACTGTTGCTAGTTACAAGAAAGCTTACTGAAGGAAAAAAAAATCAGTAAAAAGAAAAATTGGCTTCATCCTGGCTCAAACCAGGACAATAGTGTACACACTCTTTTGTCATTGGTGAGAAGCACAGATTAGAAATGTCGTGGTAGAAATGAATGCGTAAAAATACCATAATCTTCATTTGAAGTTGAATCCCATCCATTTAAGTATATGCCTCTAACAGGAACAAAAGCACAAAGCAAAAAGCTCTTCTTAATTATGCGTCACTGATGAATGGAGGGCCACTCCAATCAGTAAGCAGTGCTAAAGTGTTCAAGACTGGCTTGTAGTTTATTGTGTCCAGACAATTGTAACCCACAGGCTTTATTCTGTGGCATTTTATGCCTTGAAAACTCCTTTTTGTGCATTGTCACCTGTGGCTTATGTTTTGTGGCGTGTTTTTTTTTTTGTTTGGTTTGTGTTGGGGTTTTTTTGTGTGTGTGTTATTTGGTGGTTTTGTTTTGTTTTGGTTTTGTTTTTTTTAAGGGTGGCCTATATTTGGCTGTCTAATTAGACTGCTACCTCAGAGATTCTTCACTCTTTCTGCCTTACAGTGCCAGATTTTAAAATTTATAGTTTCTTTCTCAGGACAAGGAATATTTATATTTTCTGTATGAAGAGAGAAAAAGTTATCAGTACGATTTATTTATGCAATTAGGACTGAAACAGAAGTATTTCTTCTGGTTGCTGACTTGTTTCAGTCAGCATTTGACATATCAGATATTTGAATTACCCTTCTCCTGGTGATGCAACAGCTTTTCCAGACAGGGGAAAATTATTAGAGGGGAACTGCATAAATCCTGAACTTCTGTTTGCCATTGTGCATCTGCTAACGTGGTATATTATGAGTGACTGGTTAATGGCTTGCCAGCAAGTTATTCTGTGGTTAGCATGAACAAAGGCGATATATCTTTGATATGTGATCATGTAAAGATGAATCCAAGAAGGATGGGTCTCACTGGTGAAAATCAATGCTAGACTTGTTCTGAGATTGAGTAAAGTTATCCCATATGCCATGTGAGACAACACTTGATTTTGGAGAGTCTCTGTAACCCAGAAGTGCTGAATAGTTTGGCAAGACAGGTACAGGTGTACATATACCTTTATATTAATCTTCAAATTTTCCTACCTGTCTGGGTTATGCAAGTAATAGAAAGTAGGATGTACAGGACCTTGTGTTTTAACATTTATCTTTGTAGCTTTCAGTGAAACTTTCAAAATATGCATATTCATTAATGTCTCTTCATTTGAAAGATGAAGTGAAAAGTATTAGTGCAATTTAGGAATGCAAATACATATCCGACTTTGAGCTTCAATGAAAGGAGCAACTTCAACCTGTTGTTTTCTAACATTGAATTCCTCAGAATGTGTATTAACCTGTGTAAAGCTGCCAACATAGAGTAATACAGTGTTTCAAAACTTTTTTCTCTAATATCCAGGGTATTCTATATCTAAGTATTTTTGAAAAGGCTAAAAACTTTTGTTTCAAATACAGGCAACGTACAATAGTTGTATTCTTTCTCATGGTGTTTTTTTTTTTTTTTGGTTTGTTTGTTTTTTGTTTGTTTTTTTTGTTTTTTTTTCCAGAAGTGAAGTTTCTTAACTCTGGCTGGCTTTCTGCCTACTGGATTTTATTTGAACATATGTAATAGAATAATGATGTTTCTCTTAAATTAAAATCTCAAATACCCAGTAATTCTAACTGTCTCAACTAGATTGTTCTACTTCATCAGCTTCTAGATTGTATCAGCTACTGATTTCCTAAATACAAATCAAGTTCCACAGATTCTTCTGCTTAAAGATGCTGATGAGGCAGTAATGAATGGTGCTTGGGCTCCATGAAACTGGGTGGACTTATTAAAAATAGTATTATGTATTAAAAATCAGCGTGCATACAAGTCTTCATGGTGGCGTATGCAAAGCAGAGTGTGCCAAACTTGTTCTAGTTACCTTAGATGTGGACTACAAATCTGCAGAAGACTGTAATTATTTCAAAATCAGATTATTATTTTCACTGGAAAAGACGTGTTTTGCTTTTCTGTCTGTCCTAATCAGAGCAAACAGTTTCTAGAGTTTCTCTTAACAAAATAAAAAGTTTATGCTCTCATTGTAGAAAAACCCCATAATATTACTTTAATATGCACAAACAAATTATGGACCATCCACAAATTCAATTTGTGGAATCACAAACTCATTGTGTTTATACAAATACATTAAATAATGAGTGTAAAGTGACAGATGATGCTTGGAGCATAATCTAGGTCTGTATCATGAGTAGATAATAATATTAAGTTATTATTTAGGAAGTCCTAGAAAAATGGTATGTTGTAATGCAACTGCATCTGTGTATCATAGTCACAGTTTCTGTCAGCTGGACCTAACAGCATTTATTACTTTTTGGTTGTTTGGTTTTTATTATCACACCCCTTTACTTACTCTGCTCCACCAGTCTTCTTTTGAATTTTATTTTTTGTTTTCTTCTTTTCAAGATTTAATACCACAGTTTTATGATGGCACTATAATTTTATAACACATCCTACCTTTTTACTTGACAGCTCATGTTTGTATTTAAATAAATGAATATATATATATGAATATAATTCAGGAAGGTCACTTTCTCATGCATTTAATTATATGCTTGGGAAAAAGCACACTTGAATTAGGTTGTTTGTGTGCTACATAGATACTGGCAGTAGGATTTGCAGGTGTTACCCCAGGAAAGGTTGATGCTTCTCACATGTTTGTTGCTCAGATGCCATGCAGTTACACTTATACTGGGTCTGTATTTGAGCAGTAGCATTTAGGTACACAGAGCACTTTAGGTACATCATACCACTCTGATATACCATGCTTTCTGGTGAATCCATGAGACTCCAACAGAGTCTGCCATGTGGAAATGCTCTGAAACATTTCCCTATAAATTAAGGCAGCTATTAAAAACAGGACCCTTTTCCCTTTTCTCATTTTAAAGGCAGCACATCCTGGCTTGTTTTTACTGCCCTGTCTCTCTTAAAATGGACTGCTCCAAATGCTTTCATTCTGTGCAGTGAAGCATAAGTATTTTGCAAATGGTACTGGCCTGCGTGCTGAGTGAGGAAGCAGAGGTCTTCCTGTATAATCCGATTTCAATCAACTCACTCTAATCACTACTGATAGTTGCAAAATTTAGCCTGGATCTACTCTGGTAATCTAGATTGACAGGAGGTAAAAGTAAAGGGACAGAAGGGCAGAGGAACAAAGAGAAACAAGCAAGGACAGTGATTTACTGCTTTTACTTCCCCTCCTGGGAGGCCCAGCGCTGTGGCAGAGGTGCGGGGAAGCAGGTGCCCTCCGTGGGGCTGGGGCAGCCGCCGACACGCTGCGGAAGCGCCCCGCCCCACAGGTGCCTGCGTGACCTGTTGGTCTGCATTATTTATTGACATCGAGATTCTAATTCTCTTTGTTACTCCGGAGATCCCAGGGTCGTGAAATATTCAGGCATAGCAGCAGTTGAACGCCGCAGCCAGCAACTGGAGGTACCTTCGACATCCTCTGAAGGCGAGTGGTTCCCATTTTTGGGCTTCATTCTCTACAAGCAGCAGTCTCAGAACTTGGGTAGAGGTTCAGTGGGTAACTGGGCACTGCATTTTGCCGGTGGCAGAGGGAGGTGTCTGAGAGTAGGTTCTTTTGACTTTCGCTTTTGACTTGTCCAAGAGAAGAGCCAACTCTGGATTTCATGGATATACAGAAATACAGCAAGCTGCCACTGAAGACAGGTACTTCACAAAGATTTGACTCCGACACGCTGCGGAAGCGCCCAGCACAACAGGTGCCTGCGTGACCTGTTGGTCTGCATTATTTATTGACATCGAGATTCTAATTCTCTTTGTTACTCCGGAGATCCCAGGGTCGTGAAATATTCAGGCATAGCAGCAGTTGAACGCCGCAGCCAGCAACTGGAGGTACCTTCGACATCCTCTGAAGGCGAGTGGTTCCCATTTTTGGGCTTCATTCTCTACAAGCAGCAGTCTCAGAACTTGGGTAGAGGTTCAGTGGGTAACTGGGCACTGCATTTTGCCGGTGGCAGAGGGAGGTGTCTGAGAGTAGGTTCTTTTGACTTTCGCTTTTGACTTGTCCAAGAGAAGAGCCAACTCTGGATTTCATGGATATACAGAAATACAGCAAGCTGCCACTGAAGACAGGTACTTCACAAAGATTTGACTCTGCTTGACTGGATTGTACATCAGGAAGAAAAATGACTTTTTTTATTGTTACCTGACCATATGCTCAGTGTGCCTGTGTCAGCCAGGCTAAGGGAGTGTACACCCTGGGGTAACAGAGGCACTTGGACTACTCCTCCATCTGACTTTCCATGCTGGTGGGGCTGTTGTTGGTCATCTCAGCCTTGCATGTTGCCATGCTAAAAACACCCAAGGCTAAAAATGTGTCCTGGGTAAGTACAAAAGGATGAGCAAAGTTTCTGTAAATATGCATTTGTTCAGATCCATATAAATATGCTTCTCTGTGTATGTATGCATAGAAGTGTAAACTTAGACTGAGGTGAAAGGTAGATTAAAATTAGAAAGTATTAGATATAAAAATTATTTAAATTACTTCTAAAAATTAAGAAAAAATTTTAAAACCCACATTAAATGGAACACTGGTAATTTGAAGGAACGGCATGTTTAATTTATTATGAACATTTTAAAATTATAGACTTTCACCTTACTTGTTTTTGATATATACTTTTCATCTATGATAGTAAAGGGGTTGTGCTAGGTTCTTTAAATCAATTGCAATATTGTTGTGGCTTTCAGGGCACGGGGTCAAGGCCTTAAGAGTGAGGCTTAACGATCTGGAGGGGATTGATGGTTTTAATTGTATTATAATTTATATCTTTATATATATTTCAGTGATTTGTGACTCTAGATGTTCTTATGTGTAGAACATCTCAGGAATTGTAACAGTATATTGTAGTAAGTTGTAACGCCCAGTGAGATGAGGCACTCCACATTCAGTGTATTTTCTGTAGATGTTCTTCATTTTTACTAAGAAAATACATTGTTATTTTGTTCTTATACATTATTTCTATGTCAGGTCTAGGATTCCCTATTGGGGAATAAAGTAAGCCATGAGATATAATTCCAGAGTAAGTAAAAGTGCCCTTTCCTAACCCCCATCACGTATGATTATACAACACTGCCAGCACACAGCCTGCTCTACATAATAAGCAGGATACCACCAAACCTCAGTTCTACACAGAAACCTGAACATGCTGGCAGCTGCTGAGGAGATGGCTTTAGGGCTTCTTCAGTGATCTCAATGAGTTCCCAAATCTTGCCCCAGCTGTGCTGCCCATAATGGCATGACCTTGTAAACAGCATTGGTGTTATTTGGGAATAAAAGACATCACTGAAAGCCGGGAGGATACTTTCCCTTCCCTATGACTGCTCAGTGATTAACAGCTATGGATCTGCATTAAGTTTCAGGTTACTTAGAAATGTATGTGTTCACAAAGCAGGCTCTGTTTGTATATAAGTATAGCTGATAGATGTTTGTAGCTCACAACGTAAATACTGAGGGATAAACTGATCACATACACAGTGTATCCTCCTGGAAGTAGAAATCTTGTATGTTTGCAGCTATGATTGTGCCCAGGTTTACTTAAAATACCTATCTCTGGTGAATATGGTGGAGAATGCCAAGGTACTAAATCTTATCTGTAGTTTTGCTCTGTGGAATAATCACCAAGAATGAAACAAATAAGACCTCGTTCCCCCTCCATACTTCCAATGCTGGTTTGCATACAAAAGAAAATAGATACATGTTATCATGAAAATAGTATATTTTGGTAATAATTTCAGTTGAACGAGTAATACAGAGTTATTTTGTAATGACATAGGCCTATGTTGCAGATGTAAATGACCTGTAATTGTTTCACTAAGCTCATAGTTGCACATGTGAAAAGTATAAGCTATAAACTGATTTTAAAATTCCAATGTGAAAATGGCAACTTACACGATTGCAAATGTGTGCTACATAAAGAAATAGATGCAGCTCTGAAACCACTATAGCTTCTGGGATTACTTCCACTTTTGACTCTATGTAATGTTTTTACCTTCAAAAAACTTAAACTGCAGAAATTATTTGTAGGGATTTCTGACTTAATTTTTAATTAGGTGTATTCTATTAGTAATTTGTAGTTGTGACTGGATATAGGTTTGAGACAGAGCAAAAGGAAGCAATTCATTGTTCTGTGAAAAGATGAAGATAGTTTTATTTAACTCTTGCATTTACCTCTTTGCCTTTGGCTTTCTTGTGGGTGTGTGTGTTTAGTCACAGCATTCATCTTTGGCAATATGGTATAAAATTATTCACTAATAAGTGATGGAAGGTATAATATCCTTAATAAGTATAAAAATTTTGTGATCAATATTTAAATGAAAAAAAAACACCACAACAAATAGCTATTACACTGAGGAAGTTTAAAGAAAGTTATGAGAAATTTTCAGAACAAAATAGTTACTTTTATTAGTGCTGTAATGTTTTGAAAGCCTGAGATACCCTGCTGTGTAGAACAAGAGCACCTTACAGATTCAGATCCTGCTCAAAGTATCACCAAGTGGATATTATCTTCAGTTCCCTGGAAATCTGGAATTTGACTCCAAAGTTTTACCTGTGTGGTGATTTGATGTTGACAATTGTACGTGTGCACTGACAATATGAGGATCCAAGGCTGAATCACAAAGATGGGTGCAAGAAGTAATTTTTTGGCTATAATCTAGTAAATCCCTTAAATGTCTGCTGACATTTCATCTCATTTCTCAGCTGCTTAAAACGTGGTCAACCACGTTGCTGATTTTCCATTATTCTGTAATTAAAGTTGGCATTTGATCTTTGTGTCTTTAGCACACAGGTTCTGAAGGACAGAAACCATGTTATGCGAGTGTATCTTTGTACGAAAGACTGCTACCTGAGTATTTAATATTTCCCCTTTAGGGCTTAGAAGAGCCCACCTAAGTGTCTTCCCCTGTGAAAAAAAGAGCAACCAACTAAACAAAAAAAACCCCAAACAAACAAAAAACGCCACCCAAACCAAAACTGTTACAGTGTTTAAAAAACAGGCAGCTTCTGGGACCTTTGCCAACATTTTGTACCAATGTGTCTGACAGACCCCTGACTGCTGCAGGGACCCTCTCCTCAGAAATTACAAGGCTGAGAAATTACTTTCTCATGTCTTTCAAGGGCTGGGGAGTTGACAGCTTCTTAGTGGTTTGTTTCTTTCCCGGAAGCTCTTCAGATACTGTTTAGTAGATCTGCATGATTTCAGTACAGGCTCTGGGGTTTCCAAACATGTAAATTACAGCCTTCATTCTTGCACAAGGTGTGTAGCTTTTAAAGAGCATTAAATGGCCATGGAGGAGCTACAGTGACTTTCATTTTGGGGCTGCCACATGTGCATATTCTTGAAAGTTACTGGGAAGAACTAAGGCTGACCTAGACAAGATAACTGCAACATCTCTTTGCTATCGAATGCCTTGGTTTGTTTTTGGTGTGTTTTAAAATATTTGTTTTGCAAAATGCATAGGTTTAATTATCCCTAATGGAATCAGTTTGTTAAATTTACTCCTATTGACATGAATTTAATTTCTTTTGTCCTGTATAAGAAATTTCATTGTTTGTTACTTTATGTAGATAGAAGAAGTCCTGTCCTTGAGCTCTGTGAAAACTGTAGATGGGATCTACAACTGTGAAAAAGACAGTTGATTACAATAAATGCAGCTATGCAACATGGTGGGGGATTTTCAAGCTATGTTTTTGGCGTAAGAAGCAGACGGTGGTGAGGTTTGAGCTTAAAGAAACTTTTAAATTTGAAGTACCATAGGTCTTCAAAATATTGCTCCGCTTGTAAATGAAAGATTTCTTCTCTATATTTTCTTTAAACTGTGATACTGGTATATTACAGGAGTATAAACTTTTAAATATTCTCTGAAATTAATTTATTTTTGTACCTGATCTAATTTTCAAGGATAGCATGGTATTACAGAGTTCCAGATACAGCCCTTCTTTCCTATCCGAATGTCCTTTGGCCTTTGGACCCATGCAAGTCTTGCTGGAGGGCTGCAAACTCTGACAACGTGCCAAGGCAACCTACTGAGCAGAAAGGTCATTGAGCCACAGATATCCAAAAATAAATTCTAGCTCTTTAGCTGAAAGCTATGGAGCCTCCTGCCATGCTCTGCTGTCAGCAGTTTTAGACCACAGTACTCACGGCAAAAAAAGAACAAAGTCTGTTTGCCACTTTGGTAGAGTAATTCTTCTTCCCAGAAAGACAGGTTTGGGTGGGTAGGAGATTTGCTGCATTACTTTTACTCTAAGTTAGGATGCTTACGAGTGCATACACCATATGTATCTGCTTTTATTAATTTTTTAATTGAGCTGTGATTGCATTTAAGAGAAAAATCTTCTTGATTGCAAAGTATCTATTGTCTCCATCCTCTTACTTATTAACACACTTAGGATCACTCAAATTCAAAAGAGTGGAATTTATGGAGGAAGAAGACTTACATTTCTGTAATTAGCTAAATTACAATTTCTGGTGAATTTCCTAAGCTAATAAAAGGGATAGATATTTTTCTCTCACTTTATCACTCAAGAAGTTACCTAGTGATACGCAGTGTTACAATGGTACGGAAAGTGAGGGATGAAAGAAAGAAGATGGGATGTCAATAGTGAAATATGCTTGTTCAAGCTCAGAAAGTTTCAAGAGAGTATGGGGCATCAGTGGAAAACGTAAATAGTTCAGTTACATTGACTTGGAACCCCTTGAAAGATAGAGTAACTTGAAAAAAATGGAGGATTCAATGGTCAAAGGAAAAAGGAGAGAAGATGTAAGGGAGAAAAGGAAGATAAAGAGAAAGACAAACTAGAGCTTTGAATCTTAAAAGATGTGAAAGTATTAGAAAGGAAGGATTAAACACCAAGAGGAAGGTGTGGCTACATTATGAGTTCTGTTTTTATGTCTCCATTTGGGGTCAACTTGAAAATAGAAAATTAAAAAAGTAGTTGGAAAAACAGACATTGGAAAAAGCTTGAAAATAATTGAAAAAATATCTGAGTATGGGTTTGTCCTGATATGATAATACAAATGAAAATTGCCTTGAGGAGAGAGAGGACAAAATGTTTCCTTGGATGAGATCTTTTTATTTGATATTCTTAAGGTACATGGAGGAAAGCTTGAACAGAAGCACTTGCTATTTACAGGCATGTTGTTACTTTGGTCTGGATTAGTATCAATCTTGTGAGGAAGCTGCTTGTAGCTACTGAAGTGGGTGAAGACAGGAAATACTAAAGATGGAAATGTTACCTGTCTCTGGAACAGTAATAGAGCTATTTTCAGGGGTTATGATGTTACTGAAAAAGGGTAGGCAAGCATCTGATGGAAGGTCTAAGTAGGAACTCCTGACCACAACAGTGTCTCTGTGGGCTTAAAGACCTCTCCATGCAGTAAGTCTCCATCTTGGAGTAGCCTATGGCACAATAGGCGATTGATTACTGAACTCTGACTTGCTCGAAGGACTTAATTCTTTGATAAATCATGGCTCTTAAAGGTTAAAGATTTGATGTAGCTGAAACAGCTGTAAATATTGTTGGCTGAAATATGACATAATGGGGGGAAAAAAAAAATCTCAAGTTTGTAACAGTGTTTATGAAGTTGTGATTCTTTTCAGTAGGGTACTTCTTTGGTTCTGTCTCAGCCTGGTCTAATGTGTGCTAATGTGATACTCATTCTTTCAAATAGCTGCAGACTGAAATTACTTTATCATTTGTTTTCCATCTGGTTGTTATCAAGTCCTTAGTTTCTGTTGGAGACAGCTCTTAGCATTGTCAAGTGATAAAGCAAGCTTCCTTAGCGACATTGTCTCCCCTTGCTTGCATAGGACTCAAGTGATGCGCTACAGAAAGTTCAGGGGATTCAAAGCACCACGAAACAAAAGGCAAAAAGTTTGATTACATATTGTCCCCTCCTCTGTTTTTTCCTTGCACTTCTTTATCAGTGTAATTCCCACTGATTTTTGTTGGAGCTACACGCATAATCACATTAGCAGAAGGGTCATCAGGGCACGCAGAACTTAAAGTAGTCAGCTGTAGGCTACAGGACTTGCTTCCCCTGAAATTTCTTGAAGTTTTGCCTTGAATCAGGGGAACTAGGATTCTACCCACGTTGTCACAGCAGCTGGGCTGTACCAGCAGAGTTGCACTGACAGCAGTTTCTGTGGCCAGTGGCAGCCTGTGTGCAAGGCTGTGATTTGCTCTCAGTTTGTTGGCACTGGGCTGGATATGGATGATACATCCCTACTGATAACACTGCTCGACTCAGCCCAATTGCTTGATCTTTAAAATGAAGCAATCATATTTGAAAAGTAAATAGACGAAAGAATTGGAATCTATCATTATTTTTAGCACTTCATCTTTATGTGCACTGTGCTGAGCTTGTGAATACCAGGCAGCACTTTCAAAGAGGCTGGAGAACAACTGTGTTAAAGGTAGAAAGTTGTTGTTGAGACTGAATTCCTACAGTAATGAGAAGTTTATTGTCCTCGAGTACTTCTTGTTACTGTGTAGTAGCCTAGGTAGGCATTTACTACAGATGTCTAATTGCTACTTCTAAACTCTACAGATTTTGTAACCACATAGATATAAAGCGGAATGTGTTTTCCCATTTTAAGGTGTAAAATTTAGCTTGTTTTACAGTATCAAGATTTAAAAGATAGAAAAATTACCTGTCGACCCAGTCGCAACCAATCTGAGCTGCCTTGGACTGTGTTGATGAAAAGAAATTTTGAGAGACCTTCAGTTTATTCTGGGATAGAGGACAGTGTAGGAAAAAATACAATCTTGACTTTGACGGTAATGTTTTCTGAGGAAAAATGTAATTACAGAAGCATCTGTGGATAAAAGAAAATTGTGCCTGTTTTTTCTCAGGAGTATTTGTACTTGCCTTTGATATTAAAATCTGGATACAGGAAT
>NW_009970726.1:216150-255989 GCF_000747805.2 Chaetura pelagica
AGGAATGCCAGCTATCTATTCCAGAGATTTTGTTTTTTTTATTACTGTGGCCCTTTTTTTTTTTTTTTTTTTTTGCCACTACTAAAATCAGAAAAGTTCACCAAATAAATTTGCAGTGTAAGTCTAAAGCTGGCTGAGGTCTGTCTGTTACTTAAATTTAGGACAAGTTTCCAGATATGTCTTGCATTTCTAGAAGCATCAGTAGGCCCAGTCTTTAAACTGTAAATGGTTTGTTTTTCCAATGATGCAGGTACATGTTTAAACTCGTCATCTTCATTCAAATCATCAGTTGGTGATGCCTTCTCTGCAGAGGCCTTAAGTATTGCTTTTGTGTCTGACTTCCCACTGTTTCTGTTTCCTAATTTCCTTCAATTCATGTTGGCTCCAGGAAATAAGTATCTGGACACTATAATAGTTTCAGTTCTATTAGGTACAGCGTATTGAATTCTTGCCCTATTTCCAGGCCAAATGCTGTTTCCTCATTTCACCATGTCCTTGGCTGCTCTTCAGGGCAAACCCCCCTCCATGAGACCTCTGCCACATTATATAACCTGGTTCTTTAATGCAAAATATTAATAACCAACTCTGGAAGAATTTATTAAGTAAATTTAATTTTATAAACTTCAACAGGCACTTATATAATTACTATAATAATATCTAGTTACCTTCAGAATTTGTAGGAAATAATAGCAGGTACTTTGCAAGCAATACCTTAGTTTTTGAATATTCAGCATTTTAAACCAATATTATATTATTCAGGTGTGAATCATTTTATTGCAGGGCTCACCTGTGTTCACTACTTCAAGGTTTTATTGTCTTGTGGGCTTTTTCTTTTACTGGAAGACTTGCTTCCAATTTTAAACCTACCATGTGGCAAAGAGTCAATTGCACTTTTTTATATGATTTCCTTTGAGTCTTCCAGTCATTTTGAGTTTTTACTGTAAGATCTCTCTCTATATCTACTCTGTGTTGAAAAAAGAATCCATATGCACCACAGGAGACAAAAATAAAAAGAGAATATACATTCTCTTTGAAATGTATAAAATGAAATTAAATATGTAAATCACTGTCTAGTGCACTAGGTACTCTTATTGTGAATAAGAATGATATTATTAAATAATATCAAATGTTACTTCTTTTAATAAGACTAGTAAACAATTTGATAGAGATGAATTTCAAAGATATAGTTTCTCTAAGAAGAGAAAATGCTTTTCTAAAAATATATAAATGGAGTGTAGCTGTGTTGGGACCTTTGAGTTCTGTAATATGCAAGATACTATGTTAGAGATTTTTTTCATTGCTGCATTTCTGAATGTGATTTCCTGTTGTTCAACTTTGAGTTAGAAAACTTCTGGCTTACTCTTTCTTTGGCTAACAAGGGCTATTCAGAATTAAGACACATTCAATTGTACTTAAAGTTACTGACTAAAGATGCAAGAATGTCTAAAGACATCAGAAAAAAAGCCAAACAGAATGAAAGCACAAAGGGAACAGTGAAACTGAGGTAATCTTATCTCAACTGTTGCATATCTACCTATTTCTTACCAGAAGGCATGGGTCAGAGATTATATCTTCTGACAAACTGTTTCCTGTTTATAAACCATCCATCTCAGTCTAGTCCTAGAGCTGTTCTGGCCTCTTGATGAAAATGGGATGTTGCTGAAATGCCTCAGCAAAATTATGCCTTTTTTTAGTTGACAGAAATTACAGCAGCAGGTAATACACTCTGCTTTGGTTCAAACAGATGAGCATGCAGCAGAAGCATCATGGACAGCCCTCAAATTCAAGAACTCATGGCTTCTTCTCACAAAAACCTTGATTTGCAGATTTTGGTTTTACACCCTGACTTGTTTCTCACAGATCAGACAGCTAATTTTTTGGTTCTGTCTGGTTGATCACTTCGGAAAATGCACTCGCCTCTAACTTCTACCATATTCTATTGTAAAGAAATAAAGGTTTTGTTTATTGACTTAGTCTCTTTCTGGAAACTGACAAAACAGGCATGCCTAAGTACTTTGTGTGCTTAAGTGCATGGAATATCGTAATTGGAAGGCATTAATACATGATAATATTCTTTGGAGTCATTAGCAATTGATAGAAAATAAAGCTAATGAGGCAAAATATAACTGCTGAAGGGACATTCATTTCCTCTTAAAATAATATATTTTAGGGACAGATTTTTGTAGAGGAAGAGGAGACATAATCACTGTTTGCCAGCTAAAGCAGCTTTGCAATTCAGCAACTGAGAAACTGTATTCTTCCATGAAAATCTGTAATTTCAAACATATTTTCAGCCTTTAAAAAGTAGTATTAATGTAGTATTAAGCTCCATAATTAGTTTCACTTAGGTAGTTTTCATTTTAAGAGTTCTGACAAATTATTGGGTTTTTTAGTTGTGAAATGCTTTTCAATATCACAGAGACTTGTGTCAGGAGATTTTTCCCATTGTAAACAGAAATTAAGCAAGCTGTATGCCAGCTATTTCAGTGCTGACGATTGGACTCTTGCAAGGTCACTTACAAAAGCTCATAAGCTTAATTAAGTTCTCTTGCAAGCTTTGATGTGGAGAATAAGTTGAGAAGTGTCAGATTGCCAGAAATTTTGAAGTGTTCCCAGTCTACAGCCAACAAAACGGCAGCATAGGGGACAGGGCAGACCCGGGCTGTGCTCTTCAGTTCCTGGCAATGACACAGAGATAGAGCAAAATCTCTTAAGTGACTTTCCAACTTTCTTCTGAACACACTGTACTCCTCAGTATCATTTCAAATGTCATCAGCGCTATCACGTGTTTAATGTTGACATATAAGGGAAAGACATTATCTATGAATGTTTGAAGTCAGTAATTCTGCTTTGATATAGCCTCTGTGTGCTTTATAACACTGTGAGGGCAACTCTAGCTATGATATCTTCTGTATTTCTGGTAAGTAAAATAACATCAGTCATACAACATCTTTTTACACTGTCACCAGAGCAGATGTTTCAGTTTCTTCATGCTGTGTTGGGGAAAGCAGGGAAGGTGGGCTGCACTGCAATGCGTGCATTATTGGGTCTGGTTTTCTCCATCAGATGATCTCACATGATCAGTTGATCACCTCTGTAGACTGCTGGGCTGGCAGTCCTTTTACATAAATAAAACCAATGTCCTGCCTTTCCAAAAACAGTTGGAAGTGTATTTTATGTTAGAAAATCTGGTGATCCAGCAGGAGCCCATTGTTCTGTGGTCCCCATGCCTGTGCCCCAAGCAGTGTGGCTGAGCCTGCAGGGTTTGAAAGGAAACCTAAGTGTGGCGTTCAGCTGGTGTGCGTGGCTGGAGTGGGACGGTGTGAGGAGGGGAGGTATTTCTCTTTCTGAAACAAAGCCAGTCCCCATTGACAGCCTAGCAGCGTGGCTGTTTAATCCAGTGCCATCTTTATAAGCTGTCTGCTAGCAGACCTGACCTTCAAGGATCAGGTCTGGGGCTGCTTGATAAGCACCCCCCAACACCACTGGGCACCACATCAGTTTGTCAGCCCTTATTTTCCCTTTTTTCCTCCCAAATTCTTGCCCTTTCCCACCCTCAATATCTCCCAAATCAATAGTCCTCCCCTAGTAACTTTTTTCCCCATAGGTCCTACTTTTTGCATATCTGATGATGTTGCCTGGGTAACATGGCTTGATGCCACCTTAATGATAGTGTTACCTGTGTTCTCTGTTACATGCCTGACCAGTTTGGTTGTAAATGAGGCATCTCTCTAAAACATAACTGCTAAGCCATCAGATACAAGTATGCATGCAGGTTTTAATTTGAACAGTTTTTGTGGGTAATTCAAGCACTCATGAAGAAATGCCTTTGAATTGCAGCCTTTCCTGTAAATTTCCCTTGCTCTCTTGGTAAATTCAAAAGATTTATTTGAAGAGACATTTGGAAGGTGACCTCTTCCAAGGGTTAAAGTATCCAGTTTGTTTTTAATGTGCCTCCTTTGAAATGGTATTTGTAACTAAAATAAAGCTTTAAAATGTGCACATTTCCTCCTTTAAAAAATAATAATTAAAAAAAAATCACTGAAGTTGAAATCCAAAACCCAATTGATCTAAACTACTGGAGTAATTTCTGCATATTTACAACTTGAACAGTGTTAGACAAGCTCATGATAGTGAATTAAGAACTTCTTTTATCTTAAAGCAAAAGTTTTTAACTAGTTCCTTGTATCTTTTATCCATAGATTAGTGTTGCTAAGGGAAATAATTTGAATCCTATGAGAAATGTGGTATGTTCCCACACTAATGGAAACTACTGTATTCTTATAGTATACCGTTTTCAAGGAAATCCGTATGCTGCTAGTTACATCATGAGTAATGAACACATTGGCTCTGGGAACTGGTGTTCTCCTAGTGACAGCGTAAACTCTCTGTTGTAAATATTGTGTTTTCAAGGAAAAGGAATGAAAAACTCTTTTGCAATACCTCGAGCATTCCAGAAGTGATTATGTTGTGTGGTAGTCTTCGAACTCAGGGTGTTCTTCAAATACTAGTAGCTGATTTCTTTATGAAGTACTGTATTTGGCTAATGTCTTACCTGTGAGTTTTAGTGGTGATTTCATAGCTGTATAGCTGTTGGATAGTTATACTAGACATTGTATTGTGACTTCCTTGAATGGTATTACAGTTCTAAATCTGCATAGAAAACTGAGCTATTGAAGACTCAAGGCCAAATCTGACTACGGTGGGAAAAAGAGGGGAGTTAACTTTCTACAATTATTTCAGGTGTAATGCACATAGGAGAAGATAAATATTAACAGTGTTGAAGTATATTTGGAAACAAAGGATAAAGTATCTCTGAAGTACATTATGTTTTGATGCCCACCCATCATTAACAAGAGATTTAATGGTACTGTTAACATTCTAGTTTAGTTTAAAATTTTCAAGACTTGACAAACCGTGTAATTTGTAAAAATCCGTAGATAATGCCTCACATTCAGACAGCAAAACCTGCTTTAGTATTTCTCACTGAAAACAGAGCCTTTAAAAACCAGGCTCGGCATGCATCTTCAAGCGTCTAGTAGTTAGGATTTTGCTTGTTTGAATTTGCCTGAATAAAGGGAAGAGGTTGAGGAAAAAACATCCAAAACCATTGAGCTTCCAATCAGCCATGTACTTGTATCAAGCTACACCAAAATTAGCTTAGTTAGGTGTTCACATCTAGTGTGGCTATAATGTGCAACGGGACAGAATATACAATACAAAGAGAAAAAAAATCCTGCCTAAAATGCCAAGTAGTTATTTTAGAAAAAAAGGAGAGTTATGTACCAAACTGATGCAAAGGACTGTTTGCTAACTGCTAAGTGCATGACTCCTAATGTAATGTTTATGAATGTAACAGAAATTCTATTACCTGTTGGATGGGGACAAACTTGGTTCTCATTTAAGAGACCAAGCTGTTCTCTACTCGAGGCTGAAGAAAAGATGTTTAATGAAAAATAATAAACCTGCTGAAAATCTGAAAATGGAGACTGGCAGTGTAAGTGAAGAAAGTTCATCCAGAGGGCAGAGGACATTCAGGGATGCTGAAATTTTTGCATTTTTATCTTAAACTGGCTTGAGCCTACTGTGAGCATGTGTATTGAGACATCACTTATTCAAGGATTTGTCTCATTCATGAGCTGGGACCTTACAAAATCATCAGAGGTGTTCCAACTCTTACCTGCATCATACAGCCTATCCATTAAAAAAAAACAAGAAGAACAAATGTTTAGAATCAAGGTTTAACTTTTAAGATTCAGGAAGACTGCAGTTTCTTCATCTGATCCCATACCCCTTCAGACAGTGACTAATTCTCATCATAAGTTAGTTTAAGGGGAAAAAAGGTACGCCAAAGTTCTGAACCTTTCCTCCTTAACCCTGTCTGTTAACCTGCAACTGCTTGGATTAGAGTTGTGAAGTAAAAGAAGTACTTTTTCTTCTTGCATTCAAAAGCGATATAACTTCCTTTCTAGCAGAAAACCATCTAGAAAGGAGAAAGGACTGTAGAATGAAAACAAGAAGTAAAGTTGAATTGCAAAATAGTGCAGCAATTGCAATAATTGTTAGTAGGGAATTTAATATCTTTTAGTAATTAAAATTATTTTTTCTACATGATTTGCTGTCTCTTTTAAGGCCATTAACAATTTCTACTTGTACATTCATTTTCAGGGTCACTATGTAGCTACTAGAAACACGTACTTTGTGTCACAATTTACTTAAAATATGCATTCAGTAAGATTTACTGTAGAATAGACAGGTATAATATTTTCTGATTGAAGTCTTCAAGTTTTTTAAAGTAATTAATGATCCTCTGTAATTCCATGTTTAGAGTTTTCTAATTTGTTCTTCCATTAATATATTGTTTATTCTCTGAAATGTGACTAAGTGGATCCGTTGCCCAAGTGTAAGAACTGCAATTCAGAATGTCCTGTAAGGACTGAATTCCCATTTTTCAGGTGTTCATGGCACTTTCATCCCTTGCAATCTGTGTTCAGGCATGTTGTGTTCCTTAAGGGTACTGAATTTTCTGGTCCAATATTGCTAGAGAACTGGTCGGTTCTCTATCTAAATGAGTGCAACTCCTCAGCATTTTACTGCCAAATTCTGCTTTCTGTTTCTGAGGTTTTTAATTTTTAATTTGTGTGAATAAGCATGTTTTTCATCTTTTTACAGCTGTGAATTAGGAAAGTTGAATGGTTTTGTTTTTGCAGACCAGGACACATGCTGGTTATTCATGGGAATTTCTCATAGTGCATATATTTATATTTGGGACTGCTTACAGCATGCCTCAGTTTCCCCTGGGCAGTTGGCCTGTACCTGGGGTATAGATGTCTGGTGGGGAAAGTCTTCCTTCATGGGTGGTCAATCCATGGTTGGAGTGAGGGATCAGGACTTTAAATCTGACAGTTTTGGAGAGTTTTTACTTATTTCCGTGGTTTTCCTGGTGTGGGTGCACCTGCCAAGATGTCAGTAAAAACCTTTCACCTTCTCAGCTTGCCTTTTCCTGATGAAACACAACCTCCAGGCTCAGAAGCACTCAGCTTCATACGTCCATGAATCTGAATTGGGGACGCTGTTGAACGAGGAGAAGGATGTGAGAAATACCTTCACTGAGACCCATTTCTGGCATTTTTTAGACAGAAAGTCAGCATATTAAAAAGAGCTATATTTTTAGCCAGGATTGCTTCCTAGCAACAGAACATGTACTGTACTAGGGACTTAAAATGTATTAAATAATTTTAGCTTTCCTACTTTAACCTCGGTGGATTACACTAATGCCTCAGGGCTCTTTTCCTGTGCTGTGTTATATGCCTTCCGGTGCAAGACAGTGAACTACTGTCAAGGCCATACTGTGCTTAACCCCAATGCTGTTAAACCTTTTTTAGCATAAGGATGGTAACAGAATTTCTACTACCTTCCTACTAGAGCAATCAGCTAAGTAAATATTTAGAAACTCAAGTGACTGCTGTCAAAAAGCTGTCCTGATTCGTACTTTCACAAGTTAAAAACATTTTTAAAATAGCTAAGTCATTTTATAAAAGCTGTAAGTAAAAATGAAGAAAAAATTAGAATGGGGGTGGTTAACCTTTAAATTTTCAGAATTTGTACTTATTTCCATGGCATAGGAAGGAATATATTTTGCTCGTTAGGTTTCTGTTAAGATTATTATTTGGTATTTAAAAAAAATTATCTTGAATTATTTCCTCCTAATTTGAAGTATTTAAGTCTTAGTATTGAATTATTTTCACTTTAGGGTTCAATTTTGACTTTTATGTTCATGTTACAGTACTGTTTACTCCCAAAGTAAATTTGATTTTCAGTTGTAACCAATGTGCACATCATGCTGAAGGCAAATAATAAACCTCTCAGGCTTGAGCAGCTTATTGTCTAAATAAAACCTGTAGTGTTTAAAGAGAATACTATGACTGAAGTATTTAAATGATGGAGACCTGA
This sequence comes from Chaetura pelagica, assembly GCF_000747805.2. Classification (NCBI taxonomy): domain Eukaryota; kingdom Metazoa; phylum Chordata; class Aves; order Apodiformes; family Apodidae; genus Chaetura; species Chaetura pelagica. The sequence continues at coordinate 224,104 of NW_009970726.1, forward strand.
GAGTTCAAGAAGGCAAAGGTCATACAAGTGTTTTTCTTCTGTACTCCCTCACCCTGTGAATGTTTGTTAAATCTGAAAACAATTATTCCCGCGGACACAAAACCTGCCTTTCTGCTGGCACACTGTAGTCACCTAGACTAAAGCAAAAATTACTTTCACACACATTTTGAATAGCTAGAAATGGTTATAGAAAGAAGCAAAAAATAAACCTTCAGTAGATTCCAGCCAATGGCTATTTCTTCTATGCTTCTAAAATATTTTAACGTTTAATTGTAGAATAGATTAACCAAAGTATTTTATAATACTTCAATAACTGTGAAGATCTAAAAGTATCTATTAATTTTTAAAATTTGAGTAGCTGAAATATTTGGGTATTCTCCAAATATGCTCCAAATTGGTTATTTGTAATACTAAGTTCTCAGAACACTTAAAAATATTCTGTACCATTCAAAATAAATATTTATTGATTTAGCCCTTGTAACTGTATTTATGTTCCATTCAGCATTGAGTTAAATAAAATACAAAAATCTCCAGAGATTTAGGAAATTAATAATTCTTTTTTTTGGTTATAATTTTTGTCCTCTTTTCTATTCTAGTGGTTTCTTACTAGGTCTGGGTAGTGTTTTCCCCCTATTTCTGGAAGTGATAACCTTTTTCTTCACCCTGTTAGGCTTCACATTTAAAATGTGAAGTAAAAGTCTTTGGGCCAATTTTGTTGTTATTTCTGCATGGGTAAAGCAAATCACAGCTGTCAAGTTGTGTGCACGCCATGGAAGATGCTTATGCAAATCACCGAATAAGTAATTTTGCATGCTTAATGGAATTTTGTATATAATAAAAAACTTCCATTTGGAAAACAAAACAGCTGATGAAAAATGTTATTCAGTCTGGTGAAGTCTTCTATTATTTACAGGGTAAACATAGCGGTAAACATACTGCCTTGTACCATGTCTCAGTTCTCGCCTGCTGGAATAAAAAGGTTATTTCTGTCTAGTTTCATTGTTTCAGGTCAATTTCTGTTTGATTACCAATTAATATTAACTGTGATAATGACTATGCAGTATGAAAGCTGAAAGTGAAATCTCAGCAGTTTGGCAGATGGCAGATGTGTTTAACTGTTACTGAGATGCAAAGGCAAATCATCAATGAAATAATGACACAGTTCCTTACCCAGGCCCAAATAATTCCCATTTTCTGACAAGGGGTTGTAGTTGTAACTTACATTCTTAATTCAGACAGTTCTGAAAACTGAGTCCTGAATTGGGAACAATTTTTTAAGATACTAAGTTTTTTAACCTCAAATTGTTAATTTTGCACTTGTACTTCAGTAAAAAGAAAGTGAAACAAATCATTTCAGTGTATTCCTAAAATCATACAAGACATAGCATAATGTTACAAGACACTGATTTGGCCCTTACTCCCAAAAATGAATTATTCAGGTAGCTCAAACAAGGAGTGATAGAACATGATCTTCAGCACTGCTTTGCCACTTTTCGGTCTGGCAGACCAGGTGCTTGAAATCTGCTGTTTTCCCCTACTTGTCATACAGCTATATGCTCATTGCTTTTGTTCTGTGAAACTTTTTTATGTATTTGGGTCTCAATATTTCATGTGTTTTGTTGCAGTTGCTCACTCCTGTTTGTGTGTGCTTTGAAGCTGCCAGGTAAAGTCTGGCAGGAGAAAGAGGTGGAGATATTCTGAAATCTCAGCATTAGGAACTGAGCTCTTGTTTGTCTCAAGAGGAAGGTTCTTCATTCCCATAGGAAATTTTGGAGCCTTACGGGAAAGAGCTTTTCGGGTTGAAACACTTGGTCTGGCCTCTGTCTTTGCCAGATCCTTTTCTGGACTTGGTGCTTTCCATTGTTCATGAGCATGGTGTACCGCAGCATTGGCTTTAGCTGCCTGGCACAGCTGGGTGTGGATCCAGTCGCAGTGCCTGAAGTGCCAGCAGCTCCAGAGGGTGGCTAAAGGGCAGCTCAAAATTCAACCAAGTTCAGCAGTAGATGCTCTTCTCCTTGTGCATTGCTCTGAACGCATAGCTCAGTGTAACTGTGCCCAGATGTAGTCTGCACCACCAATCATGATGGGAGATTGTACAGGTGGGTTCTCTAGTATCGTCCATGAATTATGCTTTTCTCAAGGTTGGGATAATTAAATGTAGAAATGCTGTTCAACAAATAATGAAGATTATGCCAAGCTTAAAACATTCCATAATGTCTTTCATATTGCACCAGGAGGATTTCAGCCTTTATAAAAAATATTGTTTGGGATGTAATTTAATGGCTGTTTTGTATTGAGCTTCTGGTTTTCTCTTTTACTTGTCATTTGATTTGAGAAAACCTGGAATAATTTCAGAGCAGAGGCATGCTGAAAAAAAGTGTCTGTGCTGATATGGCAATGGACTTCAGAACACTAAGCTGAAAACTGGTTTGTAAATTTTAAGGTTGTATTTTTCAGGTCCTAAATTTTCAGAGATAGATACTTCAACTGCAGTTTTCTGTATGCCTTAGAAATCCAGGATGCTCAGGGCAAAGACCCTCTGGGGCCTTTCATTTGCCTGTGCTGGGAAGTGCAGAATCGGCTCCTTAATCTGTTTTTTCCTTCTACCTTCTACAAAATCCAGCTATAAAGTGAGTTTATGCCGCTGGCAGCACTTGATGTTTTTGTGTTTCCATATTTTGTATTCTTCCATTTTCAAGATGAATTCCAGTGAGATTATAGCAAGCACATGTATATTAAATTTTCTTTAGTAAATCTGAATAGGTTAATTTGAATTGTACATATAAGCAAAAAATATTAAAGTAGTTATATTAAAATCCCAAGGATGAAACATCATCCTAAATTATTCTTAAAAATAGCCTGCTCTACTAAAATTAGCTTTTTGAAGCCCACTTCTTTCCCTGCTCTGAAGTATTTTCTTATTCTATTGTACACAGCCTTCACTTACCTTAGCCCTTTCTAAGGATTTTTTGAGATTTTCAGAGGTATTTAGAATTGGCTACAGTCTTTTATGATGTACCATTATCAGTTGCCAGTTAATGGTATGGGAATTCCCTCCAGTGTTCCTCCTCTTTGATAACTTTCTGCTAGGTCATGTGGTGAGTGGCATGCCAAAAGTCTTTAATTCTTTCTATGTGAAGAGTTACACTTGAGACTTGGTGGTGTTCTTCTGTGGTTCTTGGTTTGTAAACTGTATCAGTGTTATTGTTTGAACTTAGAAAATTCTGTTGCAGTCAAACCATTTGTTTCCTGAGATAGGTTTTAAAAAATTGGTGTATAATGAGTGTGAAATAATTAACTATTCTCCACTATTTTTTGCACTTGTTTAGTTATCAGTCTGACTTGAAGAAAATTACATAGTTGAATCTTTAGTTGACTTGATAGTCGTTGATTTTTCTTACTAAAATTTGTCTTCAAAAAAGTGTGAAGGAGTATAGAGTGCTAAGGAACAGACACAATTTTTTAAATTCTGCTATACTGCCTTATTTTCAAGGTTTTTATATTATTACTTTGCTAATAAAAAAAAAAAATGCAGAGTTTAAAATGAGTTTTAGGATACTAAATTTTACACAAGGCAACAGGTGAAAAAATTGAGTGTAACTAGAAAATAAACTGTAACAAAATCAATATTTTTAAATGTACCCAGGTGTTCTGTGAATAGATATCAATGGAAATTAATGTCCCTTATGTCATGAAGACAGGAATATCTTGAGAAATACAGGTGTATTTATCTGCATAATATGGAATTCCTGGCTTCACCATCAGGCAAAGCAGTGACTCCTTTCAGCCCTACTCTGAGCTGCCCATTTTGCAAAGCTCTGAGGCAACAGCAAGGACATCCTCCCCTGTGTAGGCAGCTGGACATGAACACAGAGCTGATAAAGCCAGGCTACCAAAAGCATGAAACCTTTGACCCTGCATAATTCCTACATGACATAAATGGGAAATCGGAGACTTAATTTTGAGTACTTCTCTCCAGAGACAGCACTACTGCAGATTGCCCTTTATTCCATGTAGATTAAAGTGTCAGCACAGCAAAAGGAGCTGAACTTGGAAATATTTATAAAACCAGTCTCCATTTTGTAGAGAAGACCTATTTATTTGTAGGATCTGGTTTTATTTATATCTTAAAGCTTAGTTTCCTATGCTGAACATTCAGCCTTATATCTGGGGTTACAGATAATGAGCTGTAAGTGCAGTTTGGGCAAGAAGGTGCAAAATGGCCTTGAGCCATCAGCTTTGGGACAATGATTTGACTTAATCTAAACTTTTCCTGGCTCCACTCCAGCATCCTCTGGGATGCTTCTCCCTGTGTTTCTCTGTCCTCGCAGGCCCTTTTTTCTGGGTGCCAGAAGCCAGGTATTGTAAAAACAGCTGCTCTGCTCTAGCTGCTTCAGTGTCTCACCTTTAATGCAGTCCTAAGACACTAAACAAAATGGGTTTGTTAGGTTTGTCTTACACATTAGATGTTACTTCGGCTCTCTGATACTCTCTTTCAAAATGTTGTACTTGCATTTTATAATTTGTGATGTACCTTGTAAATATACTATAAATAAGGAATGATGTTACCATTGCAAAGACTCCATTCTTTCCAAATGAGCATCCTAACGTACAGGCCACAATAGTCATCATTTTTTTATATTTCTTTCTTAAAAAATATATCGTCACCATTTCTATGTTATAGTACAAGTGCAGTCAAGTGGAAAAGGCTTAGAAATTAAATCACAGCACTAGGCAAACTGATTCAATGGCATTGAAATGTCATTTCTAGAATTATCCGGCTTACTGGGGAGTGTTTCAAGGAATAACCTTCTGGCGTGGCAGACTACAGTGCAGGGATTAGATGGGGCTTGCACAGCCAGCCAAATTCTGCCCGGTTTTAATTAGGATTGTGTGATCATAAGTGAGGACAAGAACTGTCCCAATGATTGCCATTTTACTTGTAATTCTCTCTAGTATGTTTGCGACATTATTTTTACCAGGTAGTAGAGGGCTCATAATCCTTTTCCTTTGGGGAAAAAATAAAACAATAAAATAAATAAATAAATTAGATGATGTGTTGAAAAATTGTTCTATGAAGTAACAGCATCTATTTTGTCTTTGGAAAGTTAGTGTGTATATATGTATATTTGCTTGTATATACATACATGCTTAGGACCCTGCTTTCAAGAGAAATATGTCTGATTTTAACTTTGTCTTAGAAATCCTGCAGTATTACCCTATGAGTGGGATCTAGAGTTTTGAAGGTTTCTGAAAACATCCATAGACCATAACTGAATGCTGTTTGCAGAGTTTTTCCAGAAAAGCAAGAAGGCTCCTACGGAACCTACAGAGTGAATAATAGGTGCTGACTCTGTGAGGCAGTTTACCTGGTCCTTCAATTATTCCTGCTTCTACAGGGTCATAAAAAGAATGAAAGTCATGGTGAAACTTCTGGCTTTGATTCCCAAAACCTGTCAGCAGAATGAGATGTTAAGATGGACAAGCTTTATCCTGAAATGTTAACATGAGGCTTTGCATACTTCCCAAATTACTGTTCAACAGTGTCAGAATGAAATATTCAGACACAGCTTTGAATTTTGTGTCAGTCCAAATGTAGAACAGAATATATAGCATGCTGCCTTCTACTTCAAGAGTGTAGGCAAAATTGGAGCTGGTTAAATAGCATTAATACTGCTATTTTCAGTAATGTTCTTTTGACCTGGGAGTCATTGCTATTTTTAAGAAATCAGGTCAAAAGTTCATGTGCTAAGAGGTGCTGTATTTGTAATAAGCTTCTAACATCGAGGTAACTTTTGGACCTGTCATTGAAAGCATGAATGCAACTGATTTAATTGTGTTTGGTGGGAGCTACCAAACAGCTTATTGAGGGTCCAGGGCTAAGAGGAGTACTTGTATTTTGTGAGGAAATAAGATGATATGCGAGCTGTATTTCAGCCACTTCATTTTTACCTGGAAAAAAATTGCATGCGTGTGGTGGTGGTGAAGAACGTGGAAGGGATTGAGGAGGAGAAGCACATCCAGCCCTTCTGCTGAGCCTTAGAGTGACAGATTGTTTGGGGGGCAAGGATGTTCCCTCATTTGCCTTCTACTGGGCATCTGGCAAACTGCTAATTTCATGCTAATTACCCAAAGATATTGTGGGAATGATTGGGCCAGTTTTTACAGGATTCAGAATTCTATTATGTAATTGTAAGTATGTGTTGAACGTGGCGAGATGGGGATAAAAAGCAGAAACTGTTGATTGCAAAATCAAGCATTTTCAGTGTTGATGTTTTAATTTGAAACAATTAATTTCAATATTATCTTTTAAATCTTATTATTCAATTTACAGCAAAAAGATCTGATAAGGCTTGTTGAAGCCTTGTGACTTGAGAGTCCTAATTTCTGCTGTAGTTCTCATGCAGATACACTCTACTTCATGGATCAAGGAACAAGCTTCATCCAGTAATTTACTGAGTTCTCTCTGTTTCCTTATTTAGACAGTTGGAGTTAGAAAAACATTTAATTATTGCCTCAGCATACTCTGTTCATGGTTTTTGTACTCTGTATGTAATTCTGGACACTTAATATTATTATTCATAAGAATTTCCATTTTATTTGTATCTGCCTTTATAGTACTTGTGGTTTTTTCCTACTGCAGAAAAACGATGACTTTTAAAATCAGTCCTATGGTTAAATAATAAGATTAGGTATTACGTTTAAAAGGGAAGAACACACTAGAAATGACTAACTTTTACAATTTTTGCCAGCTGCCCACGCACCCTCAGCTCATCAAGGAAGGTGCTGGCAGCTGTTTGTTTATGTTAAGAGGGGATGGCATTTATGTCTCGCGTTAAATCCTTGATTGACGCAAACTGCCTAAATCTCCTTAGGAAGAGACGATCCCCTGGGAGGCACGCGGGGCCGGGCGGGCAGGGGGCTCTTCCCTGAGGCAGAGCAGTGTCGGGCCAACGTGTGGCTTGTGTCACCTGTGCTTATCCGAGGCCGTTTGCTGAACGAGAAGGCTGGGGAGCTGCAATTGAACCCTCCCTCTGCACAGCTTCTGCTGCTGAGTTGGGTGGGATGTGCAAGGGAGCAAACTCTGGGTCAAAGCAATTACTTGAAAGTGCAACTGATCTTGAATTTTCTTTCACAGCAAGATAATGAGTAATCTGTAAAAATAACAAACATAACAAGAGGTTAATTTTTCTCTTCTCTATGAGAATTTCCCTTGATCAACAAACCCAGCATTTTTGTTTGTCTGTTTGTTTATGAACAGAATTGCAGTATTCTGCTTTCTTTAAGTTAGCCCACCATGGAAAGAAGGGGAAACACTGAAATTACATTGCTTACCAGCAAGAATATGTTTCTGTCCTGGTTTAAAGAAATAATTAAATGTGATGGATTTGCAGCCTGATGTAACCTGTTTCATGACCGTACTGGGCTTGGCAGTGACAAACTGATACGTGGGTCTTCGCATTCTCTGGTGTGCTCTTTCTCACCCAGACTGATGTCCAACTGTGTCAGGAGATGAGAAACAACGTAATCAAGGAGAGAAGGGGGTTTGAGCCCTCCATCAAAAGGTATCTGTCACAAAATGTCCTGTAAAGCGCTTGAAACCAAAAATACTAGAGATGTACCACCTTCCAAATGACCTGAATTTTCCAAGTACCTGAATGATTTATGTTCTTCATTGTAAATTCATTTTTATAATGGCTGATCTAATAGATATACTACAAAAATAATTTTGCAAGTAATTAAACTTTTTTTAGCTCTGCTGGATTTCATAAGGAAGAAAGGATTAAAGTTTGATTTTTAATTTTTTTTAAGGAAATGGTGTTCTCTGACAGATCTCAGCTGAGGTTTTAGGTATTTAAAACAAAAGTTCAGCTGCTTTTTGATTAAAATCCACATTGTTTCTGTTCTATAGTGTATTCACCTCTCAACATCATGAGCTAATCCCAAAATAACCATTACGTACCAGAAATAGCAAATGGAAAGTTTGTGGATTTGTTTGGTTTGGTTTTGTGTTGTTGTGGAGTTTTTTTCTAGAAGCTTCTTTCCAGCAGATTCTTGTCTAAATACTGCCCAGCAATCCTGTGGCATTCCCTGGATCTGGGACACAAAATCATTCTCTTAATTCCTGTTTCTGATTGCTTTCTGCTTCTGACCAGTCCCTGGCACTGAAGCACACAGATTTAGTACATTTGATGTGCTGCACCACTGACATCTTTTATCAGCCAAGAATAAATAACAAAAAAAACCAAACCAAAACAAAAACCCCACACCCAAATCTGTTCTCACTGCAGCTGTACAGGAGGAAGGGCATTCTTGGGGAGCCATAAAGTTTGAAATTCTTTCCAGGTGATCCAAAGCGAACACACACTTCAGTTTCTATGGTATACTGATCTGAGCATCTGCTGTCTAAAAGCCAATGAAATTTGGAGTGGAAAGGCACTGAGAAGGGAAGCAGTGGCTGGGATAGGTCAGTATCAGTGAAAATTTGTCCTAAAGCTATTTTCAGATATAACCACAGTTGCAGGGAAATAAATATGTATTTTTCATAATGGATGCCATCAGCAATCCTAAATCCGCGTGTAAAATGCCTGGAAGTGTGGCGCGCATATATATATATATATAAAAATATTCATATGTAACCCAGGCCTTAAACAAACATCAACTGCATTAAGCTAACCAGGCGTTTAAATGACAGTGCTGCATCCCAAGACAGGTTTGTTTTCCAAATCTCCTTTTAGGTGCTTTGCCAGACCTTTATGGAAATCATTAACTGGGATAAAGTGAAAAAGGAAGAAGATTCAGAACAGAAATAAGCTGATATTAGTGGTGCTCAAATTTGACAGAAAGTCACAAAGCCTGTAAGAGCCATGTGAGGTGCTTCATGCTGCCTGGGCAGCTCACATGGCCTGCCCCTGCCTGCCAGGGGGATGGCTGCCTGTCCCACACGGTGGAGACAGCTGGCTGTCTCACTGGCCAGGGATGGCTGGCTCTCCCACCAGGTGGAGATGTCTGGCTGTCCCATCAGACAGGGATGTCTGGCTGTCCTACCAAGAGGGAATGGCTGGCTGTCCCACCAGTCAGAGATGTATGGGAGTTTCTGGAAAGACACTGGAGAGGTTTAGCAGCACAGTGTCTGTCTGGCTTCATGCCATATGGTGCTGGATTGAAAGGAAACTCCAGATGAGTAGGTGAGGATATAAATTGGAAACACTTGAGCTGGCTTAGAAATTATGGTGAAATGATCACCTGAGTGCATTTTAAAGTACACTTGGGACCATAAATGGGACCTGGCTTTGCTTGTAGGAGTTACTGAAGCAGTCTAGCTCTAAGGCTGTTCATGGGAGCTGAAGAGCACCAAAGGTTTCCTGGCACAAGAACGCAATTCTGTGGAGTTCTCAGAGTGATCCCTGGTGTGTGTTTGGCCTGGACTAACTCACAGTCTTCCAGGCAGCTTTTTGGCATCACTTTTGAGACAGCACAGGCCAGGTAGTATTCCTGCGGGATGGTTTGGATTCAACCATCCTCTTTTGAAGAGGAAGAGAGTTTGTTTAATGCTATGGACTTGGGCAAATCCATGCCTTTTGGCTTTGGTTCAGGAGAATGGTCCATGCATGTTTGATGCATTAGACCTCAGCAAGAGGAGCCAGGAGTACTGTCCCATGCTAGAAGTCACTGATTTATCTCCTGGGGCCCTGCAGTGATTGATCTGCTAACTGCTAGGAGGGGACCAGGAGCCAAATTAGCCAGGAGGAAAAGTCCTGAACTTTCTCCAGCCCTTGGAGTTACCTAAATGTTTATTGAAAAAGCGTTTCTGCTTCTGCCCTTGTATGAAACATAAGCATTTGCACAGCCAAGATTACATTTTAGCAATCATTTCTAAATTATGTTGTGCTTGATAATTCACAGAGCAGTAGCTGTTTTGCAGAGTAGTTTTCTTTTTTTACTATACAGCTGATTTGAAATGTGATCAGTGGTATTGTGCTGTCTGCTAAAAATTATTAAGGCTCTTTTGGTTAAATTGTTCTTCATATTTTTCTGCTTTTGTAAATAATACTTACCCAAATTTGTTCTCTGTTGAAAATTAAACTTTTCAAACAAAGTACTGACATTGGCTATGCAGCAAAGTTAAGTAGGAAGCACAGAGTCTACTGTAATATCTGGTTATGGGCAAAATCAAGTTTAAAAAGGGGGTGTCCTTGGCTCTTGGAGAATATTAAGGAAGTAGTAATGGAAAAAAAAAAAAGACTGAATTATATTAGGCACAAAAATAAAATAACACTATCAGCTAAAGTCTCTGTTTGCAGAGATAATGTAACCTTCTGGGCAGTTCCTGCTGTCATGGGCTGTCTTTATGCTGCCCAGTTCATGGTCAAAGGCACTGCTTAATGCTCTAGGGAAAAACTCCTTCCTATAAAGTGGTACTTTATAGTATTGATATCCATGGAAATGAGCAGCAGTTCTTTGTGTATTTTTTCCTCCTGTGTACAGTCATCTAAAGGGACTGCTTACACTTAACTACGCCACATTTGGGTGTGATATTTCTGATGAATATGTGCTTTAAGGCAACAAGATGTTGCTTTTTATTTTGCCAGAGAGAAAACTAAAATAAATAAATAAACAATACATAAACAAATAATTTTATTTATTTATTCTCCACAAGATCTGGCACAAGAACTGTGACACTTCTTCAATATCTAAGGTTTATTTAATGTGTGTTCACTGGCTCTCAACGGATTTGTACTCCAGGAACATGTTCTGCTCACTTGCTATTTGGGTCCAGTTCAGTCAGTTGCTGCATACGTCGTTTACTCAGCAGAAATACGGTTTCTAAACTTTCACTGCAGGTGGTTGTGATGACTCAAGTTCATTCTTAAGGACTGATCTTTGAGATCAAAAAGCAACTGGACTTCAATGTGTTGCATATTAACCAACAGGCATTTGCTCACATATTGCAGTTGCTTCATGTGTGCTGTGCAAAGGTACTTTGTGTCTCTTGTATTAGATTGCTTTGGTATCTCCTGAGTAAGATGACAGATTAATCTAGAATTAACAAAGTGTATGTAAAACTTTGTATACTTTGCTATTTTTATAAAATAATGCAGCAGAAGAGTCCTGACCCTGGCCCCCTCCCTTCTAGTAGTTTCAGCTGTGGCAACAATGCTCTGCTGTGCTTTTTCTATTTCCTGTGCTGAGATGGACATAAATTTGCAAAGCACAGAAGTTAAAAACACCCAAACCATTTTGGAATACATTAAGGGTGTGTGTCATACAAAATTACATTATTTATTTCATTCTTTTCAGGGAGAATATGTATTAACTTGTTTGTTTATTTTAACAGAATTTCCTATCAGTTCTGCTTTTCCAAAATACAGGCGTCTATTAAATAGAGATGAATTTATACACGTCTGCTGGAACTTGCATAGTAAAAATGGGATCCAGATGTTACAGTTATGTAAGGGCCTAATCTGAAGCCAAGTGTAGAGAGCCTTGTTGGCTTCAGATCATGCCAATAAGAACATTTTCAGGAGAATTAACATTGAAGGAGATTGCAGTAAGCTAACGTTGTCTGTAGCTATTGTAAGTATAAAACCAAAATCTATGGGTGGAGGGGTATGCCTTATTCACTGTGGCTGGAGTTAAATTTGTACTTTGAAGGGGAAAAATGTGACATGAATTATCTTTTTTTTTTTTTTTTAAGACAATTTAAATGTTCTGTACAACTTAAAGCTGTCATTTTTTCTGTTTGCTTGAGTAAGCGTGTGGAGGTGGCTCATTATTAATGTTTTGAGGGTGAGATACCTGTTTTGAAGTATTTGTCTTTTATGCTTTTAAACTGATACATCATTACATTGCATAGCTATTGCTGTACATTACAAAACAGAAATTAAACTTGGTCCTTGGTGGGTTATCTTATAATGCTTCACAGTGAGGTTTGCGTGGTGGAGGCTTGTTGCTTTACAACTACCAGCATCCTTTACCCTGCTTTTGTTCCCTTTGGTTATTTAATCTTACTGACCTGTCAGGAAAAAAATAATTATGAAAACAAGTAGTTTCCTGCTGGGCTAGGTATGCCACTCTCCTCCTGGTGGGGTCTGACAAGTGCTGGGACACTCAGAGGGGAGGGAATAGACTGCTGGAAATACCAGGGATGGAGGCAGGAGTGGAGAAGGCCAAGAGCTCTGCTCTCAGCAGTGGTGTTTACTTATTTAAACTCTTGGTTAACTGTTTTATGTGCTGTACTCAGATTCCTAACACATCTTTCAGTGTCATCAGGGAACTTACATTTACATCTAGTGCTGAAGTTCCTTCTCTGCAGAGATCAAGAACTATCTGTATGAGCTCTGTGAATTCTGCTTTCCTAACTGACATCTAAAACAAAACAAAAAAAACCCAAACCCAAAAAAACACCACTTCCTTGTGTGTTTTAACCAGTAACCCTGCTGGTTTGAGTACTCACCTGCTTCAACCCTTTAAATGTTTAGATGTTTATTAAAGGCATTTAAATTTAGGCATTACAGAATTTTACAGAATTACAGAATTTTCATCTTTATTCTTTTTGATTCTTAAATCTTGAACCCTCTCCCACTTACAGAAAACTGTTGACTTTTCATTAATCAGAGAGAGGAAAACAAGAGATTGGCTTTATATCTAGTGGTGAAGAAACTTTCTTGGAGGTAGAAGATCCTGTTTATATCCTTTACTCAAACTGCGCAGAGCGTACTTGGGAAGCGGTCAGCTGTTCTGTAGGTGAGCTCTCACCCTGCTGGGTGAGCGACTGGGTTATCCTCTCAGCATCTCACGTGGGACACTGCTGTGTGAGCACCACCATTCAGTTAGTGTGCAAAACACCAAGCAGACTGGCACTTTGGTAAAGATCTGAGAGGGAATGATGAACCTGAGAAACCCGCATGAACTTTGACAGGAGGAAGTCAAAGTGGTCCCTTGCCTACAGGACTTGGGTGGTTTTGTGTTTTCGGTGGAAAGGCTGTTGCAGCAATTTAGGAAATCTGGGTTTGAATCTGTTTGCTGCTAAATTCTTGACTCTGGGTGAGCTTTGAAGAATTTATCATTTGTATACTAACACAAATTCTGTAGATGTCAAAATTTGTATCTACTTTACGTAGGCATATAGAGAATTCTGCTGTCTTGTCATGTTAAAAAAGGAAGGATTTTGATACCTTGATACCTTTTAGGAAGACTTTGGAACTTCGCAAAGGAGAAAGGAAAATCTTAAGTTGGCTCTTGCCAAGTGAGAGAAGCAGGTAACCTATGTAACTTGTATGAATGGCAAAGTGATAAATAGTCACCTTCAAATAGACAAAGGGAACACCTTGGACCGTACTTAACCTGAGGTCTCTGTATGGGATACTAGGATACCTAAAGGGTTGGCTGAGGAATGTCAGAAACATAGTTATTTTTTGAGAAACTGGGTAAGACTGATGACTGAATAAAAGTAGAATTTGCTGTCTTGGGTAATTGCAGAAAAACAAATGCAGTATCTGCCTTTAAAATGGGAAAGAAAGAAGAAAGGAGAAACAGAATAATTCTTTTGTATATATATATGTATAAATATAATATATTTCATTTATATTAGATGAGGCTTGAGAAGTTGCCCTGCTTTACCTGTTCATGCATTTATCCATTAGCAAATGACAGGTAACATATTCCATAATGAGGCAGAATTAAAATGAATTGTCTTAATTTGTTTGCCATTTGCTTAGAGTTCCTACATGTCCACATACGGATCAGCTGATGCACAGTAACCTGGTGATAAGAACAATTATGAATATGGCTAAGCTTTATTATTTTTGAGATAATTGATTGTTGTGATCTCTAACAAATCACTTATGATATGGTCTGTCAGAAACTTTTTTAGACAGACATGCACTTCCAGTTTGGGATGGAAAGAGGCAGTGTCCAGATACCTGGATTAACAAACTAAAAAACTAAAACTAAAACCAAAGCCAAAACTCAAAAAACCTTAAACATTCATATTAGTGTCTTACTGAGAATAAGTATTTAATCAATTAGTACTTCTATTATCTTACTGTGCTTAATGGCATTTAAAGTGGATCAAGAACTGGTTGAAAGGAAGAAGTCAGAGAGTTGTAGTCAATGGGACAGAATCTAGTTGGAGGTCTGTGACCACTAGTGGAGTCCCTCAGGGGTCAGTACTGGGACCAGTGTTGTTCAATATCTTCAACGACCTAGATGAGGGAACAGAGTGTGCCCTCAGCAAGTTTGCTGATGACACTAAACTGGGAGGAGTGACTGACACACCGGAAGGCTGTGCTGCCATTCAGCAAGACCTAGACAGGCTGGAGAATTGGGCAGGGAGAAACTTGATGAAATTCAACAAGGGCAAGTGTAGAGTCTTGCACCATGTACCAGTACAGGTTGGGGGCTGACCTGCTGGAGAGCAGTGTAGGAGAAAGGGACCTGGGGGTCCTGGTGGACAGGAGGATGACCATGAGCCAGCAATGTGCCCTTGTAGCCAAGAAGGCCAATGACATCCTGGGGTGTATTAGAAAGGGTGTGGTTAGTAGGTCAAGAGAGGTTCTCCTCCCCCTCTATTCTGCCTTGGTGAGGCTGCATCTGGGCCCCTCTGTTCAAAAAGGACAGGGAACTGCTTGAAAGAGTCCAGCGCAGAGACATAAAGATGATTAAGGGAGTGGAACATCTCCCTTATGAGGAAAGGTTCCATGTGAATATCAGGAAGACCTTCTTTACTATGAGAGTGACAGAGCACTGGAACAGGCTGCCCAGAGTGGTTGTGGAGTCTCCTTCTCTGGAGACATTCAAAACCCACCTGGACGAGTTCCTGTGTGATGTGCTCTAGGTGACCCTGCTCTGGCAGGGTGGTTGGACTAGATGATCTTTCAAGGTCCCTTCCAACTCTTAGGATTCTGTGATTCTGTGAAGTCTAAATATAGTAAAATTTCATAAGATTATGTTTAAAATTGAGGCTTCTGATGAAAACACTGTGTAGACATAGGGTATTAATATTTAAGTTAAAGCTACTCTTCATTAGAGCTATACAAGATTAAGAGTGAATGCATTGGGTGAATATTATTTCTGTTATCTTAATAAAGATGTTACATTTTTCTGTAAGTTACTGAAGACCACTTTTGTTCTAAGGCCCCTTAAGTAATTTGTTGAGTTACACACAGCTTTTAACAGACCTGGTATTTCCTAGGTGACAATTCACCTTCTTTGGTGGAAGTCATCTAGCATTTACCACACACTAGTTCCGTGATTTCTGCTCAGAAGTTTAAAAAAAACATGAGAGAAAGAGAGAGAGAGAGAGGGAGGAAGAAAAGTGGTTTCTATTCTATGGCTAGAAGATTTAGGGAGCTTTTGAAACTTCATGGTTGGTACCTGGGAATTTCTCTATTGCTTTTTCAGCAGTTTAAATCATCTTATTACTGTGTTTTCTAGTACAAAGTTCTTTTGTTTCAATATTGTGATGCCCAAATTTACAATGATGACAGCCTGGTCTTGCAAGCTTAGTTTCAGTATTCTGTACAATCTGCTGAAGGGCAGAAAATGAGCCTCTGGAATCAGAGCTGAGCTACCCTGTCATAATTATGATATTCCAGCTCTAACTGTGATTGTGTGTTCTTTAGACTAGTTCTGATTTGCCCCAAGGTAATTGTGTCCCACAGCATGTGTTAAACTTTTTAAGATTATAATTTTGCCAAAAAGCTAGCTCTGTAATTGTACTGTAAAAAAACCAACACAACACACAACAAACTTAATTAATACAATATTGCCTCAGAAATTGCCATACTTCTCACAGCCTTCTAAAATTGAGTTTGCTGAAGTTTACTGTTTCCTTCCTCTGGTTATTCCTTCCTTCCTGTGGTTGTTTCAACATTTCCAGTTTAATAATGAATCTGAGAGGTGGCTTATGGCAGTGAAAATAAATTATACAGGAAGTTGTCAATGTTCTGTATATTTTCCTTTGCGGAATCTATTTCAGGTAAATAGAAATCTCTATTTCATGAGAAGTAAGTATTTGGCTATAATAAAAATCTTATGCAACGTTTCTACTTAATTCTATTTTGGCATCTGAACTGAACCTAACATGAATATTGGTTTCAGAAACAGTGGTAAAATTTTAACAATCCTGCATTCCCAGCCTTCCCTTGGCACAAAACAAAACTAAACTAAAAACCAAAACAAAAAAAAAAACACCCACCAAAACCTGTTCATATATAAACCAAAAGTCACTTTTAGTTTCCATAAATTAGAATTGTTAACAACATGGTATGCAGTTAATATAAATAAGAAATTACATTTTAAGTAGTGAAGGTGGAAGGAAAGGCTTAACTTTACATTGATACCCCTTACAAGTGGCTGTGTGAAAATTTGTGTAGAACCAGTTAATAGAAATAGAAGCCAGTCTGAAGTCTTTATTAAAAAAAAAATAATAAGAAATTTATCTAGCTTGATTCTTACTGTGAGACATGTATGTGAAGTCTGGCCTTCCCTCTCAAACTACCATCGACTTGACATAGTCTGCTTACAAGGTCAGTGTTAAAAGGGTTTGGCATTTGGAAACAGGCAAAGCTTTTAGCTTTTATGTACCAGAGTTTTGTCTCTATGGGGCTCTGCTTGCCGACCATGCCTATTAAAGACCAGTCTTGGGACATGCACAAAGGAGTAGATTGCCTAGCTCACCAAGCAGCTGGAGAAAAAAAAAAAATTTGTGTTTTTTGTCTGTCTCAGGAGTCACTGCCTCAGCACTTACTATCTCAGTGGTAGCCAGAGCAGAAAGCTGCTTCTCCACAGCTCCTTCCATGCTCATACCATTCTGTGCCTGTTGCTGCCTGCTTCTGACTCCTCACTACTACACCTCCAGAAGCCTCTGACCAGTACAGACATGTACCCTTCATTCTTCTTAGTTACATTTAACCTATACTCTTATTTTAAGCCATGGACCCTAATCTTGCAAACTCTTGAACTCATTAGGGCCAATAATATTATGCATGTCACTTTTCCTGATTATTTCAGTGGACTGACTGTTTCATGGAACTACTGCCATGCTGATTGTCAAAGGATTTTTTTTCTTTTTCGGGGTGGTAGTTTTTATAAAGAATCATGATTAAAGTTCATGTGAAGGTATTATTTTTCTACCATAATTTGTCATCTGCCTTAATTATGGTCAAGCATCATTTTCCTTTTATAGGGGAGTTTTCCAACCTGAATTGAGATTTCTAACTTGAAATACCAGTGCCTAATACCTCTTTTTGGCAAAGGAAAAAAACAAAACCAAAACAAAATTTGAATGCACAAACATCAAGAAATCCCACTATCCAGTTTTCATGGTTCGGTGCTGCTCTGTGATTTGTTTCTGGCTGTATCTGGCTGCATAGCCAGTTGTTGTATGTTAACAGAAGGCCATGTGTGCTGCAAGGCAAACATCTGAGATTAATAAACTGTTGTGCTACTCCAGCAAGTGTGCAGGCTTCATTCCTAAAGCAGCTGACGTCACCCGGAGCATGGAGCTCTCCCACTCCTCCTCGATAATTGATGGTGACGGGTTCTTTGCTGAGAAATCACCAGCTAACAGTATCACTCGGTACAGACAAAAGCTGGACACTTTAAACCAGATCTTAGACAGATGAGGAACTCAAATAATGGTTAATGCAGGTGGACTTGCTGAAGTTTTTGCTGGTGCACTGGTTTGCATCGGAGATTTTGCTCCGTAAGACACGTTGCTGCTCCTGGAAGGGCTGGCTCCCTTGGAGCAAGGCTGACATGCTTGATAGACGCCTGATGTCTCCTCAAACTAAGCACATTACTTCTGTGGTAAGCGTATGTTGAAGGAGTGCAGAGCAGATGCTCAGGAGTCCTTCAATTTTTAAGTGCAGGCTGGCTTGCGAGTTAATGTAATTATAGTTAAGCTGTTTCACTTTGCTCTCATCTAGCCAATCTCAGATGTTGTTGAAAAATGTGCCAGACTTGTCATGGAAGTCCAAAATAGACTTTTGAGCTTCCTTCTTTCAAACGTAGTAACTTGCTGTCACAGGGAAAAACAACAAAATAACTAGAGTTGAGAGGAAGGGAAAGCACTCACAGGTGGCTGCTGCCAAGAGCACTTCTGTCTATGACACTATTAAAATAATTAAAATGAAGTGGCTTGCTGCTTGTTCCGTGGTTTTGGGCATTGTGCTAAATTGTTTTCTCCTCAATACGAGAGCAATGGGACTCTCTGCTGGCAGCAGTTTGAAATACATTCTCTTTACAGACACAAATGTTAACACTCTATGATTTTTGGTTTGGGTTAGGTTGCAACATGTTCATGAGTTTTGGTTTGGCAGCATTTTACCAGGTATGTGTGGCCAGGGACTTACAGTAGCAAATATACCACTACAGCTGTGCTTCTGAAATAAAATATCAACAGATGACAAATATCATTGGATGTGCTTTGTTTTCATGTTTACACTGTAGAAAACAAAGGATGGAGAGTAAAATAATAAAAGTAACATTAAACTTAAATAAGTAGTTGAAACATGCTGCTTTCTATAACCTTTATGAGAGACTTGAATATAGTTGCAATGAAAGAAGGAAGGCATGACAGTAGCTTTCCAGAGTTATTCTGAGAAAACCCAGGGACAGTCTTGTGTAATGGCTGCTCCACAGCTTCCTTCTAGAAGGAAATCTGATTTGAGTAATTACTATTCCTGGATTATTTAGGGATCTCCTTAAACAAAGCTGAATAGGTATTTCTAACATCCATTCTGTCCTCCTCTTATGGACATTTCTTTACTCAGATTAGAATGTGTTGGCATGTTTGTGGGGGAAGCAATGCAACAGCGGGTCTTATAGTAGTGTATACAACTACCATATACAAATCCACTGGACTTTTATTTTCAGCATGAATGTTTGGTACAGCAGAAATTAGCTACTAGTAGAATCACAGAATCATTTAGGTTGGAAAAGACCCTTAAGATCATTGAGTCCAGTCATAGATAGCTGCTTTTACCCTTTCCTTATGTAATTAATATGGTTGAAACCTGAAGTCTTTACTATGCATCTTTTTCAAGCAGTTCTAATGAGTTCCGATGAATTAATGTGGTTTGGGTTCCTCTTACAATTTAAATACCATTATAGATGGGGAAAAATGAGATAATAACTTTTTTGTGGGAAAAGTGTGTAAAATTCGAGTACAGTGCTTTCCTAAAGAGGAGCTACCTGGTTTTAGAACTTAGCACAAATAATGTCCATGCTTCTGTGCAACCTTTTCTCATTTATGTTTATTGGTCATCAGATGATGTCTTCAAGGGAAAGTAAGTTTGATTTATCTGGGCTATAGAGTAAAATGAAGCTTTTGCCTTGTATCACACTATAAAGATGTCCAAGCTCTACTGGCATAGTCATAGAGGTCCTGGTGGTCAGAGGAAGAATTAACTGTTCAACGGGGTAAGTAGATCACAGGGAGCAGTGCTGTGGATGTACAGCCCTTGTGAACTGAGAAGTGGCAACAAAGCAGGATAAGTGAAGTGGAACACAAGCAGAAATGAATAAATTACATGGAATTAATAAATTACAAAGAATAAAATCCATGTATTACATGGATTTCTGAGCATTTGGTCAAGCCTTCTTTCAAAGTGATAGTTGATGAGTATTCTTTTCTTGTTTCCTCAGTTTCTATGCTAGCTTCCAGATGTGTCATGAGGGGGTGAAAACCATGCAGCTTTGCTAATGGGAATTTTGACAATAGTAATTTCTTGTTCAGAGGCATTATGCAGGAGATTGTGCTTGCAAATGAGCTTGTTTTTAGTGGTACTAGTCCTCAAACATCTAATTGAAAAAGGAATTGTTTACATGGCTGATAGGAAAGGTAAAAAAGAGATATATTGAGAACTTTCGTATTTCTTGGCATGTATAATGTAATGAGTTGACTATTAGTCTCTTAAGACTACTAACGTAGATACAAATTGCATAATTAAACAAATTCAGATAACTTTTTAATGGGTACTTTTTTCGGAATTGCCAAATTTCAAGATGTCCCTTGTAACAAGTTGACCCCTGAAGAATCAATTAAAATGTTACAGTACGATGAAATAAAATAATACTTATTGCATAAGCACTGGCATGTTTTCACCACCAACAGTCCTTGTGACATAGGAATTCTTCAATATGGAAATTTTGGTACCTGCCAGAGAGTGCAAGCACATCAGGCACAGAAATTCCTTACAGTCTCCTGAAGCTGTCCATTTTGTCACCCACTATGCAGAGAAGTGACATCCAGCCTTTTGCCACTTTACCTAGATTTTCCTGAATTTCTGTTTTTATCATCAGTGGAATATATAATTGCTGCTGCAATTTTAAAATTCAGTTTTCAAATTGCAGTGAGTGAGCCAAGGAATTAATAAACTTGAAAGAGTGAATTCTGCTATTTCCTTACCAGGATGGCTAATGTGAAAGTGCAGCATAAAAAAGGTGCAACAGGAGGGGAGGTAAAGTGCCTTGAAACTTTTGTGGCATTCAGATATCCATTTTGTAGGCTATTAAACCACTGGGATTATTTAATATCATTTAATTTTATTGCTATATGGAAAATGTTATAAATTTGAATTTATTTTTTTATTAACAAATGCACATACAACTTACTGCAATTTTTAAATTACTGATCCTTAAAATTCTTTGTTGTAAATACAGTATTTGTTTGCAAATTTTCATGTGCCACTGTTGCTGCATGTACACTGCATGAAAGCCTGTGCTTTTTATCGTACTTGCAACTGCTTAAAAACAGCACCAATGTTCCGTGAAAAACATAGTTTGAAAATTCTCCATACTGACTGAAAGCAAATGTTTACATCGCTGCTCATGACATCACTTTATATTTAAACACGCTGCTGAGTATTAAAGTGTAGGGACAATCTTTGTATAACAGCTCTGATTTTTTAGGTTGATTCCCTAAGACAAGATTTCTGCAATCCCACTTTCCATCTGTTAGTTGTGCTTCTCTGTAACTTCACTCCAATGGCCAATTTAAATCAGTCTTGCAGAGGTCTCAGAAATACTGTGTGCTTATAAAAGACCTTCTTGGGTCTGAACAGAGCTGTTAAAGCCATTTACTTGACATGCCAGTGTGTGAGAGTCAAGGCACTCTCTGAGCTCCTCTGGCACACAAAAGATAGCATCCAGCCAGCCGATGAGCACGAGTTTAACCCCAGAGTAGCCAAAATGAACGCTGCCTCTTTTTCAACCAGCAACTCATGGAAAAGGAAGGAGAGTTTGGGGAAGGGAGAGGGGAACCAAGGGTACAGAGCATGTGGTGTGTAGGGAAAATGAGAGAGAGCTGAAGGTATTGTGGAGGTGTGTGTGGGAAACCAGGCTTTCATACTTCTGCTGTTCACAAAACAGCTTGTTTTTCTTCAGCTCGTCATTAATGATACATTGCATTTTGCAGTGTTTTAGTGGATTTAATTTCTAGTTTTTTTCTGAATGTTTTGAGACTGCCGAAAGGATGCTGAGAGATTGATGATTTAGAATATTAATCCCTTAAAAATTATTAACTTGTTAGTTAATGGCATTGTTAGTATATTAGTATCAAATATATATATAATTTTAAAGCTCTGCTAGCAATTCTATGTATAAAAGCTATTTCACTTTGAGTAGGCTTATGCTGATTAAATGATGTCAGTAGAAAGACTGGCTCATGGTTGCAGTAGTTGTAATGTAATTTAATGTTTTTGCAGTTTTGATAAAGTCCCCAGTTAAGTGTGTGTTATCATTGCTGCGCAATTCAGCACAGTCTTGTACGTGCTCAGTTCATCGGGGGGTTTCTTTGAAAATCTGTGTGACCCAGACATGCTTGGGCTTTACATTTTTACATCTTATAAAGAACCTTATGATTTTGCTTATTTGTTTAAGCACTATTTGAAACTTTCTGATTGTTTCTTTTTATGTCACATTCTCACAGACTTTATAATTCTTGTTGCATGAGCTCTCAGCATTGTCAGCACTGAGGAACCAGGCTGTTCAGAGATTTTTTTTAATGAGCATTGATTGTGATTGTAGCAACAGGGAAGAGAAAAATGTACCAAACAGAAAAACGTTGCAGAAAAATCACATTTTTACAGCAACCTAGGAGAAGATATAACCAACTAGGGAAAAAATACGTGTATTTTCAGTGCAGGACAGAGACCTTACACCATGCCTGAGTACTGCCACTCTTACTCTCTGCTAACAAGATACTCATAATTTAGGTGGATAAGATTAACTAAAAGTACCTTACCTTCATGCTGCATCTCATCAGAGCAGTTCTGAATGTCATTGCAATGCGTTGCATTAGTTCTCTGTATGGAACAACTTACTGTAGATATTGCACCTGTTCTATTGCAAACTCCACACTCTTCTTAGCTAATATAATGGGGCTCCTGTCTGCTTTCACCACAATGCTCTGAGAGTTCTTTGACAAGGTTACACATCTGGCTCCTGCCTCATTAAGCTGAAGTATGTCTCTGCAGTGCCAGGGTAACACCCATCCTCATAGGTGAAAGAGGCCACTACAACAGCACATGTGTTGTCTGAATTCCTCTTAATTCCTCTTCTGAACTCTGAAATGGGTCTCAAGTGATACACAGCCCTTTTCAGCAGAGACAAGTTTTCCAGCTTTCACATTTTACCAGAATTCATTTCACTGCTGCTTGTTAAATTATACAAGCCTGCCTTCACCAAAAAATGAACATAACTAATAAAGCTTTTAGGATTTCCAAAATTGCAAACATCTGAAATATAAGAAGTTTAAATCATAGTAAAAATGAGAAATGGGAACTGTGATTTGAAGAAGTCATAAAGCCAAAGAAACTGCAACATTTTAGTGAGCATCAATACATGAAAGTGGTGGAATTGATGGCTTGGACCAAAAATGCATAAAAAACGACAAAGTGTGGTAAAATGCCTCCTGTGGCCTACTGTCGTGGCTCTGCTGGTCAGATGCACTTTATTTATTATATTTTTTTTTTTATGAAATGAGAACAGAATTAGGATGTATCAATAGCTCAAATTTTACAAACACTTTTATAAATGCAATTTTTAGATATGGTTGGATTTGATACATGAATTATTATGTAATTTTAAAAATAAGAACAGTTTTAAAAGATCAAGGGCTTGGACCATTCCTCGGTGAAGTATCAGTAGCTAAGTCAATGTCCTGAGTATGGGGATTGCAGAGATACAGTACCCAGAGGACAACCTAGAACCTGAGTACAGTTTTCAGGATGTGGAGCTGTGGCCAGAGGTGGTTAATATCCCCATTATTTCATGGTGGCTTCTGTACACAGCTACAAGCCAGTTACTCCTCAGTCACCAGCTCTGGGTGATCAGCACCTGGCAATCCCCAAGCTGCTCATGGCACTTGTAGTATTTCTGTGCGCCCAAGCACAGATGTGCTGAGTGTGACAGCTGAGATTAAATCTCAGTGTCTATTTAATGAAGCTTTCAGGGCAGCAGATCAGCAGCATGTAGTGCTGACATTCTAGAGTTAAATTAGTAACTTTTCCATGGAAAGCTTTATTTTCTAAGGAGCAATAGCCATCACAGACTATTTTTCCAGAATGGTGTAAGATTTATATATTTTACTTCAAGGTCTTAGTGTTATCTGCAAAGATTGCTTCTATTATTGCTGTTCTTGTGCTCAATAGAATATGCATTTTCTTCTTGCAATACAGCAAAACAAACAGTATCTCTGTTGTAATCTTTAGGGTACATTTGAAAAAAAAATAATTAAAAATATTACTCACATATGGGAATAAACAACTGTGGGCAGAACTTCCAACTTTATAGCATTGATGGCACCTTCCCAATATCTGAGTGATGCAGAGGATCCCTAATGTAACAGGTATTTGTATTATGTACCCATAATACAAATTTTTATCCATAATACATAAATAGTATCAAACCTTTGCTATGTTCCTGACACACTGTGAGTTGGGTTAAAAGTTTTACCATCTGACTGCAGCAAGAATTTCAGCCATTTACAGCTTGTTATTTCTGTGACACTGTGAGAACGTACTCATGTTATCTTTCAATGCAAGAACAGATAGCATGTGCCCCTGATGTATGTATGGTTTCAAGTTGAGAAGTTTGGTCTGCTGTTAATGTTATCGCTGCTGTATCCTGAAATAGAAAACTGCAGGCAGATTGGATTGTGTTAGAGAATGGTAACCATAATAACCAGTAACAATCTGCAAATGATAAGCAGCTTTAGAGCTTAAAAATAAAATTTAAAGAGCATTCCAATAATTCCATTGGTATACTTTCAGAGTTTATTTTATTATTCATTCATTTTAATTCTGTTTTTGAGATGTGACATTAATCATAAGGAGTTGTTTAATTATTGCATCTTGAGCTGGTTGGCATTGGTTTATTATATCCCTAAATTAAATGTTACTTATCAATCCTCTTTCAGATGTACACCTTCTGTAAGAGAGAACTACAAATATCCTACAAAATGTATGGAATTTTATGTGAGAAGATGGACTTTGATTTTATGGCTAAATTAAAAACCAATACATTCAGAAAGGAAATATAAAGTCTGCTGGAGATGAATGCAGAGAATCTTCATGGTTTGGAATCAGCACCGTGTTCTGAGATGCCACCGAACACTTCTGCTGACATGAAAATTAAAAACAAACAACCCCATCTCTTTTAACTTGACCCAAAACATGCATTTTTTTGGGGGTGCTTTAATAAGAAAGGAAGCTGTCATTCAAAAGAATGGGAGGTCCAAATTGTGTTGTGACCCCTCCATCCCCTTCTTCCTCTCTCCCCAACATAAAGATAGGGGTATTTAACAGGATTCTGGAAAACCCAAACTGAATTACTTACCTATCATGAAAGTATATAAGATCCAGCTGTTAACTCACTTGCTTAACTTATTTTCAGTCTCCCTTGCTGAGACAGTCCTATAATTTTGATAAAATACTTGGGTGTTTGGAATGCTTGGAACACTGAGTCTGATTTCC
The DNA here is from genome assembly GCF_000747805.2 of Chaetura pelagica. Classification (NCBI taxonomy): domain Eukaryota; kingdom Metazoa; phylum Chordata; class Aves; order Apodiformes; family Apodidae; genus Chaetura; species Chaetura pelagica. Next base: position 249,087 of record NW_009970726.1, read on the forward strand.
CAGTATTCTAACTGGCAGGTCACCACGGTAACCACCACATTGCATTCAGAGAGTAACAAGGGCAAGAAGACCTGAAGAAGGCCCATCCTTCAGAATGTGCTGATGTTAAGAGGAACAAGACAGTCAGGGCTTCAGACCCTTCCTGTAGCTCTATCAGTGCAACAATACCCAGAGGGTTGTAAGCAAGCCACGGTGTATCTTACTGTTCGGTGCAGTGCCCACAGTTATCCTGAATGCCATGGGGGAAAAACAATGGGAGAGCTAAAATTCACAGGAAAAATAAGAAGAAAAATTACCTGCTAATCATAATTCTCCTATTTAAGTAACACAGTTAAGCAACTATTTGGTACTGGTGTGGGATAGGATAGGTTGCATGGTAGATAATTAAAGAGAAATATCTCCTGCTTTTTGGTCTCATATGTGAAAGGGGACAAGGTCTTTGGAGTTTTCTGCCACAGGTTAATGAAAAAAGAGAATAGCAGCATTGCTGAAGTTCCTTCAAGAACAAAATGCTTGCATTTACAAAAGACAATTATTGTTGCTAGCTGTGCAAGAGAGTTACAAGCTGTTGACATTCTTCACTGGGATTTGAATTTGAATCTGAATTAGGTAAGAAAGAGTTGATTGCTTTCCATTTGTGTTCCTGAAAAAAAACCAAAATTGTTGTTACTGTTGGATGCAAGTTGAAAGATCTTGTTTATCGAGGAAGGTCTGTTTAGTCTATTAACCTTGACAACCATGTCAGCAGCTTTTCCTGTTTGTTTTCCCAAGGGCAATATGTTGATGTAGTATGATATACAAAGTTATTTATAGTGTAGACGATTCATAGCTATGCTTAAAAGACATGGGTCAGAGTTTAAATGCCACAGTTAAATGCTATCCTCCTAGATAATGTGAAAAGTCACTGTGTTTCATCTTTTAAAATTAAAATGGAGAGACAGAATCACTAAAATATCGATGTGAGCCAGATGTTTATTACTCACAGAGTGCTTGAAGTAGGAGGGCCCCTTTGAAGGTCAACTAGTCCAAATGCCTGCTCAGAGTAGGTCCACCTAGAGCCAGTTGCCAAGAACTGTGTCCAGATGGCTTTTTTAATATCTCCAAGGATGGAGACTGTACAACCTCTGAGGGCAACCCATGCCAGTGCTCAGTCACTCAAAAATAAAACCCACAACCCCAAAACCTTATATTTAATTGGGATTCCCTGTATTTCAGCTGGTGCCTGTGGCTTCTTGCCCTTTCCCTGGGAGACACTGAGAAGAGTCATTCTCTTTACTTCTTTACTCCTTCTTCTTTACTCCTTCCCATCAAGTGTCATAAACATGAATGGATTTGTATGAAAGGAACATAATTTACAGAAACAATCAGAGCAAACACATTCCATGCATATTGGTGCACATGCATTTGTACTTGCTTGCCTCTGTTAACAGACATTTCATATTGCTACTGCTGTTCTAGATTCTACAGATGAGAAAGGAGTACTTTAAAAGTAATTGTGACCAGTAGAAAGCTTAAGAAACCTGAAGAAGTGATTTATTTTATTCTTGTGATTTACTCATAATTTCAGAGTGTAGTCCTGACAGCTTTGGTCAGTCCTTCACGTAGTGTGTTTTCCTTTGGTCTGAAGGCCCAGTCTTCATCAAGTTAGGTTTGTTTACCTGTATCTTTCATACATCTTCAAGCACACGTCCTGCTGGAAAGTACCATATGAGAAGAGAAGCAATTCCACCGTGATAGTCCTTAGCTTTGTATCCACCTTTTTTTTTTTTTTTTTTATAGAGCCATTGCTATATTTTTCACACTTTCTGCCTTTATTCCAGTTCTTTTGCTATCCAAAACTTGGTCTCTTTCTGAAGCACCCACTCTAGAGGTTTTTCAGTAGCCCTTACTTACTTGATCAACCCAGGCATCCCAGCTCTGCTTTAGCATCTTTCTGCTCTGCACCATGCCATTCCCTTCTTCCCTGATTACCCTCTAGCTTTAGGCTAGTCAGGTAGCTGGCTGTGCCTGTACAGATCTTCTCAAATCCTATTGTGTTTCCTGCCTACCATGAACATTCTTCTTGCATAGTCTTAATTTGTGTCTTCTGGCCTCCCTCTAGGTCACGCGATCATACTGCTTCCTTCTGTGTCCTGCAGTCTGGTTTTCTGCCCTTTCCATTCCCACCACCTCTCCAGTTCCATTGCTGCCGATTTCCTTTTACCAACCTACTCCTTTCTCTGTTTGATTTCCACTTCTGTACTCACTCTTTCTATGTGGATCATGAGATTCTTCTCTGTGTTGCCTTACTGCAAAGCTTGGCACTGGCGATACGCTGTCAGTGCTGTGCTGCCCAGTCCATGCCACACTGAACCACTGGGGGAAGGAAGCGCAGAGAAAACCCACCGCTGTTGCTTGGCTGGGAGTTGAGCACAGGTCAACCACAAGTGCTGTGCAAAGTTTAAACAGTTTTGCAGACTTTAACTCTTGAAATGTAAAAGCTATACACAGATCTGCTTTGCAGAGCCTTTGCAGACACTTGGGTACCTGTCATGATGCTTCAATTCAAGAGAGCGATGAGCAATTCAGCCTATTTACCATCCAAGCTGCCAGACTCTGGCTGCTTATACTGTCTGTAGAGAGAATTACTTCTGACATGTAAGTCACTTATGGTGACAGTCTGAATAATGCCTTAAGTCCCTGTTGAGTATTTGTGAACTGCAATCCTCCTTGTTTTCATAGTCATGCCTAAAGTACAGGAGCTGACGAAGCTATTAAAAGAAAAAAAAAAAGTCAGTATGATTTTTAATACAGAGAAAGCAATATGTTTTCCTTATTCTTGATGGAAGGAACAGTTGTTACATTCCTGTTGTTTTTTCTTTTACCCAAATGTAACTGTGGGACCCATACCCAAGAAGGGAAGAATCAAGTCACAACACCCAAATTTCAGTTGCTTATAAGTGCTGTATCAGACAAGAAAAGTAATGGGTAATGACACTAACTTTGCCTATTATTTACAGGTGTGTTTTCACACTAAAAAAGCTGTGTATAGTCATAGAATCACAGAATGGTTTGGGTTGGAAGGGACCTTTTAGATCATCTAGCTCCAACCCCCTTACATGGGAAAGGACACCTCCCACTAGACCAGGTTCCTCAAAGCCTCATCCAACCTGCCCTTGAACACTTCCAGGGAAGGGGCATCCACAGCCTCCCAGAGCAATCTGTTCCAGTGTCTCACCACCCTCACAGTAAAGAATTTATTCCTTACGATGAATCTAAATCTACCTTCTTCCAGCTTAAAACCATTTCCCCTTGTCCTATCCCTACACACCCCGGTAAAAAGTCCCTCCCCAGCTTTTCTGTAGGCCTCCTTCAGGTACTGGAAGGCCTCTATAAGGTCTACTTGAGGCATCTCTTCTCCAGGCTGAACAGCCCCAACTCTCTCAGCCTGGCTTTGTAAGAGAGGTGTACAGAGGTGATTTATTTGACTGGCCTGTAGTTTCCTGGGTATTCTTTTCTTCCCTTTTTGAAAATGACGGTTATATTTCCCCTTTTACAGTCAGTGGGAACTTCACTAGACTGCCATGACTTTTCAAATATGATGAAAAGCAGCATTCCAATTTAATCTGCCAGCTCCCGTAGGATCTTGTTAGGTCCCATGGACTTGTGCACTTTCAGGTTCTTTAGATGGTCTTGAACCTGCTCTTCTCCTAAAGTGAGGGGATCTTCCTTTTCCCAGTTTCTGCCTTTGCATTCTGTGACCTGGATGGTGTGGCCAGAGCCCTTACTGGTAAAGACTGAGGGAAAAAAAAACCACGTTATTCAATACCTCAGCCTTCCCCATATCCTGTATGACAAGGTCTCCTTTTTCCTTCTGGAAAGGGCCTACATTTTTCCTGTTCAGCCTCTTATCTTTGATGTACCTGTAGAAACCTTTCATATTACCCTTTATGTCCCTGTCCAGGTTTATCTGGGCTTTAGCTTTCTTAACCTGATCCCTTCCTTCTCGGACAACTTCTTTGTATTTCTCCCAGGCCACCTGTCCCTGCTTACACCCTCTGAAGACTTCATTTTTTCATCTAAGAGTGTCCAGGATCTCTTTGTTCATCCATGCATGCCTCCTGGCATTCTTGCCTGCCTTCCTCTTCCGTGGGATGCATTGCTCCTGGGTTCAGAGTAGGTAATTTTTGAATATTGACCAGCTTTCTTGGGCTCGTCTGCCATACAGGATTTTATCCCATGATACCCTACCAAGCAGATCTCTGAAGAGGTTGAAATCTGCTCTCCTGGAGTCCAGGGTAGTAAGCTTGCTGCAGACGCTCCTTGTTGCCCTATGGATCCTGAATTCCACCATTTCACGGTCACTGTAGCCAAGGCTGCCTGTAAGCTTCATGTTGTCCACCAGGCCATCCTTGTCGGTGAAAAGGTCCATCATAGTACCTTTTTTTTTTTTTGGCTTCTCTACCACTTGGAAAAGGAAGTTGTCATCAGTGCATTCCAGGAACTTCCTGGATTGCTGGTGCCTTGCTGTGTTGTCCCTCCAGCAGGTGTCAGGGTGATAAAAATCCCCCATGAGGATCATGGCCTGTGAAAGGGAAACTGCACCTGTGATCCTGTAGAGGGCCTTATCTGCTCAGGCATCCTGGTCAGGTGGCCTACAGCAGACTCCAATCGTGGTATCAGTAGCCCCTGCCTTCCCTTTAACCCTGACCCATAAGCTCCCTGGCAGCTCCTCATCCATCCCCAGGTGGAGCTCCATGGACTCCAGCTGATTGTTGATGTAAAGGGCGACACCCCCTCCTCTTCTACCCCACCTGTCCCTCCTAAAAAGCTTATACCCATCCATTCCCATGCTCTAGTCATAGGAGTCACCCCAGAATGTCTCAGTGATGCCAATAGCATCATAGCCCTAACAGGCTTGCACAGATTTGCAGCTCCTCCTGCTTCTTTCCTATGCAGTGTGCATTTACATAGAGGAATTTAAGCTGGGCCCCCACTGAAGCTGCTTCACTGCCTGGGATTCCGTTATCCTTCATTTCAGGTATTCTCCTGCTAGCCTGTGATCCTTCTTCAGGCCCAGAGCATCCCTTAGTCAAATTGGCTTAAAAGGGGTGGCAGTGGGATGGCTTGAGGATCCCCTTTCCCAGCAACTCTAGTTTAAAGCCCTCCTTAACGGACTGGCAAGCCTATTGCCAAAGATACTCACCCCTTTTCCTGAAAGATGAACTCCATCAGCTCCTAGGAGACCAGGTTTGCCAAAGTGAGTCCCATGATCTAGGAAGCCAAAGCCCTGGCTGTGACACCACTCCTGTAACCATTTATTGATTTTCCCAGTGCCTTTTGCCCTTTCAAGCCCATTCTCTTTGATTGTGAGGATCAATGAAAAGACTATCTGTGCTCCTGAGTCTTCACTGCCACTCCCAGGGCTCTGTAATCCTTCCTCATGCTATTCAGATTGCTAAAAGTAAAGCAGTAAACCTTTGGCAATTATATTAAAACTAATAAGTGTATGTAACCACACTTACTCCGCATCCATCTAAGACAAGGGACTATTACATTCTATGAGCAGTGTCTTGTGTCTGTTCTTTACCTCCATGCAAGAATGATGCATGTTTTGTTTACATTCTGGGAACACAATATTATGATATTGCTTGTTTGAAGTGTAAATTGCAATTGATATAATATGAAGTGACCAGTTTGGCTGACAGATTAAACTACTGCTATTTCATACATGTATTGTTAGAAGACAGCGAAGGGAAGTAAAAGTAACGTCTTCTGATTTCTCATTTGCTCTTTCCAAGAGTATATAGCTTGATTTTAACTCTGCTTGTGAACACATACAAGAACTTAAAAAATCCAAACTCATGAGTCACATCACATTTAGTCAACAGAGTACCAAAGGTCTGTTTTGACAGAGAAGGCAGATTGAGAGAATATTCTGTAACTCAAGAAAAGAAGCTGAGGTAGTCAAGACAAGATCTATTTAAGTGGGCAGTTGGGGGGGGTGGGGGAACAGGGAGGATGTTTACCGATGTATTTGAGCTGCATCAGTTGGTGGTGTTCTTAGGAAAGAGGTCTTTTTGTCTTTCCTTTGTGGAAGAGAAGTTGAGTAGCACAAACTGGTTTTCGATGCTGTATGTGTTTGTGGTATCTTGTAATGATATGTTGTATATATTATATTAACATGATTATAGGTATAAAGCATACACCCACATATTTCCTCCTTCAGACATTACATATTCAATAATTTTTCTTACAGCTCAGGTATAGTTATGATTATGGGATAGCAGCAATATGAATTATAAGGAACATAGAGGACTGAGAGAGGGGATGGGTTTCCTAGTGCTGTTCTAAAACTGTTTTGGTCAGGCTTGTGTTACTGGATGCCAGTTGGTGGCCTCTTCCCTGGTTGGGAATGGCAGCCTTTCCCACAGGGCAGCATTTCTCTGTGCCTATCTTACTTCATGTTGTATTCCTAATCTATCTCTCATAAGATTTATTTTTAAAGCCTCATTTTAATATTAGATTGGGAATGCTGTAAGTGAATTAGTCTTTGAAGTCTTTCAGTCTTTAGTTTTTTACACTGCTCTTTGCTTGCTTGTACTCCTTGCCTGCTCTGCCTGGACGGAGGCAGACGGGCCTCGGGCTCTTCTGTGTGGGCACGTATCAACCGCTGGGTCCCTTCCTGTGTTATGGAAGTAGCAGTGAAACTTTTCTGTTACCTGAAGAGCCATAGTGTCATAAATTTGCACTGTGTTTTGCTAGCAGAGCACTCTGGGATTAATCAGCAGAAGGAAGCAATGAAGTGAGTGAAACAGCAGGGGAAAACTATCCTGGAACAGTTTTTATTTTTATTGAACACAGACAGTAAGATAGATAGCTCCACGGCTTTCTGCAGAACCATCAAGGGACTGAGGAAGAAAT